>NC_090921.1:211985951-212304451 GCF_040938575.1 Ambystoma mexicanum | reverse complement strand
GTTCATAAGCCCCAGCCATTTCGAAAAGGTGGGCGGTTTGGGTCTCCCCCAGTTTCTGGCAACAGAATACCTAGCCAACACAGAAGCCATGCCCAATAGTTTCTTTTCTGCGCAGCTGTCACCGTCTGTCAGAGCTAGAAACCAAAACTCCGGGGTAAAAGAGCGTACCGAAGGTAGCATCGCACACATTGCCGCTTCTATGATGGACCAGAAGGGCCTTATGCGGACGCAGAACCAAGCAACGTGGTAAAAGGCAGCATCCATGACGCCACACCTCTGCCGCAAATCTCCCATGGAAGAACCTACAGAGGGAGGCGGGAGAGTAGTAGGCCTGGTGGATGAATTTGAAATGAGTCAGCCTGTATCGGCCGTTTAAGGAGATGTGCCGAGTCTGCATGCCGATAGCCTTCCATGCTCGGTCAAAGACTCCCCAAGCCCCCATAAATGTTTGTACCTGTATTTACCAGATTGATTCCCAGTCCTGACCAGTTTATAAATAGTAGACACCATTTTGCTGGGTGACTGTGGTTGAACAATATAATTCAGGGCTGGGTGAGAAGAGGGGGCTCTGGGAAACTCCGGCCATATAGCTTTAAGTACACCTCTGAGCCTATAGTAATGAAGCAAAGACACCGCGTTATGCTCCCCCCTGGTCTTGAGCTCCTCCCAGGGCACCATCTGACCATTATGGACGATATCAGAGAGAGTTTGTACCCCCAACCGCAAAAAGAGTTCCTTAAACGATCTTTCGTGAGTGAGTGAGTGAGTGGGACCCCAACTATATCAAAAATTGGAAGAGCAGCTTGATACCGGGGACAAGACTCGAGCAACTGACACAACTTACCCCAAGCCTTACATGTCACTGCTAGTGGTTGAACCTCCCTCCTCGGAGTGGAATCCCTACAACCCCATAGCAACCCCAGGAGCACGTTTGGAAAGGTGACTGCTGCCGTGAGATGGGTGTGAGGAGTGTCAAGGCCAGGAGAGCCCCACCAGGCAATGTATTGCGCTTGTGCTGCGAGATAATATAAAAACATATCCGGGTACTCTAGTCCACCCTGTTCGTATGGCCTGGTAAGAATCTCGTACAATATTCTATGCTGTTTACCTGCCCAAACAAGTTTGGTCATCATTTTTCTAACACGCGTCCAAAAGCGCATTGGGGGCTGCAATGGGACATTATTAAAAATATATAACAGTTTAGGGAGTATGACCATCTTAGCCATTGTGATGCAGGCTGCCTGGGACAAGGGAAGCAGTATCCATGCCTCAACCCTCTGCCCCAGTTCCTCGAGGGCATGTATGTAGTTGTCCTTGTACAGGGTATCTGGTACGGTGGAGACCCTCACCCCTAGATAGCGTATCCCCTGTGGGCACCAACGGGAGACGCCCTCCACATCTGTCCGCTGCACAGCAGGAGTCAGTGGAAGAACTTCTGACTTGGACCAATTGATTCTGAGACCAGACAGTTCCCCAAACCGGACCACTTCCTCAGTCAGTGGAGTTAAATTCAGCCGTGGGTGTTTAACAAACAAGAGGATATCATCAGCATAGAGGGAGATGACAGCACGATGCTTGCGCACCAAGACGCCCCTATGTGCATGTAATTCCCGAATGTGACACGCCAAGGGCTCCATAGCGAGAGCAAATAGGACAGGCGAGTAGGGGCACCCCTGGCGAGTGCAATGTGTAGGGTAAATATATTCAGAGATTATACCGTTAGTGGATATGGCTGCCCTGGTGGCTGTATACAGTGTTTTAATCCACTTTATGTATTGCAACCCGAACCCGGAACGAGGGAGCACCTCAAAGAGGAAGGGCCATTCGATGGAATCAAAGGCCTTCTCTGCCTCCAGTGCCGCTACGGCTATTGGAATCTCCGGGTTCACGTTGTTCATTAAAGTGAACAAACGCCTCAGGTTGCACTGGGTAGAGTGGCCCGGGACAAACCCAGCCTGATCCTGGAGGACCAGCGCTGGCAGGTGGGGAAGGATATGACCAGTAAGAATTTTTGCAAGGATTTTATTGTCGGTATTGATAAGTGATAATGGGCGGTATGAGGACAACTGACTGGGATCTCACCCGGGCTTCAATAGCACAGTCACTAAGGCTGATCTTGAGAAAGCATTATCGTACATGCTCAGCAGATGGGGAAGCGTTAGGTCAACATATGCTTTATAAAATTCAGCCGTTATCCCATCCGGCCCAGGAGCCATCCCAGTAGGGAGAGATTTTATAGCTTTCAGAATTTCCTCCTCTGTGATGGGGTTGTTAAGCAAACCACCCTGCTCACGGTCTAACCAGCCCAGGGCAACCTCGTCTAGATACCGTGTCAGAGCATCGTGGCCCGGCAGCGGCCGCGATGTGTATAGCTGATTATAGTACTCACGGAATGCAGCGTTTATCCCTTGCAAATCCTTAACCAGGGTCCCGTCCTGCCCCACAATTTCGGTGCCTATAGTAGCTTGTCGCTCTTTCCAAATAGCCCATGCCAAGGTCTTACTCAGGCAGTCCCCTTCACCGTATCTCATTGCCAGTATGGGATCCCCTAAATACCTCTCCTCGCTCATGGCCAGGTGCGATAATTCCTCTCTAAGGGACAAGAGCTCACGCTGGAGCTCAAGGGGGTCTGCCTCCCCCTGCCTGTTCTCCGCCTCCCTAATTTTGTCTTCAAGAGCCCTCATAGATTTTCTGATGGCTTTAAGTACGCCACCCTCCCTTGAGATACAACAACCGCGAAGATAGACCTTAAACGCTTCCCAGATTATACCCTGATCAGGGACTGAGTTGACGTTAAACTGGAAGAATGTTTGAATGTCCTGGCCCAGCTCAGAATTAAAGGCGAGATCCTCAAGGGCGCGATCCCTGAACCTCCACCGAAGGTTGCCCGAGGGGACAGTAGGAACCGTAAAGCTTACCAGCATGGGAGAATGGTCGGATAGGGTGCGAGGAAGAATGGAAGCCTCAACGGTGTCCCTCTGGAGCTGAGAGGTAACCATAATATAGTCAATTCTAGAGCAACTGCTATGTGCTCCCGAGAAGAAGGTATACTCTCTAGTAGTAGGATGCAGGGATCGCCACACATCATGTAGGCCATGGTATTGGGAAATGGAGGCCCAGGCTCTGGCTGCCAGCAGTAAGGATGTTTGACTTGTCGCCGATCTGTCCAACCTGAGTGAGAGGGCCAAGCTAAAATCCCCAGCCCATATAATCTCGTAACCCGGTAATTTATGTATATGTGCCGCACACTGATGGAAGAACTCCGCGGAGCCCACGTTCGCAGCATACACATTTATGAGCAGGACCTTAACACTATGTAGTTCTCCAGCCAGAATCAAGAACCTGCCCTCATTGTCCCTTAGTTGCTCATGCAGTCTATACTGCAACGAACTGTGAATATAGATGGCTACACCTCTGGAGTGGGATGTATAGGAGGAATCATATCTATGGACACCCCATCTAGCCAGTTTAGGAAGAATGACCCCCTTGGCGAGATGGGTCTCCTGGAAGCACAGTATGTTAACCCCATGATTCCTGCAGTAATTTGCAATCAGCTGAGTCTTCTTGGGGTTGGTGAATCCCCTAATATTCCGGGAGAGGATCAAAATAGCCTTTAGCTTACCCCCTCCCACCATGTGTATGACTGTTCAACCAAGAGTGCGCTAAAATGAGGAATGTGGGTCGTGAAGAGCATGCTGACCTGTTCTGCCTGTGTAAGTGGTTAGAAGGGCCAATCAATCGCTTAGGTAACCATAAACAAAAAAAACCCCAGCCGGACCCCCGGCCCTGCCCCGCCCCCCCAATCCCTCCCACGCCAGAAGCCATAACTGGCTGGCATCACTACCCCACCCCAACCCCAATTAAACCAAGTACCAAACAATCAGAAAGCAGTGCCTGCTGGTATAAGTGGTGCGCTGCAGGCAGCCAGCGTTCTCCAGAAGGCCTCAGCCCATAGGATATAATTCTTGGACCAGTCAACCAGGGCTGACGCACATTATTCCAAAACATCTAGTTGGCACCGATGGAGTTCGAGGGAGAGCGAGCCGAGGGGCCCGC
This sequence comes from Ambystoma mexicanum, assembly GCF_040938575.1. Lineage (NCBI taxonomy): Eukaryota > Metazoa > Chordata > Amphibia > Caudata > Ambystomatidae > Ambystoma > Ambystoma mexicanum. Next base: position 212,300,395 of record NC_090921.1, on the reverse strand, counting down.
GCTGTCCGGAAGGTTCGAAGCAAAGCGTTCAGCAGCCTCCCGAGAGGTAAAGAAGACCGCAGTCCCATTATGCTGCACACGAATTTTAGCTGGGTACAGCATCGCATATTTGATCCCTTTCCTCCTGAGTGTTGCTTTGACCGCTTGGAAGGTCTTACGTTGATCCTGGACCGCGGGACGAAAGTCCGGAAACAATCTGATCACGGAAGAGCCCCAGCGCAGTTCCCCTCTCTCCCTCGCAGCTTGCAGGATGGTGTCCCGATCACGGTAGTTAAAAATTCTAGCAATGATCGGGTGCTCCGGAGCGCCAGGAGGAGGCCTCAGCGCTGGTGAACGATGCGCCCGTTCCACCATGAACATCGATGTAAGGGAAGGGTGGTCCACGTTATGAGCAAGAATCGTTTCCGTGAACCTTTCCATGTTGCCAATAGGTGTGGATTTCGGCACCCCTACAATGCGTATATTATTTCGTCTGGAATGGCCCTCCAAATCCTCATTCTTGGCTGAAATGTTCTTGACTGCTTGTTGCAGATCCGCCACCTCGCGCTGCAGTGCGGAGACTTTATCCTCACCTATGCGCTGCTCCACATCTGACATGCGACCGCACAATTTCTCAATTTGTATAGCCGAAATGTCCACCTTGTAAGTTAAGGAATCAATTTGGCACCAAAATTGTCTGTACTACTCTTTAAAGCAAGCAAGGTTTGGTTCAGAGCGGCAACATCAAGTTGAGATGGAGAATAACTGGAGGAGGGAGACAGCGGCCTAGAAGGCTGATCAGTGCAGGCAAATTGGTCCATTTTGGCCTGCTTCTTATGATTCCCCATGGTGGCCGGGGCGGTAGTCTGGGGGGACAGCGCAGACAGCAGTACGGGAGCACTGGGGAAGTGTATTCCTCCACAGACTGTGCAGGTATTCAAAGGCTATTTAACCTCCCTGGGTTCCAAGATGCAGGAGCATGTGTCGCACAAGCACATGGGTCAGGCAGCCGAATGGCAGGACTCAGAGATGCTGATGATGATCGAGAGAGGCAGGGGGAGCCACAGGAGCGTGGTGTCCCACCGCGAGTTGGAGCAGGCACCGTCGCTATTATGGACAATCAGCAGCAGGGGAGAACCCTTTTTCTCACAACCCCTCAGTACTGCAGCAGCATCCACCGATGGCACCCCCCAACCCCTCCCCAATTAGTGCCAGCTGAAGGGTAGTCGCTCCGCGGCGCAGCAGGGTCCCAACTCTCACAAGCCAGTGAGTGGATCTTAGTCCCCCGTCGGTAGCAGCCTAAGGCCGCAGGAGACTGGTGTATGAGGAAAGGCATATAACAGAGGAGGGCCAGTCGCAGGTGGCGTTGAGATCAGTAACTGGGGCCACAAGCATGCCACTGCATCAAGTATGCCATCACAGGACACAAGGTCCACCCCCAGGGAGATAGCGGAGCAGAAAGCAAGAATTGTCCCAAGTAGAAGCCTGCCCAGGATGGCACCCCGCTCCCAGACCGGCGCTACCCCAAACAAGCAGGCAAGGAAGGGAACCGCACAGAAGCGTAGTGTAAGCAGGGAGCCAGTGGTACAGAATACTATGCAGGGTGCCTCAACTTAGTAAAGTCCAGTCCTAGGGTCCAGATGGCTCCAAGCAGCCCTCACAGCCAGTCCAGAATTGGGCACAGCAGAGATTCCATTCCAGCCAGCGCTGTTTGCCCTCGACAGCCGGCCGCCTCAGTATACATGCGAAAAGGAAGAGGTCCGCCTGTCATGCGAGCCGGAAGGGTCCACCGGCCAACCCCAGCTCCATGGTCCCCACGGGCCGCAGCTGACCCCCCTCCGTGGTCCAGGTGGCAAGGCCAGGGAGAGAAGGCAGGCAGCAGACCTCCCCGGACAGAGAACAACAGCGGGGCCGCAGGCCCGCAGCCGGGGAAATGCCGGCCGACCGAGGGGACGCCAACGCCACTGTGAGCCCGCACCAGCTAGGCAGCCGTAGCACAACACCGGCAGGGCAGGAACGGAGCCCTTAGCAGATGCCTCGATCCAGCCACCATCACCTGCAGGTCAGGGAATCTCCAGTGCCCACAGCCGGGAGTAGTGAGGTGGACAAGGGCAGAGACACGCCGCGTGGAGCACCCCCCGCCCACCTACACCTCTGCAGCCCCGCGGCCAGCAACACGTCCTCAGGTGGCTCGTAGAGGAAGAAAAAAAACAGCTCCAGGGGTGCCGCAGAATTCCAGCCGGTACCGGGCGAACAGCCAGTGGAAGACGGGCCCAAGAAAGGAAGGATTTCAGGCAGGATGTAGAGGCCTCAGCCGGAGCCTCTCAGGCAGCCGCCATCTCGGATAGCCGTGCAACAGCACCCCCGACTTGGTGAAATACAGATTGATGCAGCTACACGCTCTAAGGCTCCAAAGAGGTAGAACAGCCAGTAGTGCAATGGAGTTATGATACACCAGATCAAGACCTGATTAAGGCACAAAAATATGATCCAATTTTGGGAATCTATTATAATGATTTGATAGACCCTGAACAAAATCCTTTAACTGAAAATGATTGTGCAGGAAAAGAAGAGTTGAGGGTGTTATTAAAGAATAAAAAACGAATCAGACTACAGGATGGACGCATGATTAGAGAATCCATAACAGGACAAATACAGTGGGTGGTACCCCTTTCATTCAGAGGGCTAATGCTACACCATGCACATGATGCAATAACTGCAGGACATAGAGGTTCGCGAATATATGGAAGAACTGAGGAAGCATTTTCAACATGCATTTGCTTTTGTGCAGCGAAATTTGGAAAGGGCTGCTGACAGTGCAAAATTACATTATGCTAAAAAGACATCTGTGAAAGAGTATAATGTAGGGGATCAGGTGTATACATTTCATTTTGGAAAGGGTAAACAGAAAAATTCTAAATTTCTGGCGGCCTGGCAAGGGCCTTTTCAAATTATAGATACGGTGCCTCCAGTGGTTTATAAAATATTAAGAACAGAGGGTGAGTCGGTAACAGAGCGATTTGTTCATGTTAACCAAATTAAGCCCTGTCAACCAAAACAGGAAGTCAGGAGGCTTGAGCAAGTAGAAACAGCTCAAGTGCCCTGAATACATGAAAGAAAAACACATAGTACTCTTCATAATATCCAATAGCAGAGACATAGAAATAGATGTAATTCTTATTATGAAAGATGTAAATGAAATATCATAGGTGAAGTAAATGATATTCTTTTATTACAAGGTTGAAATATGTTTAATGTATAATGATGTTTTGTGTATATGTTTTTTTTTCTCTAACATGTGCTTAATTTCAGAAACGAAATGAAAAAAGATGAAATGTTTTGGACTATATTTTATTTTTGGTAAAAAGGGTGAAGTTGGTATTGTGCTATGTACTTAATCTGACTTTTTTCTATTTGATTTAGAATTAACAAATCTTTTCGGTCAGAGGTCACAGGACCTGAGGACACGGGAGATGATGGAGTCCTGGAATCCGCAAGGAGGGATTCCGAAAAAGCCCCGGGCGGGGGCGAAGACCAAACCTGTAAAACGGATATCATTGATGATGGCGCCAGCGACATGGATGACAATGCTAGTGATTGTGGGAAATCTCAAAACTATGGAAGCACAGGTTATCATTGAGCCTGGACCAGCATCTGGCATTGCAGTGAAAGAAGCCCCCGGATTTATTATGAGCAATGGATGATCTTTCAGAATATTTATATACCTTTGAATCCTGATACTTTGATAGAAAAACATTTCAACAACACTGGAATCATGGTTCAGAAAACTAAAGAATGGCTAGAGTTAAGAAAAGAGGATGCCAAGCAGTCAATAAGAGATATGTTGATGCAATTGGAAAAAACATTTGTGAATTCAGCTGACAGAACAGGAGAAGAAAAGAGGAGCAGTAATGCTTGCGGTCTCATTGGTAATGTCTATTATTGGAGCTATAATAGCTACTACAATGTCAACAGCCAATGCCATTTCAGTAGGGACACTGAGTACTAAAGCACAACAATTAAGTTATGACTTAGAAATGATACAAAAGACTTTGACGGAATTAGAGGTGGATTAGATGAACAAATTAAGTTTATAAATGAAATTGCGGTGGTACTAAATGAACAGGTTCAAATTGTACAGCATACTACAAAACTGATCATTAAGCATGACCGGATGTTGAATGAAATCCTGAATGTAATAAATCCTGTTGATAGATTGTTGAGAAACTACATGAGGAAAGTCCAGGCAGCAATTTCCCAATTAATTCAAGGACATATACCGTTATATTTTGTTTCACAAGATATTATTCATCAAATGGTAGAACAATTAACCAGAAGGGAGATTGGGCCTGATCACGACCTCGGTGGTAACCCTTAAATCCGGCGGTAGCGCTATAACCACTGGATTTAAGGGTCTGCCGAATCAGGGCTTCGGCGGATTTCGTCCCAGCTCTTGGCTGGGGGGAAATCTGCCGAAAATGTGCACTATTACCGCCGGCGGGAAATCTGCCGGTGGTAAGAGCGCAAATTTTCCCCATTGAGCCCAATGGGGAATGGGGCATTCCTGAATGGGCTCAATGGGGACTGGGGACTTCCAAGTCCACCCAACTCGTGATCCCGCGCTATTAGCGCCGGGGGCTATGGCGGTCACGCTAATAGCCCCCGCGCTAATAGCGTTAGCGTTACCGCCGAGGTCGTGATCAGGCCCATTCAGTCAAGCGATTGAAATATAATGTATTTTACTTACAGGTTCCAAAGAGCACAGTTGTTTCGATTGGGGGTTTAACGTTGTTCCATATTACAAATGATATTTGGGAAAGCAAAGTGGAAAATACTGAATTTTTTCAAGAGGATACATTCCCAATAGACCCAGATGTGGAGTTCTTATTGAATCATAAAGAAAAACACACTATTAGGATGAATTTGAGGAAGGACAATATTACAGCTAGTAGCCTGGGTATAATGGAAGTGGAAATGTTTAAATGGGGAACCTGGGTGGAACGCACTATGGTAGGTTTAGCTGTTGTAGTATTTGTGATGGGAGGATGGTTAATCATTTTGTCCGTAAAGGTGAAGATGGTTCTTGTGATATTAGCAACAATAGGAAATGAGAGATATCCCAATGTGCATACATTTTGAAAGGAAAGAGAAACACAATTTGGGTTTCCTCCAATTGTGGCTTGGAACATTGCCAAATTGTCAGAAAAGTGGGGATAATGTAGTAATATATAGCACTTTATAGCACCTTGGAGTGTGTAGCGCTTCACTGAATGTGATGGCATTTTGTACCCAGCAATAATGTGGCACACACATATAGTCCGTTTTATGTTGCCAGTATAACATGAGAATATGTGGCTGGAGGCATGCAAGGTACATGATTTATAATGCAAAAAAAGAGCTCAATGTGAAGCTGCAAAGTGTAAAAGTGCAACATTTTTTCCTAATCTTTGGAATACCTCATGCATAGGAGACTACATTATTTATATAACTGTTGATTTAATTAACAATTACTAATCACTAGTGCTAACTCATTAACATTATAATTTAATCTCTGTGTGCAAATGAGGTGAAAATAAAATTCATTTTTAAAAGTGCACTTGCATATATTTTGTTCTTCTCTCTCTTCTGTGTTCAGTTGGCAGAAAGCAGAGAGCCTGCATGCCAGGAAATGATATAAGATACAGTTGGCTAAAGAGTCTATTGGGCAAAAGTAAAGGCTGAAGCTGCCTTTCACCTGATTGGAGCAGAGTTTCTGCAGATAGATTACGTAGGCAAAATGGGTGGGTGCAGAGCCCTGCTGGGGGGAAGAGGGTCAGAAAGAAGGGGTTCGGGATGACTGGGCTCTGAGACAGATGTGCCTGGTCTCACTCAGCGCTGGCTGGAGAACCCTATGTTCTTGCTGCGCATTCCAAACAGCCAAGATTAACAGAAGCAGTTTGTTGGCTGGTGCTGCTCTTCTGAGGCGAGTGAAAGAAGGTTGTGTGGGGGAGAGAACTACAAATCTTTCTGGTAAGCACACACGGTTGAAGTGAGGTTACTGTGTACCGTTGTTTGACTAATGTCTGATCTAAAAATATCATTTAGTAAAGAAATCCCCTGCATTTAATTAATCATGTTTAAGGTTACAAAGTGAATTGTGCTCTGTCTATGTATTTTTCCCTTCTTGTATTTCAGATAACGATGCATGTACATGGTAAGATGTCATTGCGAGTTGTATGTGTCTGCAGTACAAATAATATATAAAAACAGATGGTGTATAGTTTTTTATTTTTCATTGCATTTGGGAATGTAATTTTGACACAGGGGAGATTTATTCTCTTTGGTAATGCATTTGTAACTTTGCCCATGCAGATAGAATAACAAACAAGAATAAGCAATTATAAACAGGTGTGTGTGCCCAGCGCGCAAAGGGCAATTTCTTTACTGTGGATACACCGCTGTTTGGCTGTGCTGTGAGTGAACCACGAGTGAATTGAGGAAGCGAAGAGAAGTCGTGAGATCTGGCTTTGCCCCTTTTCTTACTCTGTCCTGAGCAGGAAGTGGAACTATAAAACATTCCCCCATCGACCCTTGCAGCGCGAAGCCTGGCGCGCAAAAGGTTGATTTCTTTACTGTGGATACACCGCTGTTTGGCTGTGCTGCGAGTGAACCATGAGTGAATTGAAGAAGCGAAGAGAAGATGAGAGATCGGGCTCCGTCCCTTTTCTTACTCCGCCCTGACCAGGAAGTGGAACTATAAAACATTCCCCCATCGACCCTTCAGGCGCTAAGCCCGGCGCACAAAGGGCGATTTCTTTACTGTGGATACACCGCTGTTTGGCTGTTTGCTGCGAGCGGTGAGCGGAATCCGTGTATTGGAGTCCACCCCCCAGCTCACGCCATCACATCTGAAAAAAATCGACGCGGGCAATCGTAGAGAGACACGTGTTGGTCGTAGGATGATAACTTTGCGACCAAGCACGCTGAGACGCCGTCAACAGGAGCACGGAGTGAACGACCCTGCGACGAGCTGTAAAAAAGACCAAGTAAGTACTAACGAAGAAAATGTTATTCACAAATTTGCCCCAGTAAGAATTGGAGATGCTATGGACCAATTATTTGAGCATGACGAAACCAAACTGCTAGGCTACAATTACAGTACAAGAACTAAGAGCTTGCCAGAAACTCTGAGAGGCCCAAATGCGCTGAACAATAGCCAAACTGTTGCTGTACATACGGAGATTGCACAACTGACTCCGAACTCACACAGTAAATCAGATGTTTCTGCATCAGACCATCCTTTTGAAAAAATAGACTCGATTGAAGCACTAAGCAGCCGCCCATCAGGTGTGCAACTGGAAGTGAGCTGCGAACCAATAGTTACACTGGGCGATATCATAAACACTGTAACAAGCAACCAACGCGGACATGTTGACATTGCTGGGAGCAGCTTGGTAAAAATTAGCAAAGGATGCAAATGGACGCTACCAAAGATGACTTTGAGATCAACTATGACAAGACAATCACCAATGATGAAGTATTTACAACAGAGGCCGCACAAAAACAAAACATACTAGACAGATTCGAAAATAGAAACCGCAACTCACCGGAAGTTCCTTACATAAACACTGATACTTCACACAGTAGAGACTCAATCACTGTCGTCAACAAACTGTTAAATGACCTGAGAAATATAAACCAAACTCTGACAGCAAACCATTCTGCTAGTAATGATGTAACTAGTCTACTGGAAGGACCAGCAACGATGAAAGCCAAACTCAGTCCAAGTAAGAATTTACAGACACACAAATAAACAGATGGCAAAATGCCTGAAATCTGTAAGGCCCAACCACTGAAGCGACGGAAAATAGATCATAGCCCTACCGAGCCTCTCCTGTGCTCGCAAAAAAAGAAACGGCAGTCGACTAAGAGAGAAAGAAAATAATCCAACCCAATCTACGTGAGAAAGAACAAGCTTGGAAAGCCGCCCATTAACGTCAGAACCAGATGACTCAACAGCCACCGATCCTGATTCCACCACAGACTCCTCATTTATAGAAAGACAGTTTCCTAAAATACAAAGAGGTCCAGGTGACTACCTGAAACGGAGAAAAATCCCAAATGATGATGATCAACGAAAGTGGTGCACAAATTTAATAGACCAAATCATAAACGAGCTTCGACCTAATCTCACTTCTGCGTTGACGATTACGGTGGCCCCACTGATAAAGCTATATGAGCAACTGAATGATACAAACAAAGACCAAAACACGCTCATAGCCTTGCTGAACTCAAAAACAGTGAATCTTGAAATGGAAATTGTTGACATGAAAAAACAAGCAAAAAACTATGTCAAATCATATGAGCTAATGACAATGCTCCTCAAAGAACAAATGAAAACCAACGCGGAGGACAAAAGACTCCTAGCTGAACTGGCAAGAGAAGCTATCCAAACATTGAAAAATCAAACTCAAACGGTGTCAAACCATTCAACAATTGAGAGTGAGCAAGAAACGGCCGAAAAGCACAATAAAAATAAGTCCCAAGGAGATAAGAACGTTGTGAATGGATCAACAAGATTTGGTGCTGATCAACAAAGACGCTGTTCACAAAACAAAAAATCCATTAAGTAAAATAGTCCAAGCAACCCCAGTTGGCGAAATAATTGACTTGGATAACACAGAAAGATGCATACCAAAGAAAACCGAATGTATACATAAAACCACTAAAGCTGCAAAGACAAGCTGTGAAGTAGAAACCGAAATTGAAAGCCAACCCTCAACTTCTGCAAATGCAGATGGCTTAACGGAACTACCCACAAATGCTGTTGACTCGGAAGGTCCTAGAGCAATTCCTGCAAATGTGGAAGCAGAGACTGAATCACTCACCAACGAAGCGGAGCTCCGACACGCGCCCCTCTCCTCCGCAAATAAAGATCGAATCTAAGAGTCATCAATTGAATACTTTTCAATATTAAAAAACAAAATAAAAGAAAAGAGTCCAGAGAAACCTGATGACAAGAGAACTAAACCTAAGAAACAAACAAGAAAGACAAAAAACATGCCCAAACACAAAAATAATCCAACAAGAAGTTTTTGTAAATTTTTGCCAAACATAAAAAACTTAAATGCACTCCTGCAGACAAAGATAGATAAAGAAGAACAAACAACTATTAAAGAAAAAAAAACATGGACGATAACTCGCCGGGTTTGGCACCAAAGGATAATCTACAAGTCACAGTTAGCCAAGACCAGCAAAAAAACGACGAAGCAGCCATGATTGACCTGCTTGTTAATTTGAAGGAAATATCGAAGACGAGATAATTCCTGTCCTCTCGGACTCCGATGATGTAGCACCTGAAGACGTTAACACTTCTGATGTAGTCGGATCCGAGCAGATTGAGCAACAGCTGAATGTAACTCAGAAACAGCGAGTTTGCAGAATAATTACACCAGCCACTAAAGGTCAAGCTGAGACAGCAAGCTCAATCTTACTAGAATCAACCACAAGGCGATTCACAACTATTGGCGAACGCTGGTCTCAAGAAGCTAAAATAAATCAGGCAATTGAATCTAATTCAGGGGCCAAAGCCAAAGTGAGAGAGGCCAAATTTGGCAGAGATAGAGAAGCTGATCGCCAACAAAGCCAAGTAAGTGAACTGAGAGAACTGAAACATGTTTATTCCCATTAAGAAATGAGAGAGGAAAAAGGAGAAGACCAATACTGCTCCCAAATAACAAGAATGAAATTACCAACAAGAAGAACCAAAATAAACGCAAATTATTGCTTGATGATTAAGGGAGTTTTCTGCGGGACAGACAACTTGATATTAAACAGACAAAATGTCCTCCAGTTGTTTAAACACATACCGCAATTAAGACCAATCGACACGGAAGACATCAAAACTGTAGAGTTCCTAAATGAAAGAAAAATGGACCAAGTGTTGTTGCATATTCATTCAAGAATAGTGAGAGATTTGATTTTGAATAACAAATTCGATCTAGACTCCCTAGGCTTTGATGTCTGTGAGATCCTTGACGAAAACTTATCAATAAGTCCAAAAGAAACGTTGCCTTTAAAACCAAAGGAACAGCTCAATAACAAACCACAAACAAACATTGGGAACGAAGATCGGCCAAATGGTAAAAAATCGAGTTTAGGCCGACAAGAGAAATTTATCACTCAAGTCGACTCAACCAGTGAGCTAAATCGTCAAGACCACCCACCCAAAGATGAAATAAAAATAACTATCATTCAATCCACGAAATCACGAGACGAGGCCGGAGACGATCAGCAAAAAGAAAACAGAGAGGGGGAACAGGCCAGGTGGAGTTGGCTATCTACTACTCTAAATTGTGAAAGAGAAAGCTAATGCCAAACAATACCCAAGAGTAATGATATGTCTTTGAGTTCCTGGAACAGTCGAGGGTTCTTCCATTTATACAACATGAAACCAAAAGAACTAGAAGACCTCGATATTATCTGCTTGCAAGAGACGTGGGTTCAAACGATGCCAGTGGCCTTAAACTGTGAAATAGCATTCAATCCTGCAATAAAACAAGCCAAAGGAAGGCCCAAGGCAGCACTGATAACCCTGATAAAGACAGAGCGACATTTAAAACTAATTTCATCTGAAAACCGTCCCCGTACGTCCAGGTGACGCAAGTAGCAATGAAATCTGAGCAAAAAAAGAATGAGAAGAACCTTCACATAATTAACATCTACTGGCAACACAAAGATTTGGATGATTCTGATTTCCTAGACTTGATCTGTGAAATCATCGACAAAATTAAGGTATCGGGAAGGAATGCTAGTATCATTTTATGCAGAGATTTAAACATGGACTGCCTACACAAAAGCAATTTAAAAAAAAATAAATCAGTCAGAACAGTGAACAGCCTCTGTCAAATCAATGCATCTTGGTTTGAAGAGATGGACGCACGAAACATGCAGTTACTGAATGGAAACGTCAGAGGAGACATTCCTGCAAGACCCACCTGGGAGAGAGAGGAAAGTAAATCTACACTAGACTACTTCTACATGTCAGAGAACATATTTAGTGAAGTAATTACATTAAAAGTTATGACTATGCTCCAAAGCGATCACAACTTGCTTACAGTACTAGTAAAGGCGGATCCAGGAGGAGAGATAGATACTTGGAAAAACCAAATAATAGCTGTACCAGGCAGACATAAGGTGCGCCTCGATAAACAGAAAATTAACAACTTTACAGACGCTCTGTCCGAGGCACCAAGGTACGAAACCTACAACGGGACTGAATATAGTAGCTTGCTCGAAAAATATACTGAACTTCATAGTGTAAACCAAAAACCGATTTACAAACATCAACATGTTTATAAATTCAGAAAAATAGAGAGCTACGAAAAAACATTCGAACATTAAAGAAACTTGAAGAAAAGGAGAAGCAAACCAAAATCAAAATGCTCAAGAAAACGTATAGAGCATGCTTATCTACGCACAAATACAATATCATGCAGCAAGATGCTGAAACAATGCTAGCGCTGATATCCACAAGAGCTGTGAAACGCTTTTGGTCTGTAATTAACAACTTAGACGCGCCACAAGGAGCTCTTTTATTAAGTACCGTGCCCGAACAAAAGTGGATCGAGTACTACACTGACTTGTTTAAGAAACAAAACATAAGAGGAGCGGACCTGGTGGAGGACCAAGCTGAGTGGCTACTTAACATCACTGAGGAATATATATTAATAAACATTAAAAAGTTGAGCTCCTCGAGGACGCCTGGGCCTGATGGCCTGACGAACGCACACCTTAAAAACATCCTGAGGCATGGGCAAACTTTTGCTATACTCTCTTCCAAAACATCCAACAAGAAAAGAGTATTCCAAAGTCGTGGAAGACGGCTATAATAGTCCCAGTGTTTAAAAAGGAGATCGCTCGGAGCCAAAAAACTACAGACCCATTGCGTTGCTTGACGTAATTGGGAAAGTCTTCGCCACTCAAATAGTGAAACAACTTGGAGCATGGATTAATGACAGAGGTCAATACGATATCCAGCAAACTGGCTTCGTAAAGGGAGTAGGATGTTCTTTGAATTTACTAATGATCAACCTGTTAAAAATGGAAGCTTTAAAAAATAAAACAAAGGTCTACATAGCATTTGTGGATCTTGCATATGCATTTGACAGTGTTGATCGCCAACTACTATGAACTAAGATGACACAAATGAACTGCCCTCCCCACCTACTAAGACCAATACAAGAACTGTATTCAGAAACATCGATCAAAATTAGGCTGAATGCGACAGGCTCCCTATCAACACCAATAAAAACTGAAAGAGGCGTAAAACAGAGCTGCCCTTTAGGAGCAACACTATTCAACCTACTAACAGCCGACGTCAGCCAAGACCTAAATCTGGTCAGAGCGTTCCCTCCTAAGATAAACGGTCAAAATCTGGGACCCATGGTCTACGCTGACGACATGGTACTATTGGACCAAACACCAACAAAGAAAGCTGACAGCCCTGAAAAGATATACAGACACAAACGGCTTGGTAATAAACACAAACAAAACTGAGATATTAGTGTTACAAAATCTAAGTGGAGCCACAAGCCAAAAAAGCAAAAAGTATTCATGGTCAGGCGACGATGCACAAATTGCTTGCGTAACTCAAGCACAATATCTTGGCGTCATAATAAATTCCAACTTAACAGACGAACCAATGGTACTAAACATTCAGAAAAAAGTGCAGGATGTTGGAAGAACAAGCAGCTACAATAAATAGAAAATATGGAAAATTCAGCCTAAAACCTGTGATAGAATTTTATAGAGCAAAAGCTATCCCAACTTTAATCTTTGGTGCTGAAACAATGCTGGGCTGCTCCTTTAACACCCGGACTCGGTGTGAGAACACCTTTTGGTTAAGAGCACTACAACTTCCAAAAGGGGCACCTGTTGCCTGCCTACGATACGAGCTAGGTCTTCTATCAATCAATGCAAGGGTACAATGGAACACCCTAACCTTGTATAGAAAGATCCTGGGAGCAGACGAACTTCCACAATTCAAAATCTTAAGCTGCCCAAACAAGTTACCATCAGACACCGTCTATACGCTGTGGAAAGAAAAATTGCGAAAAAAAAACTAGAGATCATTGGAACAAATCTGGAATCTTTAATACTAAATCCCAACAAAGTAAAGAAAAAGCTTTGGGAATGTGACTGGTTTGAAACAATTGCGCTAAGGGCAACCTATAGGCGTATGAAAGACGCCCCTTCAGAAGCAAGGATGCTCAACAAAACGCCAAAATACTTTGAACGATTCCCTTGCCCTATCAGAAGGAAACACTTCATTATGTTTCGCCTAAATTTATTCAAGACGAAACAAGCACTAAATCTCTGGAAAAGAAGTGAAATGATAGATGAACTTTGTCGCTTTTGTGGATTACAAAAAGAATCTCTAAAACACTTACAGTCTCATTACGACTCAGGCGGTAAGGGTTTTACGGCGGCGTAAACAGCGCCGACCCTTACCGCCTGAGTACGAGGTCCCTTAGCGCCATGGCGGATTTAACACCTGCTTTTAGCAGGTGTTAAAATCCATGGCGCTAAGGGACCATGGAGTTAATTACGCCACCGTAATTTACGGTGGCGTAATTAACGCCTTCCCCACTCCCATTATGCCCTATGGGGCAAAAATGGGAATGGGGAAGGGTAAATGGGGATTGGGGACTTACCGCCCCGCCGACCTCGGAATGGGGCGGTAAGTCCGCCTACCACCATGGCGTAAACGTAGTTTACGCCATGGTGGTAAAGTCACGGCCCAGGCGGTAACTTACCGCCTGGGTCGTAATGAGGCCCTTAGTTCTGAATTGTACCCATTTTCAACAGGCGAGAGAAATTCATCTAAAAAAGACAAACATAGGGAGCACTTACCAACTTAAGGATGACATATGGGCGTTACTCCACGAGGGTTCAAACAGGCAACTGATGTTCGCACTAACGACAAACCTTGGAGATCTGGCAAAAACATTGGAATCAAAAGATCCCAATGCTGAGAGGACCGAAGTGGACATATAAAACGACGGAAGAACGCGAGATGTGAATAGAATACGATCAATCTGAAGTCTGAGCGAGCAAAAGTTGCCAGTTTACCGAATCGTTTACCTGATCATTAAGAAAGGAGTTGCTTTGTTTTTATTATTTTAAAAGTTTGTAACAAACTGATATAAAATAAAAAATGTTTTTAAAAAAAAGTATGTGTTCTCCTTGCATGTTGTTGGAGGACACTAATATAATATAGATTGCTGGAGGTCTATGAGCCAGCAATGCCTATGGGCATAGATCACTGGTGTGGATAAACCCGTGATACCGGCCACAGGCTGTAGGTGGCACTCTATGTAAAAGTATTGTGTGTCCCTCGATGTAGGTCCAAGACTCTCTATTATAGTAAGGAAGGTTTGTATATGATGGGGTTATAATGTAGGGAAGGAAAATTATGCTCACCACTAAGTAATATTCTACCACAAAATACCGCCAGTAGTACATATTACTAGATTCTCCAATATACTGTACCAAAGTATGGTCAATAGAATGATGTGAGGCCAAACCCAATCTAAACACGAGGATAGGTATTGCCAAGGTACCGCTCATCTTTTGGCAGTAGGAAAATACCACCAAACCCTAAATTTACACAAAATATCTTACGGATATGGTGCGTTGGCCGGGAGCGTGGCTATAGAGCACCTACTGGGCGGGGCAAGTGTGTCTCACACTACCATACGTGCATTGGAGGGAACCCATTTCATGATAGCAGTGTGACACTAAAAGTGAATTTCAGAATGTCTCAAATGGAAGCCACATTCCCAGAGCTAGTGCAATATCTGGAGTTATATGCACATGGGACATGGTAATCAAAAAATGCCACAGAATGGCATGGCCGCATTTATGGTGAAGTACAGAAAGAACCATTAGACAGCATTTTTGTAGAAGGCAGCATAATTCAGGTCTGTCTTTTGAGACTATTAAATGCATCTGATAAACATGCAGAGAAAGATTGTGTGATACGGCTATGTGCCAAGACATGGTTTATCCTAAATAGATCCCTGCGAATGCAAGAAAATGATACCAAGCTGATTGGCAGGGTAAATGCTGATCTGGATGGAGCAAGTGAAAAAGAGTAAATGTTAAGAGCAGAATTGGGGGTATGTCAAAAAGACATGCAGTCAAAATATAGAGATCTTGACACTCAATTGTCTCAAAGCAAGAAGCAGTTTGAGGATAGTGAACAAGAATTGAAACATTTGAAAGCGTTGGTACACCATATTAGACAAGACAAAGATGAGGTTGTTTTGAAAATGCAGATTTTGCAAAAAGAACATTGTGAGAAAGAAAGTGATCTCCAAAATGCTGACCAGGAAATGGTTAAAATGTTTCAAGAAAGAAAGAGAAACAAAGAATTCAATGAATAACAAATACAAATGGGCGATATGCTGGAGTTAATTAATATATTGAGTGAGGAAAACAACTATTTGCAAAAGGAGGCAGATAGGCTCCTTAGAAAGTGCAAGGAGTTGGAACAGCAAATATGCATTTCTAGGTCCCAGGATAGACGGCAGGGCACCACATTCAATGGAGTTGAGGTGAATTCTATTTCTACACAGAGAACTAGTGCCCCAGTGACTGAGCCAGTGAATGAACTTGGTTGCAGTGCTCTTGGGGGATTTGACACACCCATTGGGGGCCGCCACCAATCCCATACACCTGAAACCAGAGTTGAATCACAAAGTAGTGCAATTCCGTGCATAGCAACGAGTAGCCCCACAAAGATAATGAAATCCATCAAAGCTCTGATCAAACCATTTAAAAAAGGAGGGGAGTGCTACATAGGGGACCACTTAGAAGTGGTGCATGATATATTTAAAGCTCTCCAGATACCTAAGGAACAATACAGGCAATATTTTAACTTAACTTTAGATGCTCCCACAGCCAGTATCATAAGAGGATTAAATGAACAGCAGAATATGACATGGGCAGAGTTTGAAAAAGAGATTTGACGTCACTTTTCTCCTTTCCAATCATTACAAGAGGCAAAAAAGGTTGCTTACACAATTACCGCTGGGCCTAATACATCACCTCGCCAATTTTTGCAAGACTTGAAAAGAGCTTTTTCTCACTTTGATGTATCTTTTGACCCCAATTCCAATGAGTTTAAGACTGCTTACTTCTATGGGCTACAGAAAGACATCATATCACAGATAGTCCGTGAATTTGACCGTGCCAAGTCCCTTGAATGGATTGTACACCAAAGCATAAAACTATATGAGGTACTCTATTATCAAAATGATAAAATGAAAGACACTAGACCAAAATCTAAAGAACCTTCAGCAACAGTGATGGAGATCAGATCAGCCAAAATGTCTCTTGAGTCTGCTCAAAGTCCAGTTAAAATAATTTGACATCTGATCAAAGGGGTAATCAACAAAGGTTGTCGGTCCATGCACCAATGTTTCAATCACATGATCCTAGTAATAGGGAGAGCTACATAAGCCCTAGGTACTTAGGAGATAGGCCCCGGGCAGGATATCGGCCTGATATGTCCGGTATGAATAACAATCAGAGACAAAATCAAGATCAAAGAAATGATGGTCCCTACCAGTCATTGGGGACACAGTGTAGATTTGATCCTAACACCATGATATATGGTAATCAGGATAGACCCTGATATGTGGATCGGTTTACTGATAGTGGGAATCAACATAGGGGACAGTACCCACAAAATGAGAGACGGGACATGAGGCAGAATATGAATTATGCTCCACATCAATACAAAGAGTCACCACCACCAGGGGACTACAACCAAAGGATGGGTGCATCCCGTGCCCCTCCACATATGAATCAAGGGTTCAGAAGCAATCTCAACAGAAATCATTCTCCTGAGAGATATCAGAATAGATTAAATCAGGGGGAAAATAACCAATATCAACCTAGGCCACAGAGAGAGGATTCTAGAGAAATGGGAAGATTCCAGTGTCTCGAGGCCCAAGTGAAAATGTTGGCTGAGCAAATAGGAAAGCTCTGTACAGCACAAAGACAGTCATCAAAGGAGGGGGCAGAAGGCCATAGCACTGACCGGGTGGTTTCTGATAAGTGACTAAGTATTAATGATACCTGCAATGCTAAGAAAACAGATTGCCCTGATTTGATTTTGCATAATGATTCTGAGATGCTCAATGATTTAAAAATAAAATATCTGCAAATGAACATGTGACAGAAGATGCAAATACATCCAAAGAAGAAGTTCTGTTCAACCTAGAGCTCAATAAAACATTGGAGATTTGTACAAATGAAAAAGGAAAACCTGAAATTCCAAAAGAACAAAGAGACAGATTTAAGAAAAATAGCTCATGCCTGGGGAATATCAGTGAACAGGGAGTAAGTGGGGATGCTAGAACTCCTTCCCTGGGCAATCAAAATGCTAACCAAACACAGGCAGAAAAAATAAATACTGAGAAGGAGGGTACAGATCAATCACCCGAAGAGTTCTTTGATCCACAGATTTTTGAAGACGTTAAAATGACTAGTACCATACTAAATAACTACAAATGCACAGAGTTAGAAAATGACAAATTACCAAGTGATGTTTTTACACATGTTCAGTTGGAGGATTCTAGTGTGAACTCTGATGATACCTGGATGGATGGGCGAACAGTGGCCACACTCCAAAAAACCTCTGAACATGGGGAAATTAATAGAGTATCTTACAGAGAAATGGAAAGAAAGGAAGGAAAAATGTCTTTCCATTTACCAATGTGCTTAGCCAAAAGTGAAAAATGCCTGAGAAAAGTGAGTCATGAAATCAGTAGGAATTCACACTTTTTATGTATATTAGAAGAAACTGAAGACAGGTATTATGCTCCCATCACTGTAGAAGAGAAATGCAATACTTATTTTCGATGATTGACACATTGCGCACAGGCCACAATTATGTCCAAAGAATTGGTAAAAAGTATCAATGAAGGGAGATCTCCACAATATCAGATCACAGTGAGGCAAAGTGAAGGTCCAGTGCATAATTGTAACGGGGAGGAGGTGCCTATTATAGGTGTTACCGAAGTTGACATAAAGATAGGAAAACACAGAATGAAACATGAGATATTGATCACATCTATTTGTGAAATTCCATTTCTGATGGGGACAGATTGCCTGAAAAGATTGTCTCCTCTCATAGATGGAGTGAATGGAGTACTGTGGTCCTTAACAAAAAAAACATAGAGACCTAAGAAAATCACAAAACAGCAATATAAATGAATGCCACACCGTTGCCAAAACGAGTGATGCAGTGGAGGTGTACCTCCAGAATAGCTGTATACCTAGCGTTACTGTTATCTTGATGTGTCAAGATCAAATGCAAGGTGGGAAGGAAAGACAATCTGTGCAGATTTATTTATTTATTTATTTAGACCCTAGGAAAAAATGGCAAACTGAAATAGATAAGCACATATTACACTTCTATTTAAAAGAGAAGAAATGCAAACAGAATACTACTCCTAAAACAGACACAGAAAAACACATTACTACTCTTGCTGAAATACACATGGAAGATGAGCAACCATGGGTTCACATTGGTATAAATGACCATTCTAAAGTAACAAAAGCCACCTTAGCGCTTGAACAGGAAAGAAGCTTTATTAATGAGAAATTACTGCAGAAAATAATGGAGAGGAGGAGATCCCAATATTTAGAATTAAAAACCAATATGTCTCTGGTTTGGATAGTCCGGACTTTGAAAACCGAATTGCAGGCAGATACATGCTAAAGATTAATATTGGGCAGAAGACAATTTATCATAATGTATGGATAGTGAATGGAACACAAAATGACTTTTATATGGGCAATGATATCATGCATAGAATGTGTATGGTGTTAGATTTCCTTAATCAAAAAATATGGTCACGGCTAGGTGGGCCTGTACCTGAATTTGAAGACAAAAGAAAGGCTTATCATTGCGCACAACTGGTTCCATATGCAATTGAATTACAGGTGGGAAGGGACTATTGCTCCTGCATTCACCAAGCAGGTTGCAATAACGCTAAAGTGCAGAAATGGACAGCAAATGAAAGATTCTGATGCATTTGTGTGCTTGAATGAATCCATAAACCAGCAAGGCCTGGATTATGAATACATCCCATTGATAGATGTTGGGGAAGGGTCTGTAAAAATGATGGTGAATAATAAAAGGTGCCAGGATATTAATTTAGAGGAAAATTCATCCTTAGGTATGGCCATACAAAAATCTCATTATACTGCAGATTTCAATAACATGGTAATTGGAAACATCCCTGAAAGGTATGTAGATGCAGGAGGTGTATTGCCAGAATATCTGGATTCTCAGCCCAAAGGGATCTTTACAATTCAATCTGTGTACCCTTATGATTCAAAGGAGACAGTGTGCTGTCACCAAGAGGATTATATAGTATTTGACTTAAATGAAAGTGAAACAGAAAATCAGCACATTGAAGTGGAAGCTGATATGCCAAAATATTTAAAAGTGGCAGCTTTACAGAGAGATACAGCCACACAGTTGGAAGAAAGCACAGAGATTCCTCCACTGGAGGATTTCACAGAATTCTCAAAAACGGTAAAGGAGCAGATTTTGTCCGCAGATGCATGCAATAGTGATTAAGAAGAAAATGAATTGTGGAAAATATTTATGCAGTTTAAAGATGTCTTTGCTAAAGATGCAAACGATTGCGGACTAATTTACATGTTGCCACATTACCGGAAGGGTGTAGTCGAAATCCAGTATTTGTGCGCCAGTTCCGGTTACCACTGGCATGTTTAGAGTCATTGGCAGAGATAATTAAAAGTTTTGAGTCTAACAGAATTATCAGGTATATTCATAGCACATCCAACACACCTATTTTGGGTGTGTTAAAGCCAAATGGTCAATGGTGTTTGTGTGCAGATTTGAGAGAATTAAATAAAAGAGTGCCAGTGTCTAGATGGCCACTGCCATTCATTGATCAAGGATTGGCTCAGGCGCATGGCTCAAAGGTGTTTACTACATTAGATCTCACATCTGGATATTGGTGTGTGCCATTGGCAGAAGAGATTCAGAATTTATTTTCATTTTCATTTGATAAGACCCAATACGCATGGGTTAGAACTCCAATCGGGTACGTCAATAGTGGGAGTGAATTTGGCATATTTTTGAGACGGCTATGCCTGATGCAGCGGAAAGGGGAACACAGTATTATAGCATTTCCACCCCATTGTTCAGGGAGAAAAGGTTATCATTGAGACAAATCATCAGCCATTGCAATTTTTAGAGAGTAAAAGAATTAGGTCAGGCAATCTAGCGCAGTCCAGAATTACTTCATGGACACTGGTATTACAAGGCTTTCCCGTAGAAGTGAAGTATGGCCAAAATAAAAAGAGCCCAGTTGCTGAAGGATTGGCAGCCCTATGTGCAGCTGAACATGTATCAAATGAAGCAGAAGTGGAATCTAGTTTACAGGAGTTTCGACAATCACCACACAAAGCTTTTGATGAAAAGACATGCAAGGATTTGCCAACTGTATATGTTGACGGTTGTGGTTTCCACAGTGAAAATGACAGTAATAAACAATTGGTATCAAGAATAGGAAATGTCTGGTTCAGATGTCAAGACATTCCCAGTATAGGGATGAGAATTGGGACTAGGAGTAGTCAAGTAGCGGAATTGGAAGCCATTTATAAAGCAATTACTACTGCAGTTGATAATAAATTTAGTGAAATTGTCCTGGTGACTGATTCTGATCATGGACGAAATAGCTTTGTGGAATATTTGCCTGGTTGGAAAGCAAGAGACATGATTACGTACAATAAAAGGCCCCTCAAACATGGAAAAATGATACAGGCTATAGACAAATTGGTGTCAGAGAATGATTCGACAATATACTGGAGGAAAATTCGTGGACATCTAAAAACTCCAGGAGAAAATAAGGAGGGGAATGATAGAGCAGATCATTTAGCTTAAAATTGGTGCTGTGATGGGAGAGTTGCTACCTATGGAACACTTGTTGAAATACAGATTTTTTTTAAACTTTCTTTATTAAGTTTCAACCAACAACTAAGCAACAACAAGAGGTCACCTTCAAACCTCTGACCCTTAAGCCCCACCCCACCTCAAACACCCATCCCGAAGCGTTGAAACCATGGATACACATATTATTCAGTAATGCCATCAGTGCACAGCAAGAGAGGGTAAAATTAAAAGTATCCAGTCCCTAGTCCCACAAAGCGGCTAACATTCCCAGCATGGGATTGTGCTAGTGATCAAACCCCTGAACGGATGTAGAGGAGTGAGCTGGTGAGCGCACTTCAGACATATATTGTCTCAAAGGTAGCCAGTAGTCAAAGGGACGACATGTGCCGGGGAGTGTAGAGGCATATCCAGTCACCCTTCGCTCAGCAGTGTTCATAAGCCCCAGCCATTTCGAAAAGGTGGGCGGTTTGGGTCTCCCCAGTTTCTGGCAAAAAGATACCCTGTCAACACAGAAGCCATGTCCAATAGTTTCTTTTCTGCGCAGCTGTCGCCGTCCGTCAGAGCTAGCAACCAAAACTCTGGGTAAAAGAGCATACCGAAGGTAGCATCGCACACATTGCTGCTTCTATGCTGGACCAGAAGGGCCTTATGCGGAGGCAGGACCAAGCAACGTGGTAAAAGTCAGCATCCATGCCGCCACACCTCTTGCATGCAGAAGATCTCCCGGGGGAAGAACCTACAGTGGGAGGCAGGAGAGTAGTAGGCCTGGTGGATGAATTTGAAATGAGTCCGCCTGTATCGGCCATTTAAGGAGATGTGACGAGTCTGCATTCCGATTAGCCTTCCATTGATTCTCGGTCAAAGACTCCCCAAGGGCAATCCCCCATAAATGTTTGTACCTGTAATTACCAGATTGCCTCCCAGTCCTGAGCAGTTTATAAATAGTAGACCCCAGTTTGCTGGTTGACTGTGGTTGAACAATATAATTCAGGGCTGGGTGAGAAGAGGGGGCTCTGGGAAACTCCGGCCATATAGCTTTAAGTACACCTCTGAGTCTATAGTAATGAAGCAAAGACACCGTGTTATGCTCCCCCTGGTCTTGAGATCCTCCCAGGGCACCATCTGACCATTATGGATGATGTCAGAGAGTGTTTTTACCCCAACCGCAAAAAGAGCTCCTTAAAGGATCTTTCGTGAGTGAGTGGGACCCCAACTATATCAAAAATTGGGAGGGCAGCTTGATACCGGGGACAAGACTCGAGCAACTGGCACAATTTTCCCCCAAGCCTTACATGTCACTGCTAGTGGTTGAACCTCCCCCCTCAGAGTGGAATCCCTATAACCCCACAGCAACCCCAGGAGCACGTTTGGAAAGGTGACTGCTGCCGTGAGATGGGTGTGAGGAGTGTCAAGGCCAGGAGAGCCCCACCCGACATTGTATTGTGCTTGTGCTGCGAGATAATATAAAAATATATCCGGGTACTCTAGTCCACCCTGTTCGTATGGCCTGGTAAGAATCTCGTACGATACTCTAGGCTGTTTACCTGCCCAAACAAGTTTGGTCATAATTTTTCTAACACGCATCCAAAAGCGCATTGGGGGCCACAATGGGACATTATTAAAAATATATAACAGTTTAGGGAGTCTGACCATCTTAGCCAATGCGATGCGGGCTGCCTGGGACAAGGGCAGCAGTATCCATGCCTCAACCCTCTACTCCAGTTCCTCCAGGGCTTGTATGTAGTTGTCCTTGTACATGGTATCTGGTACGGTGGAGACCCTCAACCCTAGATAGCGTATCCCCTGTGGGCACCAACGGAAGCCGCCCTCCACATCTGTCCGCTGCACAGCAGGAGTCAGTGGAAGAACTTCTGACTTGGACCAATTGATTCTGAGACCGGATAGTTCCCCAAACCGGACCACTTCCTCAGTCACTGGAGTTAAATTCAGCCGTGGCTGTTTAACAAACAAGAGGATATCATCAGCATAGAAGGAGATGACAGCATGATGCTTGCGCACCAAGACGCCCCTATGTGCATGTAGTTCCCGAATGTGACACGCCAAGGGCTCCATAGCGAGAGCAAATAGGACAGGCGAGAAGAGGCACCCCTGGCGAGTGCCACGTGTAGGGTGAATATATTCAGAGATTATACCGTTAGTAGCTATGGCTGCCCTGGGGGCTCTATATAGTATTTTAATCCACTTTATGTATTGCAACCCGAACCTAGAACGACAGAGCACCTTGAAGAGGAATGTCCGTTCGATGGAATCAAAGGCCTTCTCCGCGTCCAGTGCCGCTACGGCTATTGGAATCTCCGGGTTGACATTGTGCATTAAAGTGAACAAGTGCCTAAGGTTGCACTGGGTAGAGCGGCCCGGGACAAACCCAGCCTGATCCGGGAGGACCAGCGCTGGCAGGTGGGGAAATATACGACCAGTAAGAATTTTTGCAAGGATTTTATTGTCGGTATTGATAAGTGATAATGGGTGGAATGAGGACAACTGACTGAGATCTCGCCCGGGCTTCAATAGCACAGTCACTAAGGCTGATCTAGTGGTCTCAGGAAGGGAGCCACTAGAGAAAGCATTATCGTACATGCTCAGCAGATGGGGAAGCAGTAGGTCAACATATGCTTTATAAAATTCAGCTGTTATAATCCATCCGGCCCAGGAGCCTTCACAGTAGGGAGAGATTTTATAGCTTTGCGAATTTCCTTCTCCGTGATGGGGTCGTTAAGCAAACCACACTGCTCACGGTCTAACCAGCCCAGGGCAACCTTGTCTAGATACCGTGTCAGAGCATCGTGGCCGGCAGCGGCAGCGATGTGTATAGCTGATTATAGTACTCACAGAATGCAGCGTTTATCCCTTGCAAATCCTTAAGTACCGTACTGCCCCAGAATCTCAGTGACTATAGTAGCTTGTCGCTCTTTCCGAATGGCCCATGCCAAGGTCTTACTCGGGCGGTCCCCTTCACCATATCTCATCGCCAGTATGGGATCCCCTAAATACCTCTCCTCGCTCATGGCCAGGCACGATAATTCCTCTCTAAGGGACGAGAGCTCACGCCGTAGCTCAAGGGAGTCTGCCTACCCCTGCCTGTTCTCCCCCTCCCTAATTTGTCTTCAAGAGCCCTCATAGATTTCCTGATGGCTTTAAGTATGCCACCCTCCCTTGAGATACAACAACCACGAAGATAGACCTTAAACGCTTCCCAGATTATACCCTGATCAGGGACTGAGTTGACGTTAAACTGGAAGAATGTTTGAATGTTCTGGGCCAGCTCAGATTGAAAGGCGAGATCCTCAAGGGCGCGAGCCCTGAACCTCCACCGAAGGTGGCCCGAGGGGACAGTAGGAACCGTAATGGTTACCAGCACGGGAGAATGGTCGGATAGGGTGCGAGGAAGAATGGAAGCCTCAACGGTGTCCCTCAGGAGCTGACAGGTAACTATAATATACTCTCTAGTATTAGGATGCAGGGATCGTCACACATCATGTAGGCCATGGTATTGGGAAATGGAGGCCCAGGCTCTGGCTGCCAGCGGTAAGGATGTTTGACTTGTCACCGATCTGTCCAACCCGAGTGAGAGGGCCAAGTTAAAATCCCCAGCCCTTATAATCTCGTAACCCAGATATTTATGTATATGTGCCGCACACTGATGGAAGAACTCCGAGGAGTCCACGTTCGGAGCATACACATTTGTGAGCAGGACCTTAACACTATGTAATTCTCCAGCCAGAATCAAGATCCTGCCCCCATTGCCCCTTAGTTGCTCATGCAGTCTATACTGCAAGGAGCTGTGAATATAGATGGCTACACCTCTGGAGTGGGATGTATAGGAGGAATCATATCTATGGACACCCCATGCAGCCAGCTTAGGAAGAATGACGCCCTTGGCGAGATGGGTCTCCTGGAGGCACAGTATGTTAACCCCATGATTCCTGCAGTAATTCGCAATCAGCCGAGTCTTTTTTGGGTTTGGTGAGTCCCCTAATATTCCAGCGAGGCTAGAAATAGCCTTTAGCTTTCCCCCTCCCACCATGTGTATGACTGTGCAACCAAGAGTGCGCTAAGATGAGGAGTGTGGGTCGTGAAGAGCATGCTGACCTGTTCTGCCTGTGGAAGTGGTTAGAAGGGCCAATCAATCGCTTAGGTAACCATAAAAAAAACACCCCAGCTGGACCCCCGGCCCTGCCCCGCCCCCAATCCCTCCCACGCCAGAAACCATAACTGATCGGCATCACTACCCAACCCCAACCCCAATTAAACCAAGTAACAAACAATCAGACAGCAGTGCCATCTGGTATAAGTGGTGAGCTGCAGGCGGCCAGTGCGCTCCATAAGGCCTCAGCCCATAGGAGATAACTCTTGGAATAGTCAACCAGGGCTGACGCACATCATTCCATCACGTCTAGTTGGCACCGGTGGAGTGCGAGGGAGAGCGAGCCGAGGGGCCCGCCCTGTCAAGAAGGTTCGGAGCAGCCTCCGAGAGGTAAAGAAGGCCGCAGTCCCATGATGCTGCACACAAAGTTTAGCTGGGTACAGCATCGCATATTTGATCCCTTTCCTCCTGAGTGTTGCTTTGACCGCTTGGAAGGTCTTACGTTGATCCTGGACCGCGGGACTAAAGGCCAGAAACAATTTGATCAGGGAAGAGCCCCAGCGCAGTTTCCCCCTCTTCCTCGCAGCTCGTAGGATGGTGTCCCGATCACAGTAGTTAAAAATTCTAGCAATGATCGGGGCGCTCCGGAGCGCCAGGAGGAGGCCTCGCTGCTGGCGAATGATGCGCCCGTTCCACCATGAACATCGATGTAAGGGAAGGGTGGTCCATGAAATCAGCAAGAAGCGTTTCCGTGAACCTTTCCATGTTGTCAATAGGTGTGGATTCCGGCACCCCTAGAATGCGTATATTATTCCGTCTGAACGGCCCTCCAAATCCTCATTCTTGGCTGAAATTTTCTTGACTGCTTGTTGCAGATCAACCCCTCGCGCTGCAGTGCAGAGACTTTATCCTCACCCTCACCTATGCGCTGCTCCGCATCTGACATGCGACCGCACAATTTCTCAATTTGTATAGCCGAAATGTCCACCTTGTAAGTTAAGGAATCAATTTTGGCACCCAGATTGTCTGTACTACTCTTTAAAGCAAGCAAGGTTTGGTTCAGAGCGGCAACATCAAGTTGAGATGGAGATTGACTCGAGGAGGGAGACGGCAGCCTAGAAGGCTGATCAGTGCAGGCGAATTGGTCCATTTTGGCCTGCTTCTTATGATCCCCCATCGCTGCCGGGGCGGTAGTCCGGGAGGACAGCGCAGACAGCAGTACAGGAGCACTGGGGAAGTGTATTCCTCCGCAGACTGTGCAGGTATTCAAAGGCTATTTAACCTCCCTGGGTTCCAAGATTCAGGAGCATGTGTCGCACAAGTGCATGGGTCAGGCAGCCGAATGACAGGACTCAGAGATGCCGATGATGATCGAGAGAGGCAGAGGGAGCCACAGGAGCGCGGTGTCCCACCGCGAGTTGGAGCAGGCATCGTCGCTATTATGGACAATTAGCAGCAGGGGAGAACCCTTTTTCTCACAACGCCCTTAGTACTGCAGCAGCATCCACCAAAGGCACCCCCCAACCCCCTTCCCAATGAGTGCCAGCTGAAGGGTAGCCGCTCTGTGGTGCAGCAGGGTCCTGTAAGGATATTTGGCATGTTACAGCACAGAGTACAGCACTACTGCACAGGTAGCAAACAGCACAGAGTACAGCACTACTACACAGGTAGCAAACAGCACAGAGTACAGCACTACTACATAGGTAGCAAACAGCACAGAGTACAGCACTACTGCACAGGTAGCAAATTTTTTTTGCAGCACCACCACAAGGGTGCGGTGCATTGCTATATGTGTTACCAGATTAACAAGGAAAGACAGGCCATTCAGTCAAAAACGATTTTAACATATAAGATGCAAATCTATTTTTACAGTTAAAAGCACATGTGCACACCCAAAAATGCACACTATTTTTTACCTGAAATGCCTATGGTGCGAGAGACACATTTGAAAATAATAACTAACCTTACTGACAACTAACATGACTAATGAAACATAATCCACTAATAAAAATGTGTCTCCACTGCAGAATTAGGCCTATTCTGAAAGTGAACTTTTAAACGCACATCCATTTTTTTTTCTGTTCTCTCTGCTGCCCTGTCCACATAACTACAGGAAATCAGTTGGTTACAAAGTATTACTATAAAAATGAGCCATTGTGTAGAGAAGGAGGAGATGGCGTGATTAATTCTGATTGGAGCAGCGTCATAGCAAGTATCATGCTAGAGGGAGTGATCAGGCTTTTGCTGGGGGGTTTTTGAGAAAGGAGAAAGGGGTCGAGATTGGGGAGAGCTGAAAGAAGGACCTTTCCACTGGCTGAGGCATTCCTATCTGCAAAAGCTGAGAATTCCAGGCAATGGCCCCGGTTTGAGAAGGCCAGCGTTCCTTTTTACTGGAGTTAATCTTCAAGGGAGCCACATTCAGAAAGTGGACCGCCAAAGAGAACAACTAAAAAGATAAGGTAATTACAGAAATGTGGGAGCTGAGTACGATAATATGCAGTCAGTGTAGGATTCCTGTGCTTGCCTTAATCAAATGCTAATGTTGCAATTTGAGTTCTGTTCTCCGCCACTCTCTTTGCAGTGTGTCATAGACAATGCTTTTACTGTACCATTTTATTTATTTCTGTAAAGAATGAGATCGTGTTTAATTGCAACTTTTATAATACAGAAAAATATTTGAAAACAGACGGGTGGTGTATTTACTATTTACCATTACAATACTGATGATGTGGGGAGATTTTAAACAGTGCAATGGCCATTTTAAGACAGATGTGTGCATGTCAGATTCAGTATGAACAGTTGTGAGTGACTGTAGCATAGCTCGTTGGAGGTACATGAGCCAACGGGAAAAGAGACTCTCTGAACATAGCTCCCTACCGTATATAAGGTAGTGGAAATTACCACAAGATTACCATATATAGCTCTCTGTCGTAAATAAGTCAGTGAGATCGCCCATGGTGGCACACTAACACTGAAAAATGTGGTATTCCTAAAATGTAGGTCTGAGGTCTCTCTAGTGATTACACGAAAAATCTAAGCAAAGATAAGGGATTCTGGACATTGGGGCCACAAATAAAACAAGGGAATTATGCTCACCAAAATACCACCAACCGCGCCTACCACCCACGCATACCAAATATGCATGCCTGGGTGCTGAAATAATGCATGTTCACTGTATTATTGTTGTACATGGCCCAATCTGAATACAAGGAGTGATTGTTGCTAAGTTATATTTCGGCGGTAAGAAAATACCGTCAGGCCCCAAATCTCCACAAAATACCCTACATATTTATGGTGCGTTGCAGGCCGGGAAAGTGATCATAGAGTACCTACTGGGCGTGGCAAGTGTGTCTCACACTGCCATTTGCACATTAAAGGGAACCCATTTTATAATAGCAGTGTGCCACTAAAAACGAATTTCAGAATGTCACAAAGGGAAACCACATTCTCAGATCTAGTGCAATATTTAGAGGCAAAGTTATTTGCACATGGGAATTGGTCTTCGAATAGCACGTTAGAATGGAGTAACCGCATTCAGGGTGAGGTGCAGAAAGAAAAACTAGATAATATTTTTGCAGAAGGCAGCATAATTGAGGTCTGCCTTACAAGATTATTGAATGCAGCCGATAAAAGTGCAGAGAAAGACTGTTTAATACGGCTATGCGGCAAAATATGGTTTATTTTAAACAAGTCCCTGCGAATGCAAGAGAATGATACTCAGCTAATTAACAGGTTAAAGACTGAATTAGAGGGGGCAAGTAAAAATCAGGAAATGTTGAGAGCAGAATTGGATGTATGCCAAAAAGACATGCAATTAAAATGCAGAGACTTTGATACTCAGTTATCCAAAAGCAAGAAACAATTTGAAGATAGTGAGCAAGAATTGGCACACTTAAAAGCCTTAGTGGATCACATTAGGCAGGATAAAGATGAGGTTGTTTCAGAAATGCAGATTTTACAAAAAGAACATTGTGAAAAAGAAGGTGATCTCCAGAGTGCAGAACAAGAAATGATTAAAATGATCCAAGAAAGAGACAAGAGAAATAAAGAGTTCAATGAATGCCAAATGCAAATGTGCGAAATGCAGGAGGTGATTAATAAAATGAGTGATGAAAATAATTATTTGCATGATGAAGCCAACAGACTCCTTAAAAAGTGTAAGGACTTAGAACAGCAAATTTGCATTCCCAGGTCCCAGGAGAGGCGGCAGGGTACCACATTCAATGGAGTGGAGGTGAATTCTAGCTCTGCCCAAAGAGCTAGTGCTCCAGGGACTGGGCCGGTGACTGAACTTGGTTGCAGCGCCCTTGGGGGATTTGATACTCCCATTGGGGGCAGCCACCAATATCATACACCTGAAAACAGGATTGAATCACAAAATAGTGCAATTCCATGTATTGCAACAAGTAGCCCTATAAAAATAATGAAATCCATTAAAGCCCTGATCAAACCATTTAAAAAGGGAGGTGAATGCTGCATTGAGGATCACTTAGAAGCGGTGCATGACATTTTTAAAGCACTCCAGATACCTAGGGAACAGTACAGACAATATTTTCATTTAACTTTAGATGTCCCGACGGCCAGCATCATAAGGGGATTAAATGAACAGCAGAATATGACATGGCTGGAGTTTGAAAAAGAAATTAGGCGTCATTTTTCTCCTTTTCAGTCATTGCAGGAGGCAAAGAAAGTCGCGTACACAATTACTGCTGGACCTAATACATCCCCTCGCCAATTTTTACAAGACTTAAAAAGAGCATTCTCTCGCTTTGATGTATCTTTTGACTCAAATTCCAATGAGTTTAAAACTGCATACTTCTATGGGCTACAGAAAGACATCATATCCCAATTGGTCCGTGAATTTGACCGTGACAAGTCCCTTGAATGGATTGTACATCAAAGCACAAAGCTATATGAGGTACTCTATTGTCAGGGTAGAGAAAGTGATAAAATGAAAGATACTAGGCCTAAATCTAAAGAACCCTCAGCCACAGTAATGGAAATCAGGTCAGCCAAAATGTCCCTTGAGTCTGCTCAAAGTCAAGGTAAAAATAATGTGACACCTGAACAAAGGGGTAATCAACAAAGATCGCCATTTCCTGTACCAATGTTCCAAACACATGATCCTAGTAATAGAGAGAGCTACATCTGCCCTAGGTATTTAGGGGATAGACCCCGGGTAGGATATCGGCCTGATATGGCAGGTATGAACAATAACCAGAGACAAAATCAAGATCAAAGAAATGATGGTCCCTACCAGTCATTGGGGACACAGAGTAGGTTTGATCCCAACACCATGATATATGGTAATCAGGATAGGCCCCGATATGTGGATCGATTTACTGATAATGGAAATCAACATAGGGGCCAGTACCCACAATCTGAGAGACAGGACATGAGGCAAAACGTGAACTACAGTCCACGCCAGTACAATGATTCCCCACCAGGGGACTATAATCAAAGGATGGGTGCAACCCGCTCCCCTCCACAAATGAATCAAGAGTTCAGAAACCATCCCAACCGACATCAATCACCTGAGAGGTATCAGAATAGATCCAATCAGGGGGAAAACAACCAATATCGACCTAGGCCACAGAAAGAGGATCCTAGAGAGATGGAAAGGTTCCAGTGCCTTGAGGCCCAAGTGAAAATGTTAGCTGAGCAAATAGGAAAGCTCTATACAGCGCAAAAACAACCTTCCAAAGAGGGGGCTGATGGCCATAGCAATGACCGGGGGGCTTCCGAAAAGTGACTAAGTACTCATGATAACTGCAGTGCCAAAATGACAGATTGCTCTGATATAATTTTGCATAACGACTCTGAGATGCATAATGGATTAAAAATGAAAGTACCAGTAAATGAAATTGTGATAGAAAGTGCAAATACTTCTAAAAAAGAGGTACGGTTTAACTTAGAGCTAAATAAAACAGTAAAGATTTGCACAAATGAAAAAGAAACATTAGGAATTCCAAAAGAACAAAGGAACAGATTTAAGAAAAATGACTCATGCATGGGGAATACCAGTGAACAGGGAGTAAGTGGGGATGCCATAGCTCCTTCCCTGGGCAAGCAAAACAATGACCAAACACAGACAGAAAAAGGAAATACTCACAAGGAGGGTACAAGTCAATCACCTGAAGAATTCGTTGAGCCACATATTTTTGAAGAGGCTGAAAGGGCTGGTATTACACTAAATGATCACAAATGCACAGAATTAAAAAATGACAAATTGCTGAATGATGTTGTTACACATGTTCAGTTGGAAGGTTGTAATGTGGTCTCTGATGTTACCCAGATGGATGGGCGAACAGTGGCCACACTCCAAAAAACCTCTGAACATGGAGAAATGAATAAAATATCTCGCACAGAAATGGGTAAAAAGGAGGGAAAAATGTCTTTTCATTTACCAATGTGCTTAGCCAAAAGTGAAAAAGACCTGAGAAAGGTGAGCCCTGAAATCAGTAAGAATTCACATTTCTTATGTGTATTAGAGGAAGTTGAGGACAGATATTATGCACCCATCACTGTAGAAGAAAAATGCCACACCTTCGCTATGATTGACACTGGCGCACAGGCCACAATTATGTCCAAGTAGCTGGTAAAGAGTATCAATGAAGGGGGGCCTCCACAGAGTCAGATCACAGTGAAGGCAAATCAAGGCCCAGTGCATAACTTTAATGGGGAGGAGGTGCCCATCATAGGTGTAACTGAGGTTGACATAAAAATAGGAAAGCACAGAATGAAACAAGAGGTATTGATCACATCTATTTGTGAAATTCCATTTCTGATGGGGACAGATTGCCTGAAAAGATTGTCTCCTCTCATAGATGGGGTGAATGGAGTGCTGTGGTCCTTAACCAAAAAACCATTGAGGCCTAAGAAACTAAAATCACAAAACAGCAATATAAATGAATGTCACACCGTTGCCAAAACAAATGATGCTGTGGAGGTATATCTCCGGAATAGCTGCATACCTAGTGTCACTGTTATATTAATGTGTCAAGACAAAATGCAGAGCGACAATGAAAAACTACCTGTACAAATATACTTGGACCCAAGGAAAGATTGGCAGACTGCCATAGATGAGCACACATTACGTTTCTATTTAAAAGAGAAAACATGCAAACAGAATATTGCTCCTAAAACAGATTCAGAAAAACACATTACCACTCTGGCAGAAATACACATGGAAGATGAGCAACCATGGGTTCATGTTGGTATAAATGATTATCTTAAAACAATAAAAGCCACTTTAGCACTTGAACATGAAAGGAGTTTCATTAATGAGAAATTGTTGCAAAAAATTATGGAGAGGGAAGAAATCCCGAAATTTAGGATTAAAAACCAATATGTTTCTGGGTTGGACAGTCCAGACTTTGAAAACCGAATTGCAGGCAGATGCATGCTTAAAATTAGCATTGGGCAGAAAACAATTTACCATAATGTATGGATAGTGAGTGGAGCACAAAATGAATTTTACATGGGCAATGACATCATGCACAGAATGTGTATGGTGTTAGATTTCCTTAATCAAAAAATATGGTCACGCCTAGGTGGTCCGGCACCTGAATTTGAAGACAAAAGAAGGGCTTATCATTGTGCACAACTGGTTCCTTATGCAGTCGAATTACAAATGAGGAAAAATACTATTATTCCTGCATTTACAAAACAGTTTGCAATAACACTGAAATGCAAAAATGGACAGCAGATGAAAGGCTCTGATGCATTTGTATGCCTGAATGAATCCATAAAACAGCAAGGCCTGGATTATGAATACATTCCATTGGTAGACATTGGTGAGGGATCTGTAAAAATCCTGGTAAATAATAAAGGTTGTCAGGATATTCATTTAGAGGAAAACTCCCCATTAGGAATGGCCATACAAAAATCACATTATACGGCAGATTTAAATAACATGGTGATTGTGAATATTCCTGAAAAATATGTAGATGCCAAGGGCGAGTTGCCAGAACACCTGGACTCTCAACCCAAAGGAATATTTAAAATTCATTCTGTGTATCCTTATGATTCAAATGAGACAGTGTGCTGCCATCAAGAGGATTGCATAATATTTAATTTAAATGAAAATGAAACAGGAAATCAGCCCATTGAAGTGGAAGCTGATATGCCAAAATATTTAAAAGTGGCAGCTCTACAAAAAGACACAGCCACACAGTTAGAGGAAAGCGCTGAGATTCCTTTACCAGAAGAGTTTCCAGAATTTTCCAGAATGGTAGAAGAGCAGATCTCCTTAGCGGATGCATGTGACAGCGATAAGGATAGGGACGACCTGAGGGAAATATTTATGGAGTTTAAGGATGTATTTGCAAAAGATGCTTATGATTGTGGTTTAACTGATTTACATGTGGCCACACTACCAGAAGGTTGTAGCAGAAATCCAGTGTTTGTACGCCAGTATAGACTACCGCTGCCATGTTTAGAATCATTGGCAGAGATTATTAAAAATTTGGAATCACGGGGAATAATCAGGCCCATTCATAGCACATCCAATACGCCTATTTTAGGTGTGTTAAAGCCAAATGGTCAATGGCGGCTGTGTGCAGACTTAAGAGAGTTAAATAAAAGAGTACCAATATCTAGATGGCCACTGCCATTCATTGATCAGGGCCTAGCTCAGATACATGGTTCAAATGTATTTACCACATTAGATCTCACCTCTGGATATTGGTGCGTGCCATTGGCAGAGGAGATACAACACTTATTTTCCTTTACATTTGACAGGACTCAATATGCCTGGCGTAGAGCTCCATTCGGGCACATCAATAGTGGGAGTGAATTTGGCATATTTTTGAGAAAGGCCATGCCGGATGCAGCGGAAAGAGGAACAAAAGTTTATGTGGATGATGTCCTGATAAAAAATGAAAGCCTGAAAAGCCATTTTTATGAAATAAGACATGTACTTGGCCAATTGCAGAAAGCAGGCGCCAAAGTATCTTTGCAAAAAGCACAATGGTGCAAGAAAAAAGTGAACTTTCTAGGGCATGAAGTGACTGAACATGGGCTAAATCCACAAAGGAAGAAAATAGAGGCCATACAAAGATTAAAAGATCCTAAAAATGTGAAAGGAGTAAAAAGTTTATTAGGGATGACAGTCTATAACAGAAAGTTCATTGAAAATTATCCAGAAATCACTCAACCATTGACTAAACTGCTTAAACTGAATACTCCCTGGAAATGGGAAAAAGGGCAGTCTGATGCAGTGGCTAAATTAAAGGAATGTCTTGTAAAGGCACCATGTTTAGCATACCCCATAAAGGACAGGGATTTCTTTATAGAAATAGGTTTTTCTGAACATTGTATGTCAGCAGTGTTATCACAAAAACACGATTTGAATCACAAAACCATTGCATATGCAAGTAAGGCATTTTCCCAAGTTGAAATGAAATTTAATGAATGTGAAAAGGCCCTATTAACCACTGTGTGGGCGCTACAACATTTCCGCCCCATTGTTCAGGGAGAAAAGGTGATTATTGAAACAAATCATCAACCTTTGCAATTTTTAGAGAGTAAAAGAATTAGATCAGGCAATCTAGCACAATCCAGAATCACTTCATGGACGCTGGCATTACAAGGTTTTCCCGTAGAAGTGAGATATGGACAAAATAAAAAGAGCCCAATTGCTCAAGGGTTAGCTGACTTACATGACTGTGCAGCTGAACAAATACCAAATGAAATGGAAGTGGAAACTAGTTTACAGGAATTTGAACAATCACCACACAAAGCTTTTGATGAAAAAACATGCAAGGATTTGCCAACTGTATATGTGGATGGTTGTGCTTTTCACATTGAAAATGACAGTAATAAACAATTAGTGGCAGGAATAGGAAATGTCTGGTTGAAATGTGAAGGTGTTCCTAGTATAGGGATGAGGATTGGAGATAGGAGCAGTCAGGTGGCGGAATTGGCAGCCATTTATAAAGCAATTGCTACTGCAGTTGATAAAAAGTTCAGTGAAATTGTCCTGGTGACTGATTCTGACTATGCACGGAATAGCTTTGTGGAGTATTTGCCTGGTTGGAAAGCAAGAGGCATGGTTACATACAACAAAAAGCCACTTAAACATGGAAAAATGATACAAGCCATAGACAAATTGGTGTCAGAAAATAATTTAACAATATACTGGAGAAAAATTTGTGGGCATTTAAAAACACCAGGAGAGGATAAGGAGGGAAATGATAAGGCAGACCACCTGGCTAAGATTGGGGCTGTGATGGGAGAATTGCTACCTATGGATTATTTAATGAGTGAAATACAAATTGATGCAGTCACACGTTCTAAAGCACCAAAGGAGGTAGATCAACCGGTGGTGCAGTGGAGTCATGACACGCCAGACCAAGATTTGATTGAGGCACAAAAGAATGATCAAATTTTGGGAATCTATTATAATCATTTGATAGATCCTGAACAAAATCCTTTAACAGAAAATGATTGTATGGGAAAAGAAGAGTTGAGGGTGTTATTAAAGAACAAAACACAAATTAGATTACAGGATGGACTCATGATTAGAGAGTCCATAACAGGGCAAATACAGTGGGTAGTACCCCTTTCATTCAGAGGACTAATGATACACCATGCACATGATGCCATAACTGCAGGCCATAGAGGTTCACAAAAAACATTAGAAATACTAAAAGATTATGCTTACTGGCCTCTTATGTCCCAAGATGTGGAATTATATACTAGAGGATGTCTAGTATGCGCCCAATTTAAACCTGCTTCACCAATGCATAGAGCACCATTGATGAAAAGAGGCCTAACTCTCCCATGGTCAGATTTGCAAATAGACTATGTAGGTCCTTTAAAAAGGTCGAGCAGGGGACACCGTTATATTTTGAGTGTGGTATGTTTGATGTCGAAGTGGATTGAGTGCATTCCTGCACCAGATTGTAGTGCGCAAACAGCAGCCACATTGCTGGTGAACCATGTGTTCTCAAGGTTTGGGTTGCCACAAAGAATTGAGTCAGACAGAGGAAGTCATTTCACAAGTACTCTAATGAGTAAGGTATGGCAAATACTAGGTGTGAAAAGGAAACTACATATCGCATATCGGGCGGCGTCTTCAGGTACAGTTGAAAGAAGCAATAGGTCTGTTGTGGATATTTTAAAGAAATTTGTGGCAGAGGCAGGTTCCAGCTGGGATTTGCGTTTACCATTGGTTTTGATGGCAATCAGGTCGACTCCTGCCAAAGCAACAGGTGTTAGCCCCCATGAGGTCTTAACAGGTAGGAAAATGGTGTTACCACAACACCTACTATACAGAACACATGAGCAAACCCTTGTGAGTGCATCCACAGTTCATGAATATATTGTTGAACTGAGGAGGCATTTGCAACATGCATTTGCTTTTGTGCAGAGAAATCTGGAAAGAGCTGCTGACAGTGCAAAATCATATTATGATAAAAAGACATCAGTAAAGGAATACAGTGTAGGGGATCAGGTGTACAAGTTTCATTTTGGAAAAAGTAAACAGAAAAATTCTAAATTTCTAGCAGCCTGGCAGGGGCCATTTCGAATTATAGATAAGGTCTCTCCTGTGGTTTATAAAATTTTGAAAAATGAAGGTGAAACAGCAATAGAGCAGTTTGTCCATGTAAATCAAATCAAACCATGCCATCCCAGACATGAGATCAGGCAGCTTGAGCATGTAGAGACAGATAAAGTCCTTTAAAAAAAAAAAAGAGAAAATAAATGGGTGTAATCAGGAGGCAGTGACAAAGAAGTTAAAAAAAAAAAAGTTGATTGTTATGATGGTACATAAACACTGTAATATATGTAAAAATATATAATATAAATAAATAAATAAATAAATGCACATATAATGGAAGCTCATGGTTGGTGTGCAGAGAGAGAGTGTGTTAAATATTGAATATCTGCTTGTTTTCTTTTAACTTGTGTTTAATTTCAGAAAAAAAAAAAAAAAATAAAAAAAAAAAAAAAAAAATGAAATATTTTTACCAAGCATGTTTTATTTTTGGCAAAAGGATGAAGTTAGTATTATGCTATGTACTTAATTTGTTTATTTTCTTTTTTGATTTAGACAATTAACATTATTTGGTCGGAGGTTCCGAGATCAGAGCCCACGGGAGAGACGATGGAGTCCTGGAGTCCCCTGGATGAAGACCAAAAGATGCCTGCCTCCAGGTGGAGGTGAAGACAAGATAACCAGAATGCTAAAAAGGATGACTCCTATGGATCTAAGATTGCCAAGATGGAAGTGTACTCGAATGAACCGAATAACATCGCTGGTCGGGACATATCAGAAGCGGACAAGAGTGCTGACATATGGAGTTCCACGTATTTATTATTTTAATTATTTATTTTAATTTGTTATATTAATTATTTGTTTTAGTTAGTTGTTTTATTTCTTTGTTTTTAATTGACTTGGACAATCTAAACTTAAAGTAATGCCACTTCAACTGAGAAGGCAAATGTGGAATATTCTGTAAACTAATGAACTCAGATGAATACTGTGTTGATTGCAAATTTTTCATTGATGCACATGAATATTCATTTTGTTGGATTGCTATATTGTAAAAAAAAAAAGAGAGAACAAGTTGTTTTTAGGAATTGGCTTGGATTGTAGCCAAGTTCTAAAAACAAAAGGAGGGTATATGTAAGGATATTTGGCATGTTACAGCACAGAGTACAGCACTACTGCACAGGTAGCAAACAGCACAGAGTACAGCACTACTACACAGGTAGCAAACAGCACAGAGTACAGCACTACTACATAGGTAGCAAACAGCACAGAGTACAGCACTACTGCACAGGTAGCAAATTTTTTTTGCAGCACCACCACAAGGGTGCGGTGCATTGCTATATGTGTTACCAGATTAACAAGGAAAGACAGGCCATTCAGTCAAAAACGATTTTAACATATAAGATGCAAATCTATTTTTACAGTTAAAAGCACATGTGCACACCCAAAAATGCACACTATTTTTCACCTGAAATGCCTATGGTGCGAGAGACACATTTGAAAATAATAACTAACCTTACTGACAACTAACATGACTAATGAAACATAATCCACTAATAAAAATGTGTCTCCACTGCAGAATTAGGCCTATTCTGAAAGTGAACTTTTAAACGCACATCCATTTCTTTTTCTGTTCTCTCTGCTGCCCTGTCCACATAACTACAGGAAATCAGTTGGTTACAAAGTATTACTATAAAAATGAGCCATTGTGTAGAGAAGGAGGAGATGGCGTGATTAATTCTGATTGGAGCAGCGTCATAGCAAGTATCATGCTAGAGGGAGTGATCAGGCTTTTGCTGGGGGGTTTTTGAGAAAGGAGAAAGGGGTCGAGATTGGGGAGAGCTGAAAGAAGGACCTTTCCACTGGCTGAGGCATTCCTATCTGCAAAAGCTGAGAATTCCAGGCAATGGCCCCGGTTTGAGAAGGCCAGCGTTCCTTTTTACTGGAGTTAATCTTCAAGGGAGCCACATTAAGAAAGAGGACCGCCAAAGAGAACAACTAAAAAGATAAGGTAATTACAGAAATGTGGGAGCTGAGTGTGTACGATAATATGCAG
Source organism: Ambystoma mexicanum (assembly GCF_040938575.1). Lineage (NCBI taxonomy): Eukaryota > Metazoa > Chordata > Amphibia > Caudata > Ambystomatidae > Ambystoma > Ambystoma mexicanum. Next base: position 212,261,769 of record NC_090921.1, on the reverse strand, counting down.
TCAGTGTAGGATTCCTGTGCATGCCTTAATCAAATGCTAATGTTGCAATTTGAGTTCTGTTCTCCGCCACTCTCTTTGCAGTGTGTCATAGACAATGCTTTTACTGTACCATTTTATTTATTTCTGTAAAGAATGAGATCGTGTTTAATTGCAACTTTTATAATACAGAAAAATATTTGAAAACAGACGGGTGGTGTATTTACTATTTACCATTACAATACTGATGATGTGGGGAGATTTTAAACAGTGCAATGGCCATTTTAAGACAGATGTGTGCATGTCAGATTCAGTATGAACAGTTGTGAGTGACTGTAGCATAGCTCGTTGGAGGTACATGAGCCAACGGGAAGAGAGACTCTCTGAACATAGCTCCCTATCGTATATAAGGTAGTGGAAATTACCACAAGATTACCATATATAGCTCTCTGTCGTAAATAAGTCAGTGAGATCGCCCATGGTGGCACACTAACACTGAAAAATGTGGTATTCCTAAAATGTAGGTCTGAGGTCTCTCTAGTGATTACATGAAAAATCTAAGCAAAGATAAGGGATTCTGGACATTGGGGCCACAAACAAAACAAGGGAATTATGCTCACCAAAATACCACCAACCGCGCCTACCACCCACGCATACCAAATATGCATGCCTGGGTGCTGAAATAATGCATGTTCACTGTATTATTGTTGTACATGGCCCAATCTGAATACAAGGAGTGATTGTTGCTAAGTTATATTTCGGCGGTAAGAAAATACCGTCAGGCCCCAAATCTCCACCAACGGGAGTTGCTCAAACAGCAAATCTCCACCTTGAAGTAGTTTTTCATATTTCTCCCTGTCTTCTATATACTCTTCATCAAACTCAACACCTCACTCTCACAAGCCAGTGAGCAGATCCTAGTCCCCCGTCGGTAGCAGCCTAAGGCCGCAGGAGACCAGCCCACCTGGGCGGTGTATGAGGAAAGGCATATAACGGAGGAGGGCCAGTCGCAGGTGGTGTTGAGATCAGTAACTGGGGCCACAAGCATGCCACTGCATCAATTATGCCATCAGAGGGCCCAAGGTCCACCCCGAGGGAGATAGCGGAGCAGAAAGCAAGAATTGTTCCAAGTAGAAGCCTGCCCAGGATGGCACCCCGCTCTCAGACAGCCTCGACCCCAAACAAGCAGGCAAGGCAGGGAACCGCACAGAAGTGTAGTGTAAGCAGGGAGCCAGTGGTAGAGAACTCTATGCAGGGCGCCTCACCTTAGTAAAGTCCAGTCCTAGGGTCCAGATGGCTCCAAGCAGCCCTCACAGCCAGTCCAGAATTGGGCACAGCAGAGAGTCCATTCCAGCCAGCGCTGTTCACCCTCGACCCTCCGCCGCCTCAGTATACATGCAAAAAGGAACAGGTCCATCTGTCATGGCAGCCGGAAGGGTCCGCCGGCCAACCCCAGCTCCGTGGTCCACACGGCCCACAGCTGAGCCCCCTCCGTGGTCCAGGGGGCAAGGCCAGGGAGAGAAGGCAGGCAGCAGACCCCCCCCGGGCAGAGAACAACAGCGGGGCCGCAGGCCCGCAGCCCGGGAAACGGCAGCTGACTGAGGGGACGCCAACACCACTGCGAGCCCGCACTAGCTAGACAGCTGTAGCGCAATGCCAGCAGGGCAGGCTCGGAACCCTCAGCAGATGCCTCAATCAGGGAAGCTCTAGAGCCCACAGCCGGGAGTAGTGAGGCGGACAAGGGCAGAGAGGTGCCGCGCAGAGCACCCCTCCCCCACCTGCAACTCCGCAGCCCCGCGGCCGGCAACCCGTCCTCAGGTGGCTCGTAGAGGAAGAGAAAAAACAGCTCGAGGGGTGCTGCACAATTCCAGCCTGTACCGGGCGAACAGCGTGGAAGACGGGCCCAAGAAAGGAAGGATTTCAGGCAGGATGTAGAGGCCTCAGCCGGAGCCTCCCAGGCAGCCGCCATCTCGGATAGCCGCGCAACAGCGCCCCCGACTTAGTGAAATACAGATTGATGCAGTTACACGCTCTCAGGCTCCAAAAGAAGTAGAACAGCCATTACTGCAATGGAGTTATGATACACCAGATCAAGACCTGATTAAGGCACACAAAGATGATCCAATTTTGGGAATCTATTATAATGATTTGATAGACCCTGAACAAAATCCTTTAACTGAAAAAGATTGTGCGAGAAAAGAAGAGTTGAGGGTGTTATTAAAGAATAAAAAACGAATCCGACTACAGGATGGACTCATGATTAGAGAATCCATAACAGGACAAATACAGTGGGTGGTACCCCTTTCATTCAGAGGGCTAATGCTACACCATGCACATGATGGAATAACTGCAGGACACAGAGGTTCACGAATACATGGAAGAACTGAGGAAGCATGTACAACATGCATTTTCTTTTGTGCAGCGAAATTTGGAAAGGGCTGCTGACAGTGCAAAATCATATTATGCTAAAAGGACATCTGTGAAAGAGTATAATGTAGGGGATCAGGTGTATACATTTCATCTTGGAAAGGGTAAACAGAAACATTCTAAATTTCTGGCGACCTGGCAAGGGCCTTTTCAAATTATAGATACGGTGCCTCAAGTGGTTTATAAAATATTAAGAACAGAGGGTGAGTCGGTAACAGAGCGATTTGTTCATGTTAACCAAATTAAGCCCTGTCAACCCAAACAGGAAGTCAGGAGGCTTGAGCAAGTAGAAACAGCTCAAGTGCCCTGAATACATGAAAGAAAAACACATAGTACTCTTCATAATATCCAATAGCAGAGACATAGAAATAGATGTAATTCTTATTATGAAAGATGTAAATGAAATATCATAGGTGAAGTAAATGATATTCTTTTATTACAAGGTTGAAATATGTTTAATGTATAATGATGTTTTGTGTATATGTTTTTTTTTCTCTAACATGTGCTTAATTTCAGAAACGAAATGAAAAAAGATGAAATGTTTTGGACTATATTTTATTTTTGGTAAAAAGGGTGAAGTTGGTATTGTGCTATGTACTTAATCTGACTTTTTTCTATTTGATTTAGAATTAACAAATCTTTTCGGTCAGAGGTCACAGGACCTGAGGACACGGGAGATGATGGAGTCCTGGAATCCGCAAGGAGGGATTCCGAAAAAGCCCCGGGCGGGGGCAAAGACCAAACATGTAAAACGGATATCATTGATGATGGCGCCAGCGACATGGATGACAATGCTAGTGATTGTGGGAAATCCTAAAACTATGGAAGCACAGGTTATCATTGAACCTGGACCAGCATCTGGCATTGCAGTGAAAGAAGCGCCCGGATTTATTATGAGCAATAGATGATCTTTCAGAATATTTTTTTTTTTAAATATATTTTATTAGTTTCATTACAAACAATAACAAAGAGTAAAACAGGTATCAGTGGAAACGATTGAGCATATCAGAGGAAAAACCATTAAATCCCCAACTAAAAACTATTATATCCCCCACCCCTTTCTCCCTCCCCTCCCCACCAAGACCACAGTAAGTACTAAGTTCGTCAAGAGTCCATGCTCGGGCCAGGGTCGCTTTCCCCAGCTGACTCGCTCTCCTGTGATTCAGGGTACCACAAGGGTACAGTTAAGGCCACCCATCGGTGTAGCTCTTGGCTGGAGTCAAGCCTCTGCACTTGGATTGCAGTCTCCCATGCCGCGGTTTCCGCAGCAATCCACTTTGTAAGGTCCCCCCACCATATGGGCATAAGTGGGCCTTTGGGGCTCTTCCACCCCATGGCAATGCGCCTTTTGGCAGTTATGTAAATAAGGTCTCTCAGCCTGTTAAGGGGTTTGTTCTCCCTGCTGCGCCTAAATCTACCCAAAATGCATGCCGAGGGCTCGTCCACTTTGATGTCAATGCCTGCACCAGCCACTCTATCCCTCACTTGAGTCCAGAATTCCCTGATCACTGGGCATCCCCAGAGCATGTGGGTCATCCCTGCCTTGGGTTCGCTGCATTTGGGGCATGAATGAGTGGTCGCACCAGTGAATCTGGATATGGCTTCCGGGGTGAGATACGCTCTGTTCGTGACGTACAGTTGAATGAGCTGTAATCGGGCGTTCCGGGAGATTTTTTTATGGTAGTGGGTTATATTGCCCCATGCTTTGTCTTCGAAAACCAGGTTCAGTTTGGCCTCCCATTTGTCTCAGCATCTGAGGTCCTCTTTGGTGGAACCCCATAGTAAGGCCTCGTAGATATGTGAGGTTTCGTGGCCTCCCTCGGCGGCATTAAGAATCGTTTCAATGCATTCATTTTCGTCATTCAGGTCGCCAGCGACGGGCCACCTGCTAGTTAGGGCCTGTATGAACGCTCTGTGCAGTAGGAATTGCCCGGCCGGGAGGCCAGTGGCGTCGCTAAGGTCAGGGAAGGCCAAAACCGTTTGCTCCTGGATCAGGTCCCCAAGCGTGGCCACCCCGAGGGGCTTCCACTGAGTACGGGTCTCAAGTTGCCCCCAGGAATGGGTGGACATGAGTGCCGCAATGGGGATCTGTGGGGAGTATGGGTCTTCAGACCCGACCAATTTGCAGGCCCTTTTCCAGAGTCGGTGTCCCAGCTTGATGAGGTAAGGGCAGTGTACGAGAGCCCCCCTCTTGGTCCACAGCAGATCCCTGAGCAATAGCTGGGGGAGGGCCGGTTGGAGGAGGCGGGTGTCTGTTGTGCTCTCGTCGGCCATCCACCGCACAATGTGTCTTAGCTGGCTGGCTAGGAAGTAAAGTTCGAAATTGGGGATCTTCAGCCCACCCCTCTCGTATGGCCTGTGGAGGGTCTCCAACGCCACCCTCTGCCTGCCTCCCTGCCAGAGGAAGCCCCTACAGAGTTTGTTGAGGTCTTTAAAGAACGCCGGGGGGATGTAGAAGGGAATGTTAGTGAAGTAGTGCAACAGGCGGGGCAAGGCGACCATTTTAAGGAGGCCCGCCCTCCTGGCCACCGAGAGCGGAAGCCGCCCCCAAAACTCCATGGACCTCGAGAGGGAGTCTTTGGCCCTTACAGTGTTGAGTATGTGTTCCGTGTCGGTGGTCCGATGTATGGTTATCCCCAGATGTTAAACGATGTTGGCTGCCATTCAAGATCTAGGGGAGGAAGGGACCCGTAATGATCACTGTGTAGTGCGGCTAGGGGGTAGAGGCAAGATTTATTTTTGTTAATCTGGATCCCGGTATGCTTATGAAAGCTATCCAGGGTTTCAAGAATGTAAGGTAGGAGGTGTTCGGGGTCCTGTAAATATAAGAGGGTGTTGTCCACGTACATGGAGACGAGGTGAGTTGTCCCATCTATGGTGATGCCCCCATCTCCATATTCCTGTCTCAGGTAGGCTGCTACAGGCTTGGCTGCAATGATGTACAGCATGGGGGATAGGGGGCATCCCTGGCGAGTGCCTCTATGCAGGGACCATTTCGCAGAAAAGGTTCTATTATTTCAGACTCTTGACGTGGGGTTGGCATAAACCAGCTGGGTCCATTTTAAAAATACGGGACCAATTCCCATCTTTGCCATGGTAGCATATAGCCATTCCCACCTCACAGAGTCAAAAGCTTTGGTGGCGTCTAGTGATGCCACCGCAAGTTTCTGTGGTCTACCCTCGGTACTATAAATAACGTGATGCAGCCTGCGCAGGTTCTCAGTAATGGATCGTCCGGGGACGTATCCGGTCAGGTCTTGATGGATCAACAGTGGGATCACCCTGCGTAGTCTGGAGGCGAGTAATGCAGTGAGGATCTTGCAGTCTACATTTAGCATGGAGAGGGGCCTGTATAAGGCACAATCTGCTCCGTCCTTCCCAGGTTTGAGTAAGGGTATAATCACGGCCTCGCTCAGGGAATCCGGGAGGGTGCCACGCTCGAAGGCCTCATTATAGACCTGGGCCAGTATAGCAGCAAGTGGTTCTTCGTAGGTTTTATAGAACTCCCCCGGGAGGCCATCCAAGCCCGGGGTCTTCCCAGCCGGTAGCGTTCTGATCACCACCTTGACTTCATCGGGAGTGATGGGCTCATCGAGGGTCTCAGCCATATGTGTGTCTAGTTTCGGCAAATCGATGACGTCAAGGGCGTCCTCGATCCCCGTGTCCGAGGGGGGGGTCTCAGAGTATAAATTATGGTAGAAGCTGGAGAAGACCGAATTGATTTCCAGTTGGGTATGCACAGTAGTGCCATCTGGTGCGAGTATGTGGCATATGGGTGGCCTGGGAGTTTCCCTTTTGTAGAGCCAAGCTAAGAGTTTCCCGGGCTTGTCACCCAGGGCATGGACTCTCTCTGTGTGTTTGGCGTAGTTGAGTTTGCCAAGGGCTTCCCAGTGCTTTAGGCAGGTTTGTCTAAGATCAGAAATTTTAAGTAAATGATCGGGAGATGAGTCAGCCCTGCCCTCGAGGGTGCGCAGGTCTCCCTCGGCCTGCTCCAGCAGGGTTGTGATGGATCTCTGAGCGCCCCCGGCTTCTGCGATCATCTCAACCCACATGACCACCTTATATGCCTCCCAAGCGGTGCCTATGTGTTTAACGCTGTGCAATTTGTTCTCCCAATATTCTTCGGTCTCGTCTCTAATGTGCTCTCTGAATGATGTGTCAAGTAGAGCTTCGGCTCTCAATCTCCACGTGGGTATGGGGGGTCTAGGCGGGAACACCTCCCAGGTAACCAGCAGGGGAGAATGATCGGACAGTACCCTCGGCAAGTAATGTGCGTCAACTAACATGGACTGCTGTGTCTGGCTGAGAAAAATATAATCTAACCTGGTATGCACGGTATGTGGGGGGGAATAGAAGGAGTACTCACGTTGCCCCATGTGCTGGTCCCTCCAAATATCACTTAGTTGTAGCTGGTGGACTAATCTGGAAAGTATTTTGGCCGGAGGGGAGGGGCAGTCGTGTTTGTCGTCGGATCTATCCAGCAAAGGATCGAGGGTGCAGTTATGGTCGCCCCCCCATATCATGATTCTGTCCATATACGGGGTGAGTCGTGTGTAGAGGGAGTGGAAGAAGGTAGTTGCGTCATGGTTGGGTGTGTAAGTGCTGACCAGGCACAGTTCTTTACCCTCAATGGAACCACAAACCACTACCATTCTCCCCTCGTTGTCTGATTTGGTGCTGGTCAGCCTGAAGGGGACCGTGGGGGCAATCTACATCAGGACCCCTCTGGCATAGGAGGAGTATGTGGAACCCACTAGGGTGCCGTGCCAAGTTTTGGCCAAGGCGTCTAGTTTTTTGGCTGACAGGTGAGTCTCTTGGAGCATGGCGATTCCGACCTTGCATCTCTTCAAGTAGGACTGGACGCGTCGTTGTTTGACAAAGCTGTTTAGGCCTCTAACGTTCCATGTGACGATCTTAACTGTGTCAGCCATAGTTGTTGCGTAGTCGGACGAGTGGGGCTGGCAGGACTCTGAGTCTTATTGATGCTGAAATGCTTGACGAGTGCTTCCGTGGTCTTGGTGATTTTCGTTTGCGGTTCCCAACTGTGGTAATAACTCCCCGTTTCCCACCTTCTCCCCTTAACTGTAAACAACCCAAACATAAAACTAGCCCAACGAGGTCACCCTCATTATGACAATCCCGTTTCCGCTCCATAGGACCGTGCTTGGGTCACTAGGTGCCCTACGGGTGGGTATATACACCCAAAAAAACAAGAAAGGAAAGAAATGTCCAGGGGGAGGAGTCGACCATGACTCGAGTGTCTCCGTATCAGCATCCGTTCAGCTGAGTAGGGGGCTCATTCCGCCCACTAGTGGTGGGTGAAGGCTGCTTGAATGCTGTCGGGATGACGGGAGAAACGTTATCTAGGTTTCCGCTTTTTTCCTTCGATGTCAGGAATTTGCAGTCCATCCATCCAGTCTCTGGCCTGTGCCGGAGTTTCAAAAAGGTGTGCCCTGTTGTTCTGCAGCACTTTGAGTCTCGAAGGGTACAGGAGCATGTAGCGTAACCCAGCTGCCTTCAATCTGGCCTTAGTGTGTATAAACTGGGCTCTGTTCATTTGGACCTGGAAGGTGTAGTCAGGATAGATTGCAATTGTGGCAGAGTCTCGTTTGATTTGACCACCTGCTCGTGAAAAGGCTAGGATCACTTCTCGATCTTTGTAATTAAGGACTTTCGCGATCACCGGTCTGGGTGGAGCTCCCGGCGGAGGCCTTTTAGCAAGGGATCTGTGGGCCCTTTCAATAGAGAAGCCTTGGGAGAGTCTGCCAGCTCCCACCTCTTGCAGCAGGAGGTTCTCAATATAGTTAGTGGGGTCGGAGCCCTCGATGCCCTCAGGTAGCCCAAGGAGACGAATATTGTTGCGACGGGCTCTCCCCTCCACTTCTTCAGCCCTGTCTTCCAGGTTCTTGACTCTTTGCTGGAACTCGTCTACGTCTCGGAGGAGTTGCGTTTTGGATTCTGTATTTTCCTTGACCTGTATTTCGAGCATGTCAGTCCTGCCAGCCAGGGAGTGGACATCTTGGCGCAGGAGGCCCAGGTCAACTGCAACAGCATCGATTTTGTGCTCCATCGTTGTTTGTAGAAGTTTGATGGCTTTGAGGAGCTGGGTGTTGCTGGGTTCAGGTTCCGCCGGTGCCGTATGGTCCGAATGAAGACTTGTGGGCACACAAATGGTGCTCTCAGGGTTAGGGGATTTGCTGGCAGCGTATGTGTCCAGGGTGATCTGCCGTTGCTTGGGCCTGCTACTTTTACCAGCCATCCTGTGAGGGCACAGTGCTAACGCGCCAGGGGCGTCGGTGGTAGGCCGCCGTTAAGAGGCGCGGCGGGGTTGTTCGAGCTATCGCCACGGGGCCCAAGGCCAAGATGAAGGCGAAGGAGGGGGAGAGGCTGCAATATCTGGGCGCCAAAGCGGGGCTTCACGCATCCGAAGAGGCAGGCGTCAGGTTTGAGCAGACCGGGAATTCACCAGATCTTGTGGATGTGGAGCGTCGGCCCGGAGTCAGCTACGGCGACACTCCCAGGCGCAGTTATGCGTTGGCAAGGGGGGGGGCAAGGCCCCGGTGATATGCGGTCACAAGTCCTCGGTCGCTGGTTACCCCCCGCCCCGCTCACCTTCGCGGCTCCAGCCGGCCGCAGGTCTTGTCAGGGCTCCGCTGGGCCCCGCGGCCGCGGGCAGGACGCTGCAGGATGGAGGCTCGGAGGGCGGGTCGCTCTGTCTAGGAGCGCAGTTCATCTCTCTCCCGACCCCGGTGTGGGCTGGCCGGTTGTTCCGGCTCCCCGGCAGGCCCCGATGGATGATGTCCTCCACGGTGCAGGCGCTCTCGGGTCCCTTGAAACTCAGGACGCGGGAGCCGCCATTTTGATTTGCGGCTCCGGCTCTTCTAGCTCGACGTACGTCGGTGTTGGCTGTCTCCAACTGCCTGAAGGACGGGTCAAGCGACAGCAGATGAGATCCGGCGACGAATGGTGCAAGTTGCAGCTTTTAAAAGTTAGCAGGAATGCATGAAAATCATCTTATGGTGGCACGTCGGTGCGGAGCTCACAGGAGACACGTCCGCGCTACATGGCAGTTAGCCACGCCCCCTCATCTTTCAGAATATTTATATAGCTTTGAATCCTGATACTTTGATAGAAAAACATTTCAACAACACTGGAATCATGGTTGAGCAGACTAAAGAGTGGCTACAGTTAAGAAAAGAGGACTCCAAGCAGTCAATAAGAGATATATTGATGCAATTGGAAAAAACATTTGTGAATTCAGCTGACAGAAAATGAGAGGAAAAAGAGGAGCAGTAATGCTTGCGGTCTCATTGGTAATGTGTACTAATGTACAACAATTAGGTTATGACTTGGAAATGATACAAAAGACTTTGGACGGAATTAGAGGTGGATTAGATGAACAAATTAAGTTTATAAATGATACTGCGGTGGTACTAAATGAACAGGTTCAACTTGTACAGCATACTACAAAACTGATCATTAATCATGACCGGATGTTGAATGAATTCCTGAATGTAATAAATCCTGTTGATAGATTGTTGAGAAACTAGATGAGGGAAGTCCAGGCAGCAATTTCCCAATTAATTCAAGGACATATACCGTTATATTTTGTTTCACAAGATATTATTCATCAAATGGTAGAACAATTAACCAGAAGGGAGATTGAGTCAAGCAATAGAAATATAAATGTATTTTACTTACAGGTTTCAAAGAGGACAGTTGTTTCGATTGGGGGTTTAACGTTGTTCCATATTACAAATGATATTTGGGAAAGCAAAGTGGAAAATATTGAGTTTTTTCAAAACGATACGTTCCCAATAGACCCGGATGTGGAGTTCTTATTGAATCATAAAGAAAAACACACTATTATGATGAATTTGAGGAAGGACAATATTACAGTTAGTAGCCTGGGTATAATGCAAGTGGAAATGTTTAATTGGGGAACCTGGGTGGAACGCACTATGGTGGGTTTAGCTGTTGTAGTATTAGTGATGGGAGGATGGTTAATCATTTTGTCCGTAAAGGCGAAGCTGGTGCTTGTGATATTAGCAACAATAGGGAATGAGAGATATCCCAATGCGCATACCTTTTGAAAGGAAAGAGAAACACAATTTGGGTTTCCTCCAATTGTGGCTTGGAACATTGCCAAATTGTCAGAAAAGTGGGCATAATGTAGTAATATATATCACTTTATAGCACCTTGGAGTGTGTAGCGCTTCACTGAATGTGATGGCATTTTGTTGCCAGCAATAATGTGGCACACACAATTAGCCAGTTTTATGTTGCCAGTTTAACATGTGAATATGTGGCTGGAGGCATGCAAGGTACAGGATTTATAATGCAAAAAAAGAGCTCAATGTGAAGCTGCAAAGTGTAAAAGTGCACATATATTTTTTTTGGAATACCTTATGCATAGGATACTACATTATTTATATAACTGACTGATTTAGTTAACAATTACTAATCACTAGTGCTAACTCATTAACATTATAATGTAATCTCTGTGTGCAAATGAGGTGAAAAGAAAATTCATTTTCAAAAGTGCACTTGCATATATTTTGTTCTTCTCTTTCTTCTGTGTTCAGTTGGCAGAAAGCAGAGAGCCTGCATACCAGGAAATGATATTAGATACAGTTGTTCCCTGGCTAAAGAGTCTATTGTGCAAAAGTGAAGGCTGAAGCTGCCTTTCAACCTGATTGGAGCAGAGTGTCTGCAGATATATTACGTAAGCAAAATGGGTAGGTGCAGAGCCCTGCTGAGGGGAAGAGGGTCAGAAATAAGGGGTTCGGGATGACTGGGCTCTGAGACAGATGTGCCTGGTCTCACTCAGCGCTGGCTGAGAACCCTATGTTCTCGCTGCGCATTCCAAACAGCCAAGATTACCAGAAGCAGTTTGTTGGCTGAGGCTGCTCTTCTGAGGCGAGTGAAAAAAGGTTGTGTGGGGGAGAGAACTACAAATCTTTCTGGTAAGACTAATGTCTGATCTAAAAATATCATTTAGGGAGAGTAGACAAAAGAAATCCCCTGCATTTAGTTCATCATGTTTAATGTTACAAAGTGAATTGTGCTCTGTATATGTATTTTTCTCTTCTTGTATTTCAGATAACGATGCATGTACATGGTAAGATTTCATTGCGAGTTGTACTTGTCTGCAATACAAATAATATATAAAAACAGATGGTGTATAGTTTTTTATTTTTCATTGCATTTGGGAATGTAATTTTGACACGGGAGATTTATTCTCTTTGGTAATGCATTTGTAACTTTGCTCATGCCGATAGAATAACAAACAAGAATAAGCAGTTATAAACAGGTGTTATGTGTTCTCCTTGCATGTTGTTGGAGGGCACCTAATATAATATAGATTGCTGGAGGTCTATGAGCCAGCAATGCCTATGGGCATAGATCACCGGTGTAGATAAACCTGTGATACCGGCCACAGGCTGTAGGTGGCACTCTATGTAAAAGTATTGGATGTCCCTGGATGTAGGTCCAAGACTCTCTGTAGGTCAATAGGAGTATTATAATAGTAAGGAAGGTTTTGTGTATGATGGGTTATAATGTAGGGAAGGAAAATTATGCTCACCACTAAGTAATTTACTACCACAAAATACCGCCAGTAGTACATATTACTAGATTCCCCAATATAGTGTAACAAAGTATGGTCACTAGAACGATGTGAGGCCAAACCCAATCTAAACACGAGGATAGGTATTACCAAGGTACCGGTCATCTTTTGGCGGTAAGAAAATACCACCAAACCCCAAATTTACACAAAATATCTTACACTAGTACCTTCAAAAGGAATCAGCATAGAAGGATAAACACTTTAAATAGAAGCAATAGCCTCTATTTGTTATGCATGTCTTTTAGTGGAACGAGTTTCCATTCAGTTTCATATGGGGCAGCACAATGGCAGCCATGGGAAGGAATTCGAGCAGGGATAGCAGCTTTCAGCAATACTTGGACAAGAAGAGTGGCATGGGTGTGGCAGAACTGGGACAAGAGAAAGCATGAAAATGTGTTACAGTGGTAATGCAAGCACAGGTTGTTAAGGCCGGTACATGTTGTATGTTATCACTTTCTCACGCATTTACATAAAACATTACATGCAACAGACAGATGAACCCTCCATGAGTAGCTTTTTCTGTAAAGTTGTGTATTGACGCAATTCCCAGAAGATGGTTTAAGTGCCACCTTTTTTAGGTGAGGCATGGGTCACTTTTGTTGCGAGGCGTGGGCAACTTTCTTTTGGGTGTCTGGGCCTATTTCTTGTCCCAGTCCGTCCCTGCCTTATAGGCCAGGTGGAGCCTGGACTGGGGTAAGGAGAGACTTGTCTTGCTTGCGCCTATTTCCATTCTTACCTCAAACAGCACCCGTTTAAATGTTTACATGCGTGTATACCTTTCTGTAACTTATGTTAATTGCATCTGATCATTGGTGGGCTGGTTCTCAGTATGAGTGGCACGCATTAGTTGTTGTTGCATGTCACGTGTCTGTGTAGCTCTCATGGCAGGGGCTGCGTAGTGCTCTGTATTCGTCTGTCGCCGTGGGAGAGCTTTGCGGTAGAGCTCACGATTTTATGAGGCTCCACTATGTATGGAAGCAGTGAGACAGGGTGCCCTTGCTCCTTGTGGGGGATCCGTGACCCCGGTGGGTAACATTCTCTCTGTACTTCTGTGTGCTTTTGTCTCCTCTGTCATGCCCTGCTGCCCGCTTCCTCCCTTACAAACATTTCTTCCTGTGTGTCTCTGAGTATCCTTCCTGGCACGGTAGACTCCAGCGGCAGTGCTTAATTTGTGAGGATGTTTGCCAGGGATCAGCCTTTGTGCTAAATTTTGAGCCCTGGCACTTATTGTATCAGACTCACTTTAATTATGAAGGGCCTCATCACGAGTTGGGCGGTAACGCCGGTGGTATTACCTCCGGCGCTGTAAGCCCTACCGCCAAACCCCCCTATTAGCGCCGGATCACGGGTTTGGCGGAACGGTTAGTGCTCATTCCCCATTGGGCCCATTCGGGAATTCCTCATTCCCCATTGGGCCCAATGGGGAAAATTCACACTATTACTGTCGGCAGATTTCCCATCGGCGGTAATAGCACCGAAAATCAGCAAATTTGCCGCTGATTTCCCCCAGCTAAGAGCTGGGGGGAAATCCGCCAAGGCCATTATCTGGCGGACCCTTAAATGCGGCGGTTATAGCACTACCGCCGCATTTAAGGGTTATCGACAGACTCGTGATGAGGCCCGAAGTGCTGATAGTCGGTGCATCCATCAACCACAATGAGTAGGTGCAAGCTGTAGTGTAAGGACAAATACGTCGACACTATTTGGAGCAGCTATGGGTGGCAGCAAGAACAGTGGGGACCTGCCCACCAGTAGTGTCACAGGAGTGCTAGAAAATAGTTGGGCCCTGGCACTCATTTTTCTAAATTATTTACAAATAAAGCACTGCTCCAGCCTCTATTGTGCCCTCAAGGCCCGCCCACCCAACCGGTCCCCCTCTGTACCTCTCACTAGGCCAGTGTGTGTGGGGGTCTGTGTCCTCACGCTGACATGCCTCCCATTGCGGGAATGGGTGCCTCAAGTCCAACATCAAGAGATGCTCTAAAAAAGTGTACCCTCTGAACAGCACACCAGTTCCACGAGGACTGCCGTGGCGGGATCAGAGTGGGGAGTCCTTTCAGAGCTGTTCAAGAATATAAAGTGCTGTATATATTGTGTTTTCAACTAGTGGACATATTTCAATGCTTCATTGGGAACGTATCATTCTACCTGTGATCAGGGGTGGACTAGGAACCAAAAAAGGCCCTGGAAATAGTTAGCAAAGTGGCCCCATATTACACATTTTCAGCATGCCCAGCCCTTTTCCTAGGAGAAAATTCGGAAATAAAAAAGCTTACCACACAAAAGAGGCCCAGGGTGCAGAGGCCTCCCGGGAAATATAAACCAGAGAGCACTCCTCCCAACCCCCCCCTGCCTGTGATTGCTACGGTGTCATGCTCACTTATGAGGGCCCTTATATGTTGCTTTGCCGAAAAGGGGGATTAGCTTGCAAAGTCATGTGGATATTTAATATACTCCCCCTCTCTATTCCTACTGCACTTCTTCTCTCACTAACACATTCCCTCTTTCTTGCTATAACTCTGCTGAACCCCTTTCCTCACAAATCACACACCCACTCTCTTACACACTCCCTCTCTTCCATATTTCTGCCTCTATCACACTTCCGCTCCACTGCCCTTCCTCTCTCTCTACCACACACCATGTATCTACCACAAACCATGTCACTTCTATGCTCCCTTTCACTTCCAAACTCCCTTCACTACCACATTCCCTCTCTACCACGCTCCCTCTCTCACTGTACCCTTCACCCTATCACTCTACCACAATCCATCTCTGGGCCACAGTCCCTCCCTCTCTACCACACTCCCTCTCTCCACCAGAGTCCCTGTCTCTCCACCACATAACCTCTCTCTTTCTACCACACTGATGATTCTTTCTACAATACCACTCTCTCTGCCACACCATCTCCCTCTCTAATATGACCCCCCCTCTACTGCACTAACCCTCTTTATCACACACCCCCCTCTTGTTCTACCCCTTGCTCTCTGCCATACTCCCTCTCTCTATGTATAACCTCTACCACTCTCTCTACCACTCTTTCTCTCTCACACTCCCCCTGCCCCTCTACCACTCCTCCTCTGGGATTAGCACTTTCTTCCCCTTTCTGCTACACTCCCCCTCTTTTTGCCACACTTCCCTCTACCACTCTCTAACACACTCCCTCTCGCTACTACTCTTCCTACACTCTCCCCCTCTCTCTACTACACTCTCTCCCTACCCCACCCCTCTCTTTCTATCACATCCCTTCTTAATGTATACATGATTGAATCTCTCACTAACACTCCTTCTCACTTACTATCACTCTAATCACTCTCGCTCTTTCGCACTCTCCCATTACATCGCCACCTCAATAGCACAAACCCCCGGAGCTGCCCATGTGTACAATCCCAGCGCTGACCACTGGAATCTTAGGTGTGGCTTGGCCCTGAACATGCTGTCCCACTCTACGAACACCCCTGAAACTAGAAGCTGACACCGTAGGAGCTAGATAGGTCATTAAACCCTCGCATCATATATTGGTAGCTCAGCTCCACTTAAGATCCCCTCTGAACAGCAAGCACTGTCCGTTTTTAAAGTTATTAGAGGACCATTGACTCATAACAGTATATCCAGAATGCTGACCAGGCGCTGCATTCAACACACACACCTTATATTTCTGCTCAACACGTGCCAGAATAAAGACGTTCCCTAGGGCTGCACACACCCTCCAATAAAACACCCACACAACACTGTAACAAGTGCCAAACTAGCCGAGCAGCCCATATCTGTGTTAATGAGCGACATCAGTTAAATCATACGGCTTTGCTCCCTGTCGCTCTTGCTGCCTACACGCACTCTTTCCCTCGCACCCTAGCTCTTTCGCTCACGCGCTCCTGGCATTTAGAGCCTGGCTCTTTGCACCATTGCATGGACACCTCTCTTGCACACCTTGGCTCTCACTCTGACAGCCAGCCTAGCTCTCCTTCTTAGCCAATGGCTGACTCGGGTCAATTCCTTTAAACTCCTCAGTAGCACCGAAAGAGTTTTTTTGTTGTATCCTCAAAGTCCCGGGGGGATAGCTCAGCGGCAACGTGCGCGACTTGAAAACAAGACGATAGGAAGTAACACAGGTTCTAAACCCCGGGTCCGCGCTTAGAAACTTCTGGGTGTTTAAGTGCATTATAAATACGCAACTGAGACAAAAACAATTACGCAACTGCAAAGATCAAACAATTCCTGTAACAACGCCTCGATGCCCACGGGCTGTGTGAGCGCTTTAAAAATGTAAAATAAATGAATAAAGATGTGTGTAGGAGAATCTTACTTTACATGCTGGTACTGGTAGACATCCATTCAGGATGAGGGGAAAAGCAACAGACCTACTTGTTTATTTTTTTTAACTGTCTCAGGGGTTCATGTGTGTCATTGGTTCTGTTCAGGAGATCATCCTGCTCTATACAGTCTTAGCCAATCCTAGCGCAGGAGGGCTACCACTGCGGTCTGACGTGGCACCTGTTTATCAGTCCGTTTATACCAAGGGCAGGAGAGATATCCTTACTGCCAGGGTTGTATGGCTGCCATTGGCCATGCCAGCGAAGAGGGATATCGCAAGGGCCTACATTCCATTGCCCATGTGTCCTATTAGGGCTGGAGAGATATCTCTGCGGTCTCATATGCAAATGCCCAAGCTTAATGCGCGTGCGCTGCATTTCCTGGTTTCGTGACCTTCTTTTGTAATGCTTGGTCTAGATAGATAAACTTTGTACATAATAAAGTTCATATTCTAGTGACAAAGAGCGCTCACGGCCACACAGAGGATGACCAACGCCGAACTCATGCTGGGCCAGTGCAACAGGCCTTGTTTATCCCTCATGAGAGATGTACAGGCAGGTTGCATGAGGTGACCTTGGGGGGCGGGTGCTGAGTGCCAAGAAGTTAGTGATTCATTCTACAAATCACCAGCTGCTATTTTTCAAACTATAAAGAACAGCATGTTTACGTTTCAGTTTAAACGCCTCAGTACTGACTAACCGTGCTCAAGGTCACACGACGAGTCTGCGGCGGAGCGTAACTGATCTGAGCACCGGCTCCTGTCATTGCTTGACACCAGGCTCTGGTGGTGACACACGAGTGGCGCGTCAGATGGTCCACTTCCGTCTGGTGCTTCTACAGTGGCATGAAGTGTTATTGGTCGAAAGACACCATGAAGCGCACACTCACCATCCATATTTTTATGGCTGCTTCAATCTCATTTCACAAGCACTGCAAATATGGTCTTCACAGAGTAGTAATATGTGAACATTCGTTCCCCAACCACGCCTCGCAGCTATAACACACACTCCTTAGCTCGATTCCTCTCCCTTCTCTTTAACCATTAGGCCTTTTCAACCCTCCTTCTCAATTTTAATGGTCTTGCCAGCTTCCTTACATCAAGGATACATTGGTCAGGGACGTCATTTCACCACAATGCCAGGGGTAGTGGAAGTGACATCACACGACCCTTGACCTCTGACCCCCCCCCCACCCTGAAGAGACATCACGGCAAGCTATGGAACACAACCTTTCACCCCTTGACAAAACAGGAAGTGACATCACATAGCATTGTTTCTAAGTACACGACGACAAATATGGTTACGATATCACAAGATCACCATATGTATAGTTAATATCAGTGCGTATAGGCCCATATTACCAAATTACTGTGAATGAAAGCAGACGTCCAAGGCCAAACGATACTTTGTGTTATTATATAGCACTTATGTTTAAGCGCTTCATATAGAACAAATATACATACAAATACACCCGACCTGTGTTGGTCATCATTTATCAACCTTAGCAGGATGAAAGGCTTAGTTGACCTTGCCGGGATTCGTATCTCCAACCTGTAGATGACACACACATTGCAGCAGTGAGCACTCAACCCACTGAGCTATCCTACCAGCTATAGCTATCTGAAAACCAGCCACTCAAGAAACAAAGAGCAACATGCTGCTGGCCACAGCCCAGGAGCCTCAATAATATATATATATATATATATATATATATATATATATATATATATATATATATATATATATATATATATATATTTATTTATTTTTTAGAGGTAGCAAGGGAGACTACAGGGGTAGCAAGGGAGACGTCAGGTGCGACCCGTGGTGACCCCAAAATGACGTCTCTGACATTGGTCCTGTATTCTGCCCTGGAAGCAATGGTACTCTCTTCCATCCTCAATGCCCCAGTTCTCCTTTGTCCTACCAGACATACGATGCATTACCGGGTCAGTTAATGACCTGGGGCCGAGTTACAGGCCCAAGCAAATCAAGGGCCTTAATGCTAGCTGTGAGGCATTACCAGACCCAGTAATGCCCATGTCTGGAATGGTTTATTGCTATTAGCATCTTGTAATGATTTGATTTTCCAGGATGCTAATAGTTTTTTTTTATTTTAAAGTTTATAACAGGCGTGGTTGTTGTTTCTCAATAAAAAAAAAGACTCCAAAACAAGATGGCCACTATGGACAAGGGAGAAGTGAACTACCTTTCCATGGTTATCATGGCCGTGACGGGGGAAGCACTATTCCCATTGCCGGCAAGGGGCGAGGAAGCTGCAGGTAAGTGAGGGGAGGAAGGGATCGAGGGAGGTGGAAAGTGGGGATGTGGGGATTGGAGCGCAAGGGAGCACTTACCTGCTGCCCCGGCTTCTGAGGAGGCTTGAAATATGTGCTCTACCATGAGGTATAGCCTCTGTTCTGGGCCTCCTGGTTGGCTGGGAGGTCACCTTACACCCCCTCGCCAGGGTTCTAGTACGTCTTATCATTCCAGCCTAAAGAAGCCTATTCTCTTCCAATTCCAAACTAAGCTGGTGTTACACCATTACTGGACCTAGTGGTTACAAGAGCCTGTCATAGCGTGGCTCCTTTACTGCTAGCCAGAGACCTCTGCGTTCAGGCGTTCCATCTGCCGGGCAAGAGCAATGTGTGGGTGGCATGCTCAGATGGCTGCAGCAGGTGGTGTCGCAGGAGTGGCCCCTGCATCAGACTGCGGTGAAGCACATGATCACTAAGTGGCTACACCCACTACCCTGCTCCACAGAAATCCCCATGAGTGGGGCAAGGGAGGTGCCCACTTGATCATGTGGCACTTCTGGCCGAGGTGTGTGTTCTTTCCAGTCCTCATTTTGCATCCAGTCCTGAGGAAGGTCTGGCCTGAGGAAAGTCTGACCTGTTGTGAAAAAGTGTGTTGCCAGGTCACCCGAAAAGCACACATAATTATGCATAAAGGCCCTAAACATTCCTCTTCTGGAGTGGTTGTTGTTTCTCAATAAAAAAAGACTACAAAACAAGATGGCTACTATGGACAAGGCAGAAGTGAACTACGTGTAGTCCCTTCTCCCTTTCCATGTTTACCATGGGCGTGACGGGTGAAGCACTATTCCCAGTGCCGGCAAAGGACGAGGAAGCTGCAGGTAAGTGGGGGGAGGGAGGGAGGGATCATGGGGGTGGAAATTGGGGGGGGGGGTAATTGGGGCACAGGGGAGCACTTACCTGCTGCATCGGCTTGAGAGGAGGCTTGAAATGTGGGCTTTACCATGAGGTTTACCCTCTGGACCTGAGGAAGATCTGACTTGATGTGAAAAATTATTTTGCCAGGTCACCTGAAAAGCACACATAATTATGCACAATGGCCCTAAACATTCCTCTATTGGAGTATTGACAGAGAACCAGGGCCTTCCTTGCATCCCGACTACTCCTAATCGTACATAATATGATCAAAATGGTCTGAGCCGGAACCAGTTGAAAGCTGACTTGAAGTGTGCTTTCATAGGCATAAGATGATTTACCTAGGCTGTGGAAAACAGACCCTCAAAACCTGAGCCACCGGGAGGGCTTGAAGAATCAGTTTTTTCTGGAGCTCTTTCTTCAGGAGTCAGACAGAGTTTATTATCAGGACCTGGGCAGCTTCCAACTTCACGCCTGGCTTCTGAACAACTAAGGTTCCGGGGGCACGACATGTCTTAGGGAGCATTGAACCTTATGGCGAGGGTTAGGGGCAAAGCCAAAGGAACTTGTACTCTACGGTAGGTGGCTGCGCTTTTTGCAGGTGGCGTGATTAGCAGCTGATTGATCAGCTTCTGCCTTGTTAGGGTGCTGGATTTTGTACTCTGGCGAAGGAGGGCCTGCAACTTTCATCCATGTCTTGGAACATGGCCATGTGGCCTATCTTTATGCCGAGCCCATTGCGGGCTCTTTTTCTCAGATCCCAAGGGGCTCCAATTTCTAAAGGGGCTGACCATCTTCTTTCTACTGGTACCAGGATAAGTTCTCCCAATATGTACCTTCACGTGCCCTCCGGCCTCAGTCTGCTCTACTGTCTGCTCTACTGCTATCGGCGCCACGTATCAGGCTGGCTAAAATGGGGGGACCTGACTTTTCTGTGGTGGCCGCTAGGTCCTGGAACTGACTTCCGTTTATGCTACGTGCCACTACTGACCATCTCTCTTTTCGACAATCACTCAAAACACTGCTCTTTTAGTCCCTTATGTTCCTCCTCCTCTCTCAGCGCCATGGTGCCCTTGGGTGTACGTGCGCTTTATAAATCTGCTCCACATAACATAACATAAATCTGTTCTTGTTGTTAACTGTAAAGCGCCTGGGATTAAGGCCCTATATAAAACAATAAATACAAATCTAAGTGGAGTGGGATCTACATTTGGTCCTGGCACAGCAGATCTCTCCACCTTTTGAATTGATGGACAGAAGCAACTTCGGGTTCCTGGCCATTATGAAGACTGCATCACTAGATACAGAAAGGCAGTGCACAACTGGAAAACGCACAAAGCTGCATCACTGTGCAGTATGAGGGCGGCCTTAACTAGCCCATACAGTAGAGAGTAGGTTTGTGACATCTTAAGCAGTATATATATTTATTTATTTATTGCATTTGTTATACGCCCAAACCCGTGGGTGTCACGGCGTAGTAATGTATATGAGATTAGTAATGTCATGACAGGCATGCCATTATGGCACAGTGTGATTACAATGAAGAATGCTAAGAGATAAGGTGAGGCAGTGGAGGACATATGGACAATGGCCCAGTAGCACCTTACTGTACCTTGCACCGTACGGGATCGTGAGTGCTCCCAGTACATACCTGACATGGAAGTAACAGAGAAAGCGCAGCATTTACCTCCACAGAAGATGGCCTTCAAGTGAGGATCCAGAACATGACACTGAATCAGTGAGGGACCTGTGCATTTATTTAAATGTGCACCTGTGCCTGCAGCACACACATGTGGCAGTAAAGGTGACCCGGTTATGGAATGCAGTATGAGGAAGACCCAGCTGCAGCCACGCTCCAATCTACTGTATCTCACACCACAGCCGCAGGATGCCATCCTCCCAGACATCCAGTGGAGTAACTTTGCTGAAAATGTTGAGGGGGAGGGAGACATGACATCGAAATGAAAGGGACCCCTGCCAAATGAGTGGGTCAAAATGCTGGGGGGAGGGGGGGACAAACATCCTTGTCCTCCCCTAAAATTACTGTTGCAGTCATAAACAAGTGCAGACAGCCTTAAGAGGAACGCCCTTAAGAGCAGGCAGAGACTGGGAGCACGAGGGAAGTAGGGAGGAAGAGGAGGGGCTACCAGAGCCACGGACCAGAACTGGAGGGGGTAATAAAGAGAAAGGTTGCAGAGCACAACGATTACGCCCATGCAAATAGCACTGTTCAAAACCGCGAACAGAGTTGTATAGTTCAAAAACACCCCAAATAATAAATTCCGTGAACTGACAATCGGCCGGTTATGTGCCCACCCTGCCCCTCATCTGGTACACCTGTAGGAAGCCATAATGCCCACTCTACTTGAGTGCAACATTCGAACATATAGCTCTAGTTCAGCCTCACTTCCTCTTTTTCTCCCACCATTCCTCTCCTGTGACCACTGACGATAAGCTGAACACAGCCTGGAGCCAGAGTGCTTTATTCGTTCAATTCGTGCCCCCCCTCCCCCTGCCTCTAGGTGAAAGGCTGATGACATTCATGGCGCAGTCTCTGATTGGTTGATAATGGTGTAAGGTGATTGGAGGTCCTTTCTACATGATCCAGCTGGTTTCAATGCCTCTCTTTACCGCTGGCTGAAGTCTTGACATGTTGTTTTTAATATGTATTATTTAATGGACGGGAAAGAAATATTCTTCGCTGGGGTACCCATGCTCAGATGAAAATAACAGCCCCATTCCATTTAATGAGCACTAGAAAGAAACATTTCAAATGGCCAATAATTCTGCAGCAAATGTCTTAGGAATGGTCCTCTGACCATAACTATGTGATGCCATCCAAAGGTTCAGCCTTGTGCATGGTTTTGTGAACACACTTCAAGTAACCTTTCAGCTGGTTCCAGCCCAGACCATTTAGATCATATTATATACGATGATTCACTAGAAGTCCGGACGCAATGAAGGCCCTGGTTCTCTGCCAATACTCAAGTAGAGAATATTTGCGGCCACGAGGTATAATAATGGGTGCTTTTCAAGCGGATGGCAAAATATTTTTTTCCATCAGGTCAGACCTCATAGACAATGGGCTCTTCGAAGATGTTTTTATCCTTCTACATGGAAATGGGTCCTGTGCCATGTTTTGAGATAGCCCTCAGACATAAACTTTCACCGGATGTGTTGCTAGACTGGTTTGCCCTCTTCCAAAAGGCTATCCTGTTGAAACCTCCCAGTGACATGGATGGTTCAACAGTGAAGAAGAGGCTGTTCCAGTCCAGTTTTTGGTAAATGCTCACTTCTCGTTATTCATGTCAGGGATCAAGTGACTGCATACAACATACCAAAACACACACATTTACCACATTGCATACAAACATTTCGCATAAACACTGGGCAAAGGTAAGGTTGCTCCCCTCTCGGGTTTCTGCCCTAACCCCCCAGCAGACCAGTACATTACCTAAAGACAGCCACCCAGACCTACAATATGTAAAGTACTGTGCTCTCATGTATCACAGCTAAAAACATACAACTTTTCAAATACATACCTTTACTGCACTGTACATGAACACTAGACAAAACAGTGGACAGCAGTAACATTTCTCTTGTTCTCTCTCTTACAAATGTTACCAGAAAACAAAGACCCACTGTACTGCATTGCACTTTAAACACATTGGGGCCATTATGACCCTGGCGGTAGCCATGCCGGTAAATACATGCATGGCTGCCGCCGGAGTCATGACTTTGCCGGCGCCAGGGAATGGGCGATTACCGGGGAATTACAGCCCCGGCGGACCCGGTAATTGCCCATTTCCGGGCGCCGGAAAATATTACTCCCAATTCCCACATGGGTCCCATTGGACTCAATGGGAATGGGAAAGCCGGATGCACCAGCACCATTCATAAATGGTGCCGGTGCATCCGTCGAGTTTTGCACGCGGGTGCCGTTGCGCATGACAGGTCAAATCTGGCGGGCTGAAAGTCAACCACTCGCAGAACTCATAGTTTGTCAGTCCGGAAACAATGGTACCGGCAAACTTACCAGTACCGTTGTTTCCGGACCGGCAAACTTATAATGAGGCCCACTGTCCAACATTAGGGACACTTAAAAGAGTGATTTTACAGCAGGTGGAAAGAGGATGAGCCTGACTAAAATTGCAGTGCGCCATTTTCAGCAAGAGTCTGTTGATCACAATGGGCCTCATTACACGGTAGGCGGTGAACCATGGCGCTATTAGCGTCATGGTTCATGCCGGTAAAATACTGGCACCACCTTGGTGGAAAGGGGAATTACCGCCCCATTCCAAGGTTGGAGGGGCGGTAATTCCCCCTTCCACCATTGGCCTTCCCCATTCCCATTTTTGCCCCATAGGGCTCTATGGGAATGGGGAAGGCGCTAATTACGGTACCGCAAATTGTGGTACCGTAATTAGCTCCACTGGTCCCTTTGCGGGTTGGTTTTTAACACCTGCAAAAAGCAAGCGTTAAATTCCCCAACCCGCAAAGGGACCTCGTAGTAAGGCGATAAGGATTTACTGGTATCGGTAAAATACCGGTACCGCTAAACCCTTACCGCCTACCGTGTAATGAGGCCCAATATATTAACTTCTATCAATCCTGTGAATTATGAGAAAGCAGAGGACTCGGCTGTGATATAGTGCTTTCATTCTACTCCTCTGCAAGGCTGTCAATTACCCCACGCAGGCACCTAAAAGTGCAGTACTCCAAAGCGAAATTAAATGTTAGCATTCAAAATGACGCAAAGAGCTTAATTTTTCGCATACAGTATATCCCTTGGACAGCACCCCACAGCCCTTGCTTGTCTAGATGTTTAATTATCCTCTTCTGATGGTGCACTTTACCTCCAGTGTTATAGGAGAGAAACAGTGTGAGGAAAATTTAGAGATTCAAGAGACCTTGTTGGATTTCTGCAATGGTATACCCAGCAGCAAAGCGTTCCGTTAGCTTGGCGCTCATTTCTGACATAAACATTTTAGGCATTGTGCAGTACCAGAAAAGCAGAACACTGTGGTTAATGGTAGGAAGGCTCATTTCTTGCAATGCACAAAGAAATAAAGTGGTCTTCAGGGGTAACCTTTAAATGGAGCTGAGATCTCGTAAGGAGCTCCAGGATTTTACATACTTTGAGTTTTATTTTTTCATTGGGTATAGGGTTGAGTAGAGCAATTAAGGCTTGAAGACTAAATAATTAGGGCCTGTTAGCCTTTTCATCCCAGGTATACTGGCACCTCCCACCTGAAAGCTGCAAATCCACACCCTATACGAGGCTAGAGATCAGAAACCCTTTTAAAGTACCATGCACTTTGCAGGAGGTTAACACAGGACTCTGTGTCGATGGGCGCCCTAGTCAATATTAGAATATCGTTAGAAAAATAAATCATTACGAAACCAATGGCTCTCAGACAACACCTGACACCGACTTCTCACACAAAACCTGGGGTCTGTCGTTATGAAGAAAGTAAAAACAACCAGCGACTAGTAGAGAGGTTTGACCTGCTCCCATTTGGTGCTTCATAGTAATGGACCACCTTACTTGATATCATTTAATTTATTATGATTAGTTCATAAGAACCTTTTACATATACATGTACACAAATATACAACACATACATCTGACATTAAAATGACTAAAAAACCTAAAACCATACTCTATTTTGCAATTATTTTACCCCATATAAAACCAATTAATTCAATTACCATCATACTTAGTGCTTTACCACCTTGTGCTTTCACCCAGAGTCCTATTCATCGTACCAGTATTCTATTTTGCTAATTCATTAAATCTTTTACCTTCCTCCAAACGTTATAAACTGCTGTGTGCGTGGATTTACTTTAAGTATTTTGACAATAGCACCAAAAGGCCTCTCTCTTTATCCCTTCATAATTATGGATTAAGCTACCCAGCATATTCATGTACAAAGGGTCAAGTTTGCGACACTCGGTCAGGACATGTCGAGCAGTTTCCTCTGTCCCGTTCACTTTACATATACGACATGTTGGTTCATCTAGCCCCATTCCAAGTTCCGGGCCTCAGTTCGACAGCACTGGGAGTTTGTTAATTCTTAATAACAATACGAACCGCCGCAGAGCGGGAGCCAGGAACAGTGTCAGGTAACTCTGAGGAACCCTATATTTATGGGCTAGCTTTCCAATTTCTGGGTAACATATTAATTTCATCAAGTGGGTAGAGTTAACAGCCCAGTCCCAGCTTTCTAATTTGATCACAGATTCGTTTTGATGTGTTTGATAATCGAGGTCCCGGTCTTGACTCCAATCCACCTTGCCGAACGTTTGATTCGCCAACTGTGCACATTTATTAGTTCTTCTTGAATCGGCTCCCTCTCCCAGAAGGTTCATTAAAGGACATTTAGGTTTTGGTTGTGATTTGATGTATAGCAAGCACATTCTTTTTAATGCCGTAGAGGGGAGTGAGGTGAGGCCCATTTCCGATCTCAACAATTCTATAGGAACACTAGGACCCAATCCTTATATTTGCCTCCAGAACTCTTCCCTCCAAAACCTTCAGCCATTTCAGATCTTTCATACACAGTGCATCCAGACCATATAGCACAGCCGAGCAGAATCATTGCTTATACAGCATTAAGATTCCAATCACGCTGTATCCTGCAGATTGATTCACAAATCTTGCTATCATGGCCGGTAGTGCTACCGCCTTTCTTCTCTTCTCCTCAATGAGCGCCTGGTAATCACCCTTAGACGTGAGCTCAATGCCCAGATCTTTAAATGTAACCACCCTGGGGATTACATTTCCTGTGATGATGAATTTAGGTATAGTCATGTCTCTATGTGAGAAATGCATCACCTTGGTTATTTGGGAATTAATTACCAAGGCGTTTTCCTTAGCATACCCATGCAATCCCTCTTGCCCAAGAAGGTGTGATCCGGTGCCACTTAGCACCAGGTCATCTGCGTATAATAGGCACAGCACCCTTTCTCTTTTCACTTTGGGTGGGCAGTTGTGCACTTGTGCTAATTCAGCCGTCGGTTTGGGTGGGCAGTTGTGCACTTGTGCTAATTCAGCCGGCGTTTTGGGTGGGCAGTTGTGCACTTGTGCTAATTCAGCCGGCGTACCTGAAAAATAGAGGTTGAATAGCAGGGGCGCCAGCACGCAGCCCTGTATTACTCCCCTATCTGTTGATATGGGAGGCGTGATGGCACCCCTGCTATCCAACCCGACCTGTATCGTGGTCTTCTTATAAAATCCCTGCACTGCACACAATAGTTGGCCCTGACAGACAAGTCCACACGTTCTAGCCCATAATCTGTCCCTATCTATGGTGTCAAAGGCGGCTTTAAAGTCCACCATGGCGACATATCAATATGGATTCCCTTTAATGTTACTTTCCAGTATCAGGGACTCCATTATGTGGAGACAATTAGACTGTCCCGGAACCAGGTCGAAAACCCATTTGGAACTTATTTATTTCTCTGGCTCTTCAATTGGGTCTAATTGGAACCCCAGATCCAGAAACCTATCACTTTGTCCTCTGATCATGTCAGCCAGTTTGCTCATGCTGCAGTGCACTCTACTCATATGAAGGTTTGTGTTGGTAGCCGGCTCAATGTATTCAAGATCTTTGGAATCCAGAATAGGGTATATTTTTCGCAGAATTCCCATAAAGTCAGAATTATTAATGTGGCAGTGTCTCTTTGTGACTCCTGCTGTCAAACATTTTACAGTAATGACCAGTTGCCCTGACTTTTTTTTCTCTTCCTTTATGATGACTGACTTGATTATGTCATTATCGAGCTCTCTGTGGATGGCACTCCCTATTTGCACAGCCGCTAGGTACCCAGTTGTTACATGATCGTTGGATGAATATCCTGAGTCATCATGAGGCCTCATTACAAGTTTGGCGGTAACCCGCCAGTGCTACCAGTGGGTTGCCGCCGATCTCGCAACATCATTTCTGCCATCTGATATCCCGGTGCCACCGGGACATTACAAGTCAGGATGTCAGGTGGCAGAAAGTGTAAGTCCCCATTCCCGTGGAGTCTTATGAGGAGACGAAGCACCGGCACCGTTTCTAATGGTGCTGGTGCTTCCATGAAAACCATGCCTGCAGGGGCCCGGGCCCCTTGCAGTTCAGACCAGCCATTAGCAACGGCCCCTGCAGGCATACTTGTAGTGTGGTGGTCTGGTAATGGTGCTGCTACGCTGCTACCGGCCCCCTTATTTCCAGCCCACTAGTCTTGGAATGTGGCCCATGGTGCTGTTGTTTGCAATTACTGATTATATGGTTATTTAAGGCTTCTTTGTTCTTGTTTTCGTTTATTAGCCAACTCGACGGACCCCCGCCCCCGTCTGTCTTTCTTTTTTTCCTTTTTCCTTGCGTTGTTACTTGTCTTCCTAATTTCACTGCTCGCTTCAGGTGCTTTCTTATTAGAATTTTATTTTGGCTTCCTCTCTTTAACTTTGGAGGCGCCTTTTTTCCCCATTTTGTTTTATTATTTTGCCGCTTCATGTGTTGTCTTTGCTTTCTAGTAAGGAAGAACGATGAAGTGTCATTCATGTCCCCATTGTAGACACTGGCCCTCATTACGACCCTGGCGGAGGACCATGGTGCAATTTGCACCATGGTCCATGGCGCAGAGCTGCCAATTCCGCCATGGGGGTTGGCGGACTTACCGCCCCATTCCGACCTTGGCGGGGCGGTAAGTCCCCAATCCCCATTTACCCTTCCCCATTCCCATTTTTGCCCCATAGGGTATAATGGGAGTGGGGAAGGCGTTAATTACGCCACCGTAAATTACGGTGGCGTAATTAACAACAGGTCCCGTAGCGCCATGGATTTTTCAGCCCGGAAAATCCAGGCGTAAAAATCACCATGGCGCTACGGGAAGTCGGAATCTGGCGGAGAGGTACGCCATGCATTACGCTGGCGTAAACCCCTCTCCGCCAGGGTCGTAAATAGGGCCACTGACATTTAGCTCTTCGTTCTCCCACTGGGTTAACTTCATGGGAGTTGGGTGCCTCTACCACTTGATTCGATTGTGCGGTGGTGGGCAGCAATACTTCCCACCCTTCTTACCCTTTGCTGACTGGATCTTCCAACTTAACTCGTTCCACTTTTAGGCAAGTGACTTCCTCCAAGATCTTCACACTCATTTTAAGCTGTGTTTTCATTGCAAACTGCATAGCGGTGAGTTGGGCCTATACCTCATTATGGGAGTCTATAGTGTTCACTGAGGCACTAGTTTCTTCTTTGCCTGTAGAGCAGCGGGGATGCAGATAACCTTTGGATGTTGGTAGTTGGATTGGTGATTTGCAATTCTTGTACTGCATTTTCCATTCCAATTACAGTGCCTTCTTTGCTTCTGTCTCCTGCCACTCCATTGCTGCCCAATCCCACTTCATTGGTTATAGATTTCTGTAAAGAGGAACATAAATCTAGCAAAGATTTCATATTGTCATATTGTCAATCGTAATCAATGAGGGGTCAGAGCATTTCTCGTTGTTTTTATTTGCTGGCCCCTCCTGTCGGGACTCCTCTTGTGCTACTGGCAGTTCGGTATTACCCAAATTGTTCGTTTACAATTGTGCGAATGAACAATTGACTGAATTTAAAGGGTCACAATTGACCTTTTCACAATTGACCGTATATATATATATATATATATATATATATATATATATATATATATATATATATATATATATGGGGTTTTGGGCAGGTTTAGGTTGGGTGGGGGATTGCGGGGGGTTTCCCCCTGCATATATGTTACAATTGACCTTCACAATTCGGTCAATTGTGAAAAGATCAATTGTCATTCCAACAGTTGTAATACGAACAATTCGTATACAACCGGCAGTTCTGCTTCCTTTGTCTGAGTTGCCACACCCTGTGAGAAGAATGCTGTGATTTTCTGAGGCCCTTTGCTCAGCATATTGCAGGATAGTCTCGTTTTGTACTTTTCCCCTTTCTATAACTCCTGGTCTTGATCTTTCTATATGGGGCTTTATTGCGTAGATTATAGCCGGAGGTTCTTGTTCTTAGCTTACCAGGCATTTTGATTTAATGTAAGCTTCACCTGCTGGCCGCAACTGATATTTTGACAAGAGCTTTTTTTTTTACGAGCTGATCGCACACACATAGATGGTTTATACCGTGCCTATATTGTACGAAGGACGCAGGCTTTTGCCCCGGGGACCTGAGAAATAACAGTGGTATTGTTTAGCGTTTCTTGCTGAAATGGCATGTGCGTCAGCTCTCACGATGCAATGCTCTTGCAATGCACTTACACATGCACTCTTTTGTCAAAGGGATTAGTGGATCAGCTATACGACAACAGCAAAGGCACTGTATTTTCTCAAGAAATCAGATAAAAGCAAAGGCCAGGGGTGGACTGGCCTATGGGGAACTCTGGAGATTTCCCGGTGGGCCTCTGCACCCTGGGCCTCTTTTCTGTGGTATTTCCACTTTTTCTCATAGGAAAAGCATTGGGCTTGCTGAAAATGTGTCATATGGGGCCACTTTGAACTTTATTTCCAGGGCCTCTTTTGGTCCCCAGTAATTATTTCCAGGGCCTCTTTTAGTTCCCAGTCCACCCCTGGCAAAGGCAGTGTATTTCCGATATGGCACTCCACGTACGGTCCCGATGCTGACATTTCTCACTTTGTGCCTCCATTATCATAGCCAACCACAAACCACAGCCTGTCACAGACAGAAATGTGCGCCGGCGCTTCACGGCCACAGCTTTTTTTACATGCTCCTTCTCTTCGAACGATCTCATTGAATTCTTTAAAGAGGCCACTTCCAATTTGTTGCAAAGCAGATATAACTCGGCTCCCTACACCAGCAACCTGCCGCAGACTGAACTTTGCCAGAACTTCACGGCCTTCTAACTTTATATTTGTTGTACCTTTATAGTATGCATTAAAAAAATCACTAATTAAAATATATATTAAAAATATATAGTTGAGCATCAGTGGACACATTCAAAATCAGCTCAAAAGGCTGAGCCATCTCTTCCTTCCTTGATAAAGATGCAAAATGATACTTTGTACAAATGTTCAAATGTTTACTATTTTATTTATTTGTAGATCACTGCAGGACATTTCAAATCACAACAGTTCACATAGAAAAGCATTGCTGGAGAGGTTCAAACCTTGCTCACAATGCAGCTCCTCTTATTCAAAGTCAAACATCTGATCCTCTAAACTACTAGCACTGTGTTTATGAGGCACAAGCAAGCAATTTTAGCTCTAAGTACAGCACAGCATAACACCTACTCTGCAAGACGTTAGATAATGCACAATTCGGTTATGGCTATCACCTTCTGTATGAACAGTGCATGGTATCATATTGTGGAAAAGGGTACATTGCGTCTCAGTCAATGACAGGTACAGTAGCTGCTCTGAGAGCGATGCTTGCGAGTGATGCTTGCACCGCTCAGAGCATGGGGGATCAACGGAATGAGGCACAGCAATAAGCATTAAAAATGCATTTTGAACCTAAATAGCACCTGGACTGCATGTGGTATCAGTTCAACCAAGACATTAATGAAAACTTTGTGTGGCTGAATGTGGGCCTATGTCTAAATTCTGCCCGTTGAAGGTCACATACCAAAAAGGATGTGCTTATTAGGCAGATGTGGTGCAGCCTTCAAAAGGTGTGAAAATTGCCATTTTGTGGGATTTACTCACTGAACCTACTGTGTTGGGTGTCCTGACCCACGTTTGGACTATTATGCTACAACATTTGGTGCTGTGGGCTTAGAAAATCCAAGATGGCCAAAAAGCCCACATGTGCGCCAGAATCCAGGAGAACCACGCAGTTTGTGCGCACACCAAAATGGTTACCTAACTTGCCAACCACTAGTGTAAAGAAAGATCTTTGTTAACAAAATCCACTGTTACTGATGTCAAAAAGTTGCTGAAATCGTGGCTCATCGGACCACTTTAAAGATTCAACCCTTTTGTGGGGTTCCACATAACCATTTTACTGTAAGGAGCCCCATCAAAACAATGTTAAGCAAGGATTATTTACAACCATGTAAGAACCATTCCTGTTTGGAATGCATTAATCCAAGAAAGATCCCAAAAATGGATGCAGTACCAACAAAATCCTCAAGGCGGCGCTAGCGGTCTAAACTCTGACAGGAGAACTGAGTGCAGTTGCTGACAAAGGGATTTGACTCAGCTGACTTCAAAGGCTGCATTTTAATTAAGAATTAGCCACCTGCTGTTCCCAGAGGCCTGAAGC
Organism: Ambystoma mexicanum; assembly: GCF_040938575.1. NCBI lineage: Eukaryota > Metazoa > Chordata > Amphibia > Caudata > Ambystomatidae > Ambystoma > Ambystoma mexicanum. The sequence goes on along the minus strand of NC_090921.1, from coordinate 212,230,016 downwards.
CTGGGAAACCCTCTCACCTCCAGAGATTCACACCAGGAGTTAGAATCTTACATGACCTCTTGATTGATAGAAGGCAGTCTGGCTGGGAGCCTCCTGGAGACCACACATTAGGCTCTTGCAATTGAATAGGATATGTTGATTTTGACTGTTTCCTGTCAACAAAGGCCTGCCTGCCAGAAGACACATGTGACTGACCCACCCAAGTCTTGGAGGCGGACTCCAACACTCTGAGAACTGAATTGAAAGCAAAATATATATTTTACAGAAACACTGATAACTCTTTGTAATCAAATGACAGGAATGTATAACTTTGAGAGCCTTCATTTAAAAAATGTACCTTCAATTCAAGCCCAAACTCCAATTTGTGTGATGTTCTGGGGCAAAACCCTGCTATTTATGTATACTACAGACTCTGTGTTTAAGCTAGGGACATGGTAATTTACTGGAGTATGTATGGACAGGCCGTGTACATGTGTACAAATCTGGAGAAAAATCCGATGTTGCAAAACCACTAAAAAGCACAAAATATTGCCATTTTTGAACGCAAGCCCCCAGGAAGAGCAGAGTTGGAACAGGGGATACCTCATGTGATATGTGATGGGTGCATGTAATTTTAAACAACTGTGTACCTGTGCAAATATGTCTTTAGGTCAAATACAGATTGTGTGTAAAGTTGACAGGGGTGGGTTCTCTGTATCATAAACAGACCTCATCATGATGACACTTCATTTCATTCCCCCAATCAAGGGGAAGAGGAGGAAGTGGCCAATGACAAGTGGAGAGGGGTAGGGCCTGGGAAGCTAGCCTCTCCACCCACTTTCAAAACACATAAAAGCAGACAGTCAGGACAGATAGGGACATTCAATTCCATTTGCTGCAACGCGCTCTGCCGGACCACACAACATCCAGAAGATACTAGATTCAACACTTAGTCTTTAAAACTCCAAAGAACCTGATTCAGAACTCAAAGCAAGGGCCTAAACCCACAAACTGAGAACTCTTCTCAGTGGGCCTCAGCATCCAGCAAACCTAACAGCGATAGCAGCATCCATGAGCCGTGCAGATCAGCGCTGGGTCCAGAGAAAGCCGTGCAGAAAGATCCAGAAGCAGTGCTGTACCCAGAGAAAGCAGAGCAGTATCCAGAACCAGAGGCAGAGCAGAGCTGACCCAGACCGCTGTGCGCAGAGACTGTCCGTGGCGAGTGAAGAAAACCTGACCAGATCCGTGGCGAGGCCCATTCTATTTCTAAATATATTGTGAGTACCTAGCAGAACTGTGCAGAACCAATCTCTTAGTTAAAATAATATAATTCAATCTATTTTAATCTAACCAGAACTGTCTCCTAACTGTCACCTGTCATTTGCAAAGCTGTCACCTGTCATTTCTAGTTGCTAGCTGTAACTTGTCACTTTGAACTTTTAAAATTTCAAATCTGAAAAACGACCTTTACCATATCGCTCATATCTCTGTGACCGTTTGTCTTAGAGACTTGCAGTAACTTTCCTCCGAAAGCTGGGAATCTTGGCTTTTCAATGAATCTAGAAACGCATTCCTTTTCCCTATACTTTTGCCGCAATCGAAAAAAGCACTCGCGAATTTTACCGCGATTTGCAAATTTCTCCACGTGTGAAAACAGCAGCTTCCTTGCTTTCATTTGCCAAAAATTCGTTTGACCTGCCAATCATTCCTAGAACATTGCTAAAGTAAGCCTGAACTTATTTAAACCAACTAATCCTCAACCTGAACCTCCAGAGGGAATTAAAATCATTTTAGCACATTTCCAATATATTGCTATCACCTTTTAAAGCATTTTGAGCCTGTGTAAAACTCATATCTATTCTCCTCTAAGCTTGCTGGGAAACTGGAACTCTGTATTACATTGTGATTGTATACCTGAACCGTGTGCTCTTCCTTCCATCTCCTTACATTGTATAGGGGGGGTGAATTGCCACAAAGGGAAAGTGATTACCTTGTCTTTTGTGAAACCATATCAGTTTATCTTCTATACTGCATTTCATTCATTCAACCTTGCATTTCCTTGAACCCTATAAAGCATTCTCTACCACATTACTCTTCTGTCCCTATTTACCAGTGTACTACCTTATCCATTTCATGTCAACTCCTTAGTGATTATAAAGAAGTGGGCTAGTGCCAGATTCTCCGTTGTTAATCTTTATCATATCAGATTAAGTGTGATAGTCAATTATTAATTATTATAAAGTGTGATATATATATATCTATTGTTTAAATTATCAAATAAACCTTTTAACTTGCAAAACAGAACTACTTCTTGGCTCAGTGGGGTCAGGGGGATTCCAAGAGAGGGGTGTTATATAGGGGTAGTCATCCAGAACGCACGAACTGGACATAAAGATATATCAATAAGGGTTTCCATTCAGTATCCCAGACTAGGCATTGACTTAGCTGTAGTGTTGAATTGAATACTCTTACAACTGCCTCCTCCGCTGTCCATCCCCATCTTCTCCTGAATTGGCAGGACTTACCCTCAAGCCTTATTTCGCTCACCCTCCCCTAGCAACATACATTGAGTGCCCCACCCCTCACACCAACCATACACACATATATACAAACACACACTTACCTTCTTTGCACACCAGTGTCTTCCCTCTTCCAGGCGGCTCCAAGGTCAGGTCTGCCAGCCCTTGCGTGCACTTGTGTACCACGTGGGACGGGGCATAGCCTTCGCAGTCCTCGGGTTTCCGTTCATGGTCTTCTGTGCCCGTGATCAGTAGTTGGCTGGTAACATACTGTAAACACTGAATGTGCTAGCTCCAATTGTATGTTTGTCATATAGTATGATATGAAATGATACAAGTCATTTATAACGCGCCTGTACACAAGTGTTTCTAGGCGCGACAAGACAAGGGAGGGAAGACAGAGGGAGGACAAACAAATTAACTTAATAGGCCTTGTGTCATTCAGATCGTGCAAGTGCGACAAAGTAAAGTGCAGGGGGAGGGAGAAGGGAGAAATGCCAGGGAGAGGTAAGGGGAAGTGCAATCAGGGCAGCATTGCTCTGGGTACGTGCAGCCAGGGCAGCGCTGCTCTGGGTAAGTGCAAGGAGGCAGGGGACTGAAGGGTTACAGTTACAGCACCTAAGTGCGCGGTATTCCCGGAGGCAGTGCAGGGGTGACTGGTCAAGGAGGAGCCTGGTACCCAGTGAGACTCTGAGGGTAGCCAGGCAACCAGTCAGTACAACAGGCAGGAAGGTCATCAGGGGAGAGAGAGAAAGCAAAGACTAAAAGGAAGATCTTAAGCTGCTTCCGGGAACTTCAGGTGGTCCAGCTGAAGTTTGAGAGGGAAAGGGAGGCCATTCCAGAGGGAGGCACCTGAATAAGAGAGACATATACCCTGCACTCTGTGCCTAGAGAAGCGCCTGTCCTTCAGAGTTGGAGGTGGCTTAGCGTAGAGCTCGAGAAGGAAGGTGTTTAGGATGAGAGAGTTGGATGTTGCGCAGGCCCCAGCTCTATAAAGCCTTGTGGACGATGCAGAGGGTCTTGAACTTGATCCCTGCAGCCTCCGGGAGCCAGTGGAGAGATTTCAGGCCTGGAGAGATACAATCCCTGGGCTTGAGGCCAAGGACAAGTCTCACAGTCCTGTTCTGGATTAGTTGCAGAGGACGGAGAGTAGTGGAAGGCAGATAGAGAAAGAGGCTGGTGCAGTAGTTCCGCCTTGTGAGAACCAGGGCTCTGGAGGCAAGAGTTTCTGGGGGAAAATGAGAAAACGAAGATGACGCCAAGGTTTCTTGCCTCACAGGAATGCCAAGGAGGACGGCCAGAGTGAGAGAGCGAAAGCGGGAGAAGGGGTCTCAACGAGAAGGATCTCAGTCTTACTGGCATTAAGGCAGCATTTTGGGGCGCACCAATCCTGAATCGCAGATAGACAGAATGAGCAAGAGAGGAGGGGAGGCTGAGGAGAGCCTGAAAGAGAGCTGTGTGTCATCCGCAAAACACTGAAACTTAGAGGAGAAGTTAGCGATCGGGTGGGGCAAAGGGGTCAAGAAGACATTGAAGAGCCAGGGTGAGAGGTTAGAGCCCTGGGGAACACCACATGTGGAGAGAGATGGTGGAGAGAAAGGACCCACGTTGGACCTGGGAGGGTCGGTCCAGAAGGAAGGAGGTCAAGCATCCCAAGGCCTGATTCGTGATGTAGCCAGGTATAATCTCCGAGAAGATAAAATGAGATCCCTTTCATTCTTCCCTCTCACACCGCCCCTTAAAATTAGAAGAATGAACTGAAATTAAAAAATAGCTCAGCCAAAGAAGGCCAAATAGCCAGGCTGAGAAAATAAAGTTACAACCATTCAACTTTTGTAAAAACCAGTTTCTATAGGTTTAAAAAAAAAAGTCAGTTTGGTTTACCATGTGATTTGGGTACTTTCTAAGTCAGCCGGCCCTATCACATGACCTAAAAGGTTGACCAGAACACTCGAAACCAGACCCCCCAGCATTAACATTCTTGGAAAGCCCACACCCACGCCCGTGGCGCCCGGCCACTTCCCCCGCTTGCGACCCAATCAACCATCACTTGCCCCCAGACCAGAGATAGTTAATGTTTGATGTTCTTGTTATGTAAATGTTGTTGTTTATTTGCAAAGACAGAATTTCGGTGACCACGTTGGTCAATCTAAACAGTGATTGTAATTATAAATGCCAATAAACAAATTTTAAAATAAATACAAACACGGGTTTTAGAGAAACAAAGAAATGTTGGCATTCTTCTTTTTAGGTAAAAGCACCTTTAATAAAGTTCACTTCCAAAGTTCATATCCACAAATTGAGTTCATTGTTTGGAAAAGAGTGCAATGTGCCACCTTGTTGCACCATTGGAAAGGATGCATGTGTAAAGTATTTTAACATACATGAATTGCAAAAGTGCATACTGTGCTAGGGTTCACAAAAACAGAACTCCACTTCCAAGTTGTCCAAAGTCAAAATTCATCCCAATATTTATTTCCTGAAGGCCTCCCAAAACACTACGCTTATCGGTCACAGCCCTTCATCACATAGTGAGCCAGGACAGGCCATCAAGAGTCAGGCCAGTACAATAGTGTAAGGAAGTTGGAAGGAATTGTATTATTTAAAGAAGGAAAACCACATACGAAAAGAGATGCAGGGCCTGATTCATGGAATCTTTTGCACGGTGCAAAGTCACTTTTCACCGTGCCAAGATTTCCATGAATCTCTAAATCCTAGCACTCAAAAGGAGCAAAAAGGGGGCACAGTGGTCACCATGTTGGAAGTGTTCTACTGTAGGTCCTGAAAGTCAAACATGTCTAAATGAAAGCACCTTCTTTGGAAACATTGTGGTCAAGTGCCGAAATTGCAGACTTGTCACAAAACCCGGCTTCACTACATAAATAAAGCATGGGATCCTGGGCAACTCACTTCAACTCGTAGGGCCTGATTTACAGTGTTTTTCAATGGGAATGCACTATTGTAAAACACTTTTGTAAATCAGTCCCATAGTGTTTAGCCTGTCAAAATGCCAACTCTGCACTACTTTGAAATTGTCAGTCCCAAAGATGATTTAGTTCCTAGGGCACACGCTTCAAAAAAAGCCTTACTCATGGTTTAACTGGCTATAGTGTTAATTCATGTACAATAACTTTGACCAGTCATGTATTGGGGTGTGAGGATAGCTCAGGGGAAACATGCTTGACGTGGAGCAACACAGGTTCGATCCCCGGTTCTGTGCTTAGAAACCTCTGGGCATTAAGCACATTATCAATAACCAATTACAATTGCAGATCACAAAGTAATTTGTTTCTTGGTTCACTTATGGCAGTTTCAATTGGAAACCATGGCCTTCTTCTGATCTCAGTCTGTTTTCAACTAAGTGCAACTTCTTGGTAACTTCCAATTAATATCCTCTAATTATCCTATGGTATATGTACCTACCTCTTTGCTTTCAACCTGTCTCCTGTATCCATGCTTGAGCACATGTACATTCTGTGTGGCTGCTAATCTCTGCTCTGCAGACATGTGCTTGCCTCATAGCTTCTAATCAATGTCCTCTATGTGTGCTAAAGCAAGTACACTTTTCTTGTGGCTTCCAATCAGTTTCCAGTGTCCACACTAGGGCACAAAGTACCTTACATGTGACTTTGAAGCCCATCATTTACAATTCAAAACCTATGCTCTAGTAGGTGTATCTTCCCAGTGATGTTAAATCAGAGTTCTGTATCTGTGCCGGGCCTGTATACCATTTCAGTCATCTGAGTCCTGCATCTATGCTACAGCCTGTGGGTCCATGTGTTAATATCCCCGCAATAATATCGCCATACAAGAATATCGCCATATTTTTACGCCGATATTAAGCCATGGACCTGCGGGGGACACTGCCGCAATCCCCATAATTATTTGAATGGAGCGGGGGACACCCCTGCAACCCACAGTCCCAATAACTCCATAAATTATCCCCACTAATAATATCACCTATGGCTTTACCCCTTATATATGGCGATATTATTGGTGGGGATAACATTACCTGATACCCAGCCTGCATAATGTGCATATGACTGATATTGTTAAAACATGTTCTGCACCCATTCTACAACCCAAGCACTATCATCGCTGGTTGCTAATGGTGCCCTGACAAGTCTCTTGTTTATTTCTGTATTTCCAGCACAGATACGGAGGGGCGTGGGGAGGTAAGGGACTTCAACTGAGTACCTACGGTCATATAGATTGCTGCCAGGGCAGCATATCAAGATATATGTCGCGAGTAGGACAAAGGTCTAGTGGTCGAGCAGCGTTTTCTTTATTTAATGTGTGTATTTTTTGGAAAATGGGGGGGGCCTAACACGTGTCTGTGCCCCACAAAACGTGTTAAGACGGCTCACATTGGGCGCAGGCAGATCTGCCTGTTTTGGCTTTTGTATAAGTCTGAAAGAGAAAAGGGGTACCTGAGCTGTTTGGAATTTATCTTATTTGTTTTATTTCAATATTTATTTCAATAGTGCCAAAGTTCTTTATAGTTTATTTATTTATTTAATTTATTTGTAAAGCGCTGGACGGGGGCCCGGAGGCATGTGAGCACTGTATTTGAAAACATGGTAGAAAATTATAATTATGGAAAAACTATTTTGTTAACGTGAAGAAAAATGACAACAAACCACGATCATTCACAATGCGGATGGAAATGCCACCTGAAATAAATATTCATTTAATAAAACGTACTTTTTGAAAATGGTCAGAGTAGAGCAGAGACGCATACTCCAATGGAATAGCTTTTCATAATTTAGTAGCAATTGCCTGAAAAAGAATGAACTTGTGACCCAGCACAAGGTGGGTTGAGAGGGTTTTTGAAGCTGACAAGAAGGCCAATCATGTTCGGTATGTTCAGAATCGCATGGAGGCGCTATAGCGTGTGCCCATTTACGTGATACTGAAATCTAAAAGTGATAGGCAACCAACCATGAGATGATGAGTAGCTAAGATTCAACAGAACACGGCCGGCAGATTATAAAATACATGCAAATGGTAGCAGAACATATTTAGAAAGACCAACCTATCGAGAACAACAACAGTTAAGACAGGAAAGGGTCACAGTTTAAATCAGTATTTTAGTGGCTGAAACCATAAGTAAATACTGAATGCCCTACTATTAAATAGGCCGCAGCGCAAAGATCGGGGAAAAAATAAGATGGGTTTCTGGAAGAAGAAGTCACATTAAGAAAATAACACAACATTGCGCGCAGCATCGATATAGGAAGTTGTACAGTGCAAACCAGAATCGAGGAACGAATATAAACAGAAGTAGAGTTTGGAAAAATGAAACTTTCGTTTTTGTAGGATTTAAGTGCAAAAAGAAATGCCCCCTGCGCCCATGACTCGCCAGAAGAGAGACACTTATGAAAACAATCAATGAAAGACGGAAATGAAAGCGGCTTTTTATTTTATTTTATTTTAATAGGGTTGTCGCTCGATTTCCCTCAATCATTTCCTAGATACCTTCCTTCTCGAGCACTTCGCTCATCTGCCTCCAACTCCCTCAGGGTCAGTCGCTTCTCCAAGCAGCGAATTGGTGGTAGATCTCTTCTTCGGCTGTGGCCTCCCTCTGGAACAGCCTCCCTGCCTCCCTGGAACTTGAGGAGAACCATCTCCGGTTCCGGAAGCAATTCAAGACCCTCCTCTTTGCTTCTGCCTTATCTCCTCCTCTCGTCTGCTGAACTCCTGGCTGAAACTGCACTGGTTACCTGGCTGCCCTCTGATCTCAGGCCCAGTCCCCTCCCCAGCCAGTCGCACACCTGCACTGCCTTCCTGGAAACTCCTGCCCTGGGGACTGTTTTCTGTATCCCTACAGTCCCACTACCAGCACTTGACACCTGATTTCTGCACTTACCCTTGCACTTGCCACCAGCTGGCTGTACTTTTACTTATTGTTATTTATTCTATTATCCCATGTACTGCACTGTCCCCTCCCCGTACCCCCGCACTTCTCCCCTTCCCCCTTCCCCTGCACTTGCACGATCTCTATGTCACCTGGCCTAGTAGGATCGTTGTCTCTGTCTTCCCTGTGTTCCCCCTCCCCTGCCTCGTCGCGCCTTGAAACACTGGGGAATAGGCGCGTTATGAATGTCACATCATATAATCATAGTATAACCACTCTCTCCCCTTCCCCCATACCCACTACACCTCAACATACATACCTTCGTTGTACCACCGTACATTTCCGCAAAGTTAATTGCCATGATGTGATTTATTTCACCGAAACAACAGTGTGCGCATGGCAAATGATAGTGCTGCTTAGACATCACGTGACAACAGGTGACAATTGGTGCAAGCACCGACCCCAAGAGTTTGCCCAATGTCTCAAGAAGTCAAAGCTGCTGGGAATGGCAAAGCGTGTCTTTCTGCTACAGAGGAAATGAAGCGGGTTTGTGCCTCTTTAAGCAAAATGAAGGTTATTGATTTGCGCGGGCTGTAATGCAATTAATGACCGCCTCGTGGCATTCAAAACAAGCAAGGTTTCTGGCATGGAAAACACGCATCAGCCCTTGAGTACATACGTGTAGGTTTCCCGCTAGCTAGCCGGCTTCGAAGACTGCCGTAAAGTAATCATATTGCGACTGCACGCGGCTCTGCGCTTTATCTGATGGGTATTATTCTTTTCCCAGGATTGAAAAAAATACTTCCTGGAACAAGCGCTGCTAAGTTCCCGTGACATGGCCGAAAGGAGTTTTTATCTTTGGGGCTGCGAACGATCTGTCCAAACTAATGACGCAATTGGGCAAGGTTTATAGTTTTGCGTCTACGTGCAGCATTTCCACCTTAAATCAGAAGGTCCGTTTACCGCGCCTCTGAATTCCTAGCATCACATGAATGGGGGCAAAATACAGAAAGAGTCCTGCCCCCACCGGTGCACATTTATAGGCATTCCAATGCCCCTCTTGCTTGCTTAGTCTTCTCAAAACAGATCACAAGGCCTGGCTAAACAATATTTGCCTGAATTACCCATGTAAATAACATTGTTTTAGCTGCTGGAGACCAAAGAATGCATAAGGCTTGTCTCAAGAATATATACCAGTGCTGGCCCTTATAAATAGCACTTGTGAACATGGCAAACCATACAGACTGTCTCAACAATACATGCCCTCACTGATCCCTGTTCTGCCTGATGTCACTCAGTGCAAACCAGCTATGACAAACTGCGACTTTGCCCTCCATGCCTGCGTATGCACACAAGCATGCATTCTCACAAACATGCATGCAAGTGAATACATTCTTGTTTATATGTTCCTTTTTACTGCCTAGTCCTTTGGCCCCTGGAGGACCCGGAGACAGCACTCTTCTGCACCTTCATGATCCTCTCTCCCTGGGCAGGGACTCTTAAGAATCAGGCAGTGGCTACAGAGCCAGGGGACCCTGCAGGCCCCGGTGCGGGAAAGCAACACCTCCCATCTGCCTGACATAGTTCCATGGCGGATGGGCACGGCCCCAGTGCCCAGTAGGCACAGACTGCCACTGGTGCACCAGGAATGAGCTGCGCTACATCACAGTCAGTGCCACTAGTCTCAGGAGATGGTGAATTATTACATGGTGCATCAATGTTTGTTATCTCACTATTAAAAAGATATTGGGCCTCATTACGACCCGTGCGGTAACCATGGCGCTAGTAGCGCCATGGTTGCCGCCGGTATTTTACCGATTCCGCCATGGTGAATGGCGGAATTACCGCCCCATTCCAAGGTTGGCGGGGCGGTAATTCCCCATTCACCATTGGCCCTTCCGCATTCCCATTTTTGCCCCCATAGGGCACAATGGAAATGGGGAAGGCGGTAGTTACTGTACCGCAAATTGCGATACCGTAATTACCTCCAAGGTCCCTTTGCAGGTCCAATCCTTAACGGCTGGTAAAACCAGCCGTTAAGGTAGGGAGCCGCAAAGGGACCTCGTAATTAGTCGGTAAGGGGGTTAACGGCGCCGCCACTTTTTACGGCGCCGTTAACCCCTTACCGCCTGGGTCTTAATGAGGCCCCCTGGTTGCTATATTTTTATATTGCAGTTGCTTTTTATGGATTGCTAAATTGAATATATTGTTATTGTATATGCTGTACGGCACTCTCATTGTGAGCTAGGTTTGCACCTTAAAAACTGTTAGGTAAAAAATAAATAGATTTTATTATAACCATTAAATACACATTTTATTGACTGCATAATGATAAAAGGCAGCGATAACCCTGCCAGAAGGTTTTGTACGATTGGACCGAAAAAAAGGTCAGACCGTACAAAACGACCGAAAAATGCACCAAGGTTCGAACTTTTGCAGGTAAGTAAAAAAATAAATAAAAAGACTGCAGGGGCTACAGGGGTGTCCCTTGCAACACCCCACTCACTAAACTGTGTGGCATAGTGAGCGGGTGTTGCGGGGTACAACCCCGCAGCGCCCCCGCAAAAAAACCAACAAAAAAGGGGGCTGCAGGGGTGTCCCCTGCAACACCCCGCTCAATATACTTTACAGTATAGTGAGTGGGGGTTGCGAGGGTTGTGGGGGGAAACCCCTGCAGCACCCATAGTATGTAAGTGTGTTCACATGAGAAAGGTGCAAACTTTTGGTAGTTCGCACCTTCGTCATGCAAACTTTCCGGCCGCAGCAAAATCAGCCGTGTTCAGATCACTTAGAAACCTATCCATACAGGTTGACATCTATCTGAGGAGATCTGTATATCTAGTTTCCTGACACCGTGTGAGAGGTGAATGTTTTCAGTGCGACAGGTGACTGTTTTCAGTGCGAGAGGTGAATGTTTTCGGTGTGAGAGGTGAATGTGTTCAGTGCCAGTGGTGAATGTTTTCAGTGCGAGAGGTAAATATCTTCAGTGTGAGAGGTGAATGTGTTCAGTGCCAGTGGTGAATGTTTTCAGTGCGAGAAGTAAATATCTTCAGTGTGAGAGGTGAATGTTTTCAGTGCGAGAGGTGAATGTGTTCAGTGCCAGTGGTGAATGTTTTCAGTGCGAGAGGTAAATATCTTCAGTGTGAGAGGTGAATGTATTCAGTGCGAGAGGTGAATGTTTTCAGTGCGAGAGGTGAATGTGTTCAGTGCGAGAGGTGAATGTGTTCAGTGCGAGAGGTGAATGTTTTCAGTGCGAGATGTGAATGTTTTCAGTGCGAGATGTGAATGTTTTCAGTGCGCGAGGTGAATGTTTTCTCTTCCGCCACACAAAAGAATTCTACAGCCCACAGATGCTAGTAAGGTGACAAACCACAGCCACCTTCCTCACTGAACATCACTAGCCCATTCACACTCGTGCAGGGTCGGACTGGGGCATACAACTGTCTCGACCACCAATGAAGATGTGGCCCACAGTTGCAAATGGCAATTCATTCCTTACGTGAGAGACTATTTGAGTACTACCCAAGGTGGAAGTTTTTGATAAAATGTTATGCAAATTATGCATTTTAAAGAATATTTATTCAGTAACATTGGTCGGAACTACTAGCCGCACGGTGAAGTAACTCATCAAGCTGGCCCACATTTGACAAAAAAGTGGCCCAGTTTGACCAAAGAAATTGACCCAAATTAGCATTTTGTGTTTTTGTTTAGGGCATGGCCCTATTGCCCGATAGGCCAGTCTGAACCTGCACTTGTGTTTCTTAAAGATATATGGAAACAGCTCATAGTCATTTTCTGCAAATACTAGTATTTTTAGCACATTTCATTTTGCATACACATTATAAATGCTGAACTACAAATACCATAACACAAATAAATGTTATGAGCCTAAACTAACATGCATGGTTCACTCTTTAACACGTGACATTGGGTAAAGTGAGATCTCTGAAAACTATAGGTTTTAACAATTTCAAGATTTGGGACGTCCCAGAAAGCCTTTGCGATGAATCCACCTGCTTGCAGTCACTATTTAACAAAGGCATGCCTCTTGAATAGAATAGTGGCTTCCATGAAAGCCCAGTTGAAATATCTTTTGCTGCATCACTGTTACCTTTTTTGTCCCCACTGCCAAATCCAAATAAGAGGATCCATCACTCAAGATCCTTGCAGTGCTGAGCGGCTACAAATGTTCTCCAGTTGTGATTCTAAGAATGGGAAGAAGTACAGCCCAGATCGCAAACACTGCCACCCCACTGACCCAAACTTACCCACCCGCACCCAAGCCGGTCCTAGCCCGATTCCCTTCATCTTCCATTCCCGCGGTTCCACTTTCTCCACACTGCACCTTCTCCCCTGGCCCTGCACTGCCCACCTCTCTGCCCCCTCACCACTCACAACCCTACCCGCCCAGCACCTACAAGAACACCCCACCAACTATCCTTCATACTCATCAACGACGGTCAGTCTCCAAAAATAAATTCCACTTCTCTTCCCTCATCACAGAAAAAAACCCAGCCATCCTTTTCATCAGTGAGACCTGCTTTGCTGACGATTATGAGCCCATCGCGCACTAGGTCTTCCCACCCAGCTACAACCTTACTGTCTGGAACAGATGGGGAATGGGTGGAGGACTTGCGATACTTCACAAACACCAATTCCCACTAATAATTAAGGACACCTCAACCAACATCAAAGACTATGAATAGATGTTGGTTGAGGTTGAAACTTCAACTCTCACCCTCCACCTCGCACAGCTTCCTACTCATCTACAGACCCTCTGGCTACAACAAAACCCCACAGACACACTTTGTGAAGTGCTGGTCACCAATCTCAACCTCCATCCAACACTTACCATTTTAGGAGATTTCAACATCTGGTTAGACTCACACTCAAATCCTATAACCTGATCCCTCAACCTGACACAATACATATCCACACCCACCCACACGGGAGGTCACACCCTCGATGCAATCTTCAGCACTACAAACATATCTACCCAGCCCTCCCACCCCCTACCATGGACCGATAACTCAGCAAGTTACTTCTCCATACCACTGACCTCAGCGTCCGGCGGCCAAGGCCACACACGACAACCACCAACCACCTCCCCGCTCATTCCACTATGTAATAAAGTCGTAATCACCCTACATCTAGCAAACTGCCTCATCAACTCTCTCCCTACACTTTCCCTCCAGAAAAGACTACCAGCTATCAGAATCTTCGACCTCTGTCTTTCAAACTCCTTTACACCGCTCACTCCAACAAAATAAGACCTCTCAGAGATCAGGACCCACACCCAGGTGGTTCACTGCCATCCACAAATCACAAACAAAAACAGGCACCATCTGGAATAGACCTGGAGAACCACCCCTACGGCCCAGAACAAAACCGTCCCAGCAAGAATAACCTAAGCATACAGACTGGAAATCAGAAAAACCAAGAAAACATTCTATGGGAACAGAATCCTAAACGCTCGAAACCCGAGCAAGGAACTGCATAGAATAATATCCAAATTAAACTCCCCGGTCTGCTCGAGCCATCCCCCACCCGTCTCCCAAACACTATGTGACACCTCATCATTACACTTCCGTAATGTCACCATTTACAGACACTCTGCCATCATCTCTAAATTGAAACACATGCCCCCGCCCTCTACCTGCTCACAGGCAGACCTTTGTCAAAATCCCGCCTCGATACAAACCTTCAACTCTTTCTCTCCCATTTCGCACCAGGAGTTCCACTCGCTCCTACAACAAAGCCACCCATCAGGCTCCCCTGAGGAACCCTGCCCACCCACACTCCTCAAAAACATCCGAGCCTCAACCTGTGCAGGCAGTATCGCACGCTCAATCCTCAACCACTCACACACATCAGGATCCTTCCCAGAATCCCTAAAAACCCCCTACATCAAACCCATTCTCCAAAAACCGACAGTCGACCCACTCCTCCTCCAGAACTACCGGCCAATCTCCAAAACACGCTTCATGACCAAATTCATGGACCGCACAGCATACAAGAAGCTTGGTCTATTCACTGAAGCCAACAACCTCCTAGACCCTGCACAATCGGGCTTCAGGCCGGTTAGAGGAACAGAATCCTCCCTAGTCTCCATCTGGGACGACCTAAAAAGAACAGCTGACGCAGAAGGCTGTGCTGTACCCATTCTCCTTGACCTCTCTGCAGCCTCCGATACCATTGATTACACTATCCTACTAGACAGGCTACACACACTAGGAATCAAAAACACAGCCCTTGCAGGGATCTTCTCTTTCATCTCTAATCACTCACAAATCATGCACTTCCACCTGTTCACCTCCACCTCACGACCATTAAGAAAAGGGGTCCCACAAGGAGCATCCCTATCTCCCCTAATCTTCAACCTTTACCTAAAACCCCTGCCTGCAATCATCCCCTCCAACAATCTTACTTGCTACAACTACGCAGATGACACCCAGATCATCCTTAAAATCCCCAAATCTCCAGGCTCCAACAGTCCTGACCTGTCATCATGCCACTCAGATATTGACCACTGGATGACGACCAACCAGTTCATCCTCAACCCTGGGAAAACTGAAATCCTAGTCTGCAGGAAAAGAGCACTCCTTCCCCAACTGATTCCATGGCCGCAATCCCTAGGACCCACACCAACAACTTAAAACTAGGTGAAATACCTTGGATGCACATTAAACACAGGCTTATCCCTCTCCCAACACACCACCTCCATATCTAAAACCTGCTTCTTCCATCTACGAATTATAAGGCATATTTGCCCTTACCTCACCTATCCTCACCGCTTCTCGCCCATCAACTCCATCATCTCTCCCACTGAGACTATGCAAACTGCCTTCACCTAGGCACACTGGCGTTTCAACTAAGGAAACTGGAAAGAATCCAAAACGCTGCAGCACGCCTGCTCATTAACCTACCTCCCAGAGAACACATCAGCCCTACATTGGCTCCCGATTGGTCAACGCACTACCTTTAAAGCCATGTGCATCACTCACCGGGGCCCCCACAACACTAGCCCGGAATTCCTTCAAAACAAAATCCAGCGCTACCACCCCTCAAGGAGTCTCAGATCTCGCACAGCATTTCGCCTAGCGGTGCCACATCACAACTCCTCCAGGCTGGGCGGATCCTCGTGCTCCGGACAAGCGCTGCTCATCTGGAACTCCCTACCCCTGCACATTCACAATACTGAAAATCACCTGAAATTCAGAAAGGCCCCCAAAACCTGGCTTTTCCCAACATCCGCTTGAACCCTCCCCACCCTCTAGACTATATCGCTGAACCCAAACACATCGACATTTGTATCCATCAATTACTACATTGATGCTGGCAGTGTGCGCAACAGCTCACTGTAGCAAACTATTGCCCCCCACAACAACACTACTACTCATCAATACCGCAGGGATGCCGGCAGCGTTAGCTGAGGCACACCGCAATAAACCTTACTCCTCCACAGAAAAACAACACTTCTACCCACTAATATCTCACAAATGCCGGCAGCTTTCACAGAGGCACACCACAACAAACGTTCTCCCTTGCAGTTGTCCTCCCTCTCCCCTATCGTCCTCCTCATCCCCCACACCCGCCCCCCTCTGGGACTCACCCTTACTGCTCAGACTTTCGCTCCAGTGAGACCACGAATAACAAGACCATGCCATCCACATTGGACAAAGAAAATGAACGCTGCAGCCGAACTACATTAAAGCATACGGTATGTATACCTTACACACATTAGTGGATACAGGCCACACGCACGGATATCCATCTGTAGACCATAGAATGCAGCTATGGCTATGCCATTCTGGTCTAGCAGTGCACATAGCCATCCACACTGAAATCAATGATGTACCTCAACACCTCTGCTACTAGCATACAGCGACTACCAACGAAAAGAAAATTCGGTATAGCTGGGCACA
The DNA here is from genome assembly GCF_040938575.1 of Ambystoma mexicanum. Lineage (NCBI taxonomy): Eukaryota > Metazoa > Chordata > Amphibia > Caudata > Ambystomatidae > Ambystoma > Ambystoma mexicanum. Next base: position 212,213,736 of record NC_090921.1, on the reverse strand, counting down.
GATCGTATGTTCAGCAATAGCACTCTATCCCAAACCACCAACAGCACCCACCCATGTGCCTGACCATTGGGCTGCTTAGTGGAACCTAGCCAGCCACCTAAGTCCTAAACCGGTCGAAAATGCACACAAGCATCTCTGAATCTAAACTCTTATGACCTCCTACACATTGACTGCGGTCACCGAGAGCGTTCCAATCACGAAGCGCATTGAGGCCATACAAATGGGAAAAGAGCGCTATATAAATAACATATTCATTAGAATACTATACTAACTGGCCCCTCCCAGATGAATCCTTGCCAACACATTATATTCATGACTAGACAGCTACAGTACTGTATGCCACACCATCAAGCATGGCAATTTAAGGACTCGAGATTGGCCTTGGTGATCATCACCTTGGAGACGGATAAGCTGACTCCTGATTGGTTATTGCCGATCTACTGAGGGAAACACAGGTCGATAGCCCCCAGTTTACGCATTTCAAAGAGATAGTCGAGAAACTTCTCTGTCCTCAATGGAGCACAGTGTTTATTTTTGTTCCTGCCTGTGAGCCCCCGGCAGCCCGCAGCAATGGTGTCTCGCCCGGGCTGTACCCTCAAGCAAAGCATTCCACGTAGCTAACTATTCCATTGCTGCAGCTTTGAACTGGGCCTCGGAGAGAATGCAGGGAGATGGCCCGGAGCTTGGTGGCTTTTAACATGGAGGATGGCCTTTTCGAAAGTAGAATGTTCAGCAGTTCTGGCTTGTGTGGAAGGCTGAGGCAGGGGACCAGGGGTCACCCTTGTCCTGCTTTGGAGGCCCCTGCAATACATTAGAAACCTCGTGAACTTGCACCTGGTGAGCAGTGACAACCCATAAAGCCCACGATGGCGTCTTTGATGGGACATACCAAGAAATGGAGCACAGATCTTAATTACATTTTTTTATTACCTTTGTTAAACAGTGCTTTGTGTGTGCAGCAATATTTTTGTGTCAAAATCTCGAATACATAGTCTTTAATAGAACGCATTGTCTAAGACTTGGGGATCCAGGGAGGATAGCTCAGCGGCAACGTGTTCGCCTTGGAAACAACACGAACTCGATCCCTGGGTCAGCGCTTAGAAACGTCTGGGTATTTAAGCGCCTTTCTAAATATGCAATTTAGACAAAAAAACAATTACGCAAATAAACAAACAATTCCTGTAACAGTGCCGATTATTTTAAAAATGCAAATAATAATAATCGTGGTTTGATGTAAATGGCAGATTCTACATTTGTTCTCAAACAAACACACTAATTAAAGTCTTTTTTAAAATCTCTTTGTGTAACATAAGCCTTCTGGGCGCAGGTATCTGCTGGCCTGCTGGCTTGTTAATGCAAAACGCCTCCCATAATTTACTCCAGAGTCTGGGGTGCATATCAAGTGTGGACACTGGTTTTAAAACTTATTTTTTTTTCAATGGGCATTTAAGTTTGGTTTACACTTTACTTGAAAATTTTATTTAATCTTCAGTGCATTTTTGTTACTTTTTGTGTGCTCTATTTTTAGTTATTTAACAGAACACATACTTTTTACTTTTATAAGAATTGTTTTTACAATGCTTATTTTTTCTGTGTATGGCAAAAAGGTGTTGCCACCATCCCATTTATTTGTAATACACTTTTTTCATAACCTGTGTTATACTGTACGACAGGGGTGTTGCTAGGACTGGAAAAGATCAGGGGCTAAGCTAATGTCCGGAGTGGCGGGACTCGGGGCGAGCTAGCATTTTGGTTGTAGGACCTGAGCTTCTATCCAGGGCTACAACCAAAAGACCGGGGGCTATAGCCCCCTCAGCCCCCACTAGCAACGCCCCTGCTATACGAGTTCATGTTTTGCAGATGACTACATTGAACATGTCAAACTGTCAGATAAAATCACTTAGGCAATATGACCTGAGGAGGGGGCCCATTACCGGTAGTTCAAAGCCAGAGCGAAGCAAGGGCTTTAACGAAGCCCCAGGGGCATTACCCGTCTAGTAATAGCCCCAGTCGAGGGTCATATTGCCATTAGTACCCCGTCAAGTTGTAGCGGGGTACTAACTGCAATTTTTCCTGAGTCGAGAAACGGCGCTGTAACCGTTTCTCGACTCGAGGAAAAAAAGCAAAAAAAATATCTGCCAAGTGATCCGGAGAAGGGACTACAGGTAGTCCGTTCCTCCCGTTCCATGGCAGCCAGCCACGGAATGAACCCCAGAGCCGCAGCGGTGAAGCAGTAGCTTCAGAGCCTTCTCTGTGAAGTGGGGGCTAATGAGCTTGCTTGTAACAAGCTCATTGACCCTCGCTGGGTGCTAATGTTATCAAAAGAATATCTTTTAGTGTGCAAGTGGAAATGTAAGTGAGCTCTGCGAGGCGATCCTAAAAGTGCAGTATTTATCTAAAAGCTAAATACAGTTGTACTCCCATCACAAAAGTGCAGCTGTGACAATTAGGGAGTGCAAGGCGGTCCAAGCCCTCGTGATAACACACTTCGATGAATGAAATTCCGTCTCGACTATGCTTTCTGACACACGCGACTGACGCCCCTCAATGCAACCCACTATATCTCAGCCTGCCTCGTTACAGGCGCACGCAAATTCGACTGCATCTCTCCTACGCTGCGCTTAGATTTATTGGCTACCCCTCCCTGCCAGAATCATATTCAATACTGCAAGTATCATCTACAAAGCAGTCTCCAGTGGAACACAAGTATACTTAGCGGCTAAACTCTACAACTCAGGAGACTCTCGCCTTGCGCCTAACATAGCAAAGCCATAAAAGAGTTGCGGGCTAAGCAAACCATAAAGAGAATACTCACTCGCAAGCGGCCCTCCCCCTGCCACGGCCTGCCTATCTGAAGCTCAATCCTAGCAGAGGCTCAAAATGCCCCCACCATCCTTCAGTTCTGCCCGTCCTTGTACGAGCTGGGCAAGAAGCTAGATTTGCTGAGTAAGTGGTAGAGAAACCTTTGTTTGTGAAAAACTAATCATTTTCCTTTTTTCTGTAACTTTGGATTTGTGGCGAATTGTTTAGCACGTTACATAAAATGCAAGCAGTATTTTGCTCTCCGTTTTGGTACTTTGAGGAACACGCCACGCCTCACTGTTTACCGAGTCTGCAGCAGCCGTAATAAAAAGGCTTCACTTAACATGTGCAATATTGCTGAAAACAAAACAGCTAGCTAGGTGTTCAGTCTAGTAAAAAAGCGGCAGTAATTCTGTGGCCGATACTTTTTGGGGCGGTGATAGATCTACCACCGATTTACTGCACCTCTGAATTCCGAGTTTAGCTGTAAAATTGCCAGAGGAGAATCTTTCACTTTACACCTTAAAATTGGTAGATTTACCACAAGGAATTACTGCTCACGGTACATCTGCCAAAGAAACCTGGAGTTCTATGGACTCCATAAATGGGGACAGAGTGGCAGTAACGGTAAACAATTCTGGCAGTAGATCAACAAATTGCCTGCCGATTCAGGCCCAGTGTGAAGAAAAGGATTTGCAGCTCTCCAGGAAGCCTGTAGAAGGAGCATCCTGGGGACATTTGATGGTTATCGCAGCTAGGCAGAACGGTCCCAGACTCATCCAAAATGTACAGACTCTACCATCCCCCTCAAGTTGCTACGCTACTCAGGTATATACGTATGCTTGATTTGTCTTCACATGCAGCTGTAACGTAGAGTGAAAATTAAATTTGACAACTTTGGTCTTAAGCATGAACCTTACAACTGAGTAACTAGGACATATCCATCCGAACTCCTCATGGTGTAACGCTTGCAGGTCTATGATAGATCGCTAGTTGGTCTCTGATGATTACAAATGCCCTCATGCAGAAACCTGTTTCAGAATGTAATGCCATCCATCCATAGCTAAAGGAGGGGTACGTCAATGGGCAAATATTATGGCCATAATGGTATGGTGATTTGTCATCATCACCATCAACTTTATTTTGGTTAATCAACCATAAAAGTACACACAGATAAAAAGACAACGAATTCATGGTAAAACAAAGGTCAAACATAATAAAAGCAGCATAGTGAATTTAACATATCCACAGAAAACATTAAAATACAATTAGGAGATCTTTGCTACAAATTGCAAGTGCTTTACATAATTGAATCAAAAAGAAAAAGTGAGGAGAGTCTACACCTCGCAACCTCATTCACAGGTAACAATAATCTAATTTGAGGCTTGACTACTATACTTGAAATTGAGCCATGCTGTATGAATATAGTGTGCCGTTACTCGAACAACCTGCAGGTCCGTACACTGCCCAAGAACCTCACAGTGCTGACCAAATGGTTGACCTCTGCCCCTCTCAATAGTGGCATCAAATACATTTTCCTCAGCTTAACAGTCCTGCTACAGAACAACAGAAAATGCATGACTATCTCATTGCCCTCCTCGCACAATGGACATGTGCTTGTATTAGTTGGCAGCCAATATTGAGTGACAGAGGCCACCGGGTGGATCCCCAGCCGAAAGAGCAAATACAAAGCCTTTTCATAGGCAGTAATCTCATCCAGGTATGGTTTGTAACCCGGTTGGTACTTCCAATCAAGATAACCAGGCCCCAGGTCCAAACGTGAGGGTTTGACCAGTAAGCAATCATTACTTCTCTGCTTAACCCTATTTTTAATATTCTCATTCGTAGAAGGACTAACGGCAGTGGGATACACCCACAGATCAATCATGTCAAGAATCTGAAAAAGGGACCTGACATGGGATGCCCATTTCATGCTCCTGCCACCCACAACAGCTAGGAGGTGAAGTGCTGAGTTCCGGTATCCTTCAAGACCATGCTGCTTCATTAGTCTGGCCCAGAAGAGAGCTGGTCTTGCACGGATCTGGGCGGCTACCGAAGTGCTGGCAAGCTCTAGGGAGACTAGTGCTGTAGGGGCATTGGCTGGAAGCAGCAACAGTTTCTTCGGGAATGTATGTTCGTATGCGCAGAGCTTCTGAATGTTACTAAACCTCCACCATTCAGAATCATATAATGCAGCAGGGTTAGCTTTCTTATGGAATAAATACAAAGCTGGGGACACTGCACCTCTTCCATGCTTCGCATGAAACGCCAGTATTGCTCCACCAGCCTTCTCTAAAGTGGCGGATGATTTAGTAATCTGAGCCGCCCAACTACCGTACTCCTCAAATCTAAGCTGCAAATAGTCTTAGTATTTGGCATGTTCGAGAACTGAGCCCTCTACTTCAATCTTCAATGTTCTGCGTTTTGTAGATTTGGGACAAAAACCCATCACCTTTGATTTGTCGATATTCAGAGTGAGGTTGAGCTCTTTGCACTTCTTCAAGAATACAGACAGTGATGTACATGGGGTCCTTTGCCCACACACCCCACCCCTCTATCAGACATCCGTGGATTCTCATGCTCCCATCCTTCAGGCAGAGACAGGGAAAAACAAATGCCTTATAGTCAAAACGTGTCTCTAATCATCAAGAAAAAAGAACAAACACAATGCATGTCTGTGTCCAACCTATTTTTATTTTTATTTTCCAAGATTAGGCAACATTTGTAAGCAAATTAGCACCTTGTGAAAGGTAGGCTTAGATAGGCCAACGAGGTATCTCGTCCTTGGCAACAGGGAGGTAATCCCAAGGATGAGATACCTCACCCTTGACACTTAAGGGGTTAAAGGGCAAACATCCCTTTGTTACCATTGGATAACTTTATCACTTGTGCACATGTTTATATTAGCATAACTGCCAACCTCAGTTCTTCTAAGATGCACAAAAATAATTTTCCTATTTTAGAATTGGCTGGACATAGCTAGCTATGAAAGTGCTCAACTCCTGCCAAGAAACTTCTTCATACATCAATGGCTGCACCTTAGGCACTTGCTGAGGTTATGCCAAGTTTTCTGGTACACAACACTGTTAGAGAACATATATATATATATATATATATATATATATATATATATATTACATGGCCACGGTAGTGGCCATGTAGTTATGATTAAGTTGCTGTTTCCGTAGGAAGAGCACTTTTTGGGCGGCTTATAACTTCGCTCTCCCTGGACGGATCCTCACCAAACTTTGCAAAAAAAGTAGTTGGGTCACTCTGAATTTCTTGGCAAAGTTTGGTGAGGATTCTTCCAGGGGGGGAAAAGTTATAGGGGGGGTCCCAAAACTTTTTTTTTCCCATAGACAGAATGGGAAAAAACTTTGCGCACGGCTACAGCCCGAACCGCTGGACCGATTTACACCAAATTTGCGGCAGGAGCGGCGGCCTGGTCCCAAAAGCGTGCTTTTGTAAATTTGGTGTAAATCTGTCCAGTAGGTTTTTTAAAAATGACCAAAATGTAAGGCAAAAAAATTAGTGATATCTGCGTTCGCTTCGCGGACGGACTTCCCTGTTCGCTCCGCGGACAGCACCCCGATTGGCCCATGGGCTTGCGTCATGTCCGCGGACATGCGATGTGTTCGCTGATTGGAGGGCGAGGGGCGTGGAGCGCGTCAGATTTTCTGTGGCGCCCACCATCTTGTATTCGCAGTCTGCCCCTGATTCCGAATGCCTGCATTTGCACGCCCTGAACTATCCAGACTTAAGCAATGCCTTCTTGTATCATGAGTGCATGCACTGTCTGTTGTGGACCTCCATAGTCAACTATGTTTGAGCAATGCCTCTCTGAGTCATTGACTGCCTGTACTGCCTAGCTTGTCGCACCTGGGTATTGCCTCCTTGAGCCATTGATTGCCTGCACTGCCTAGCCTGTCGCACCTGAGTATTGCATCCTGAGCCATTGACTGCCTGTACTGCCTAGCCTGTCACACCTGAGTATTGCTTCATTGAGCCATTGATTGCCTGTACTGCTTAGTCTGTAATTTACTAACGTGGTACCTTAGACAGGTTACCTCCATTCAATTATGTATCTACCAGCTATTTACACAACCTTACTGAGGACTATCCTACAACTACTCAGCATGCCGAATTCCAACGCATGTAAATCCTTGCCACCTCTTAAGCCCACAGTACACCCCAACACTAACCTTCCTGACTCCTATGTATGCGCGAGTCATGAGCCCCTTGTGATATCGCACCCATGCGACACTCCCTGTAGGAACTTAAGACTCCGTGCTAGACTCTCGAAACTGCATGAACCCACCCGCAGATCCCTGCCCTCTAGCAACATCAAAACTAACCTCAAGCAAACTGGCAAACCGTGTTATACCGGACAACCTTTACAACCTATTCCAACTCAATGCAATATCTTAAACACACCTAATATGTCTACTACCCCACCTCTTCAAGCCACAGAGGTCACTAAAACCCCAACTATTGTGGGAGCACTCCTCAACGTGAGATTGCTTATTGTCCATGCCCTAGACATTGCCGACATAATAATAGAAGGCAACCTTGATTTTCTCGCAGTCACTGAGACCTGGCTACATAATGCAGCAGGACCAGCGCTCATGCTAGCCATCCCTGATGGCTATACGATAGTTAGACACGACCGAGTAGGAGGCAGAGGTGGCGGCATTGCGATAATCTCTAAAATAAGCCTCTCTCTTAGACTAGTACCCACCCTATCGATTCATTCCTGTGAGACGCTATCGGCTAAACTCCAACTAAATAATAACCAAACCCTTATCATCCACCTCCTATATAGACCTCCTGGTCCATTAGGCACTTTCGAAGATGACCTCCACATCTTACTTACAAATAACCTTAAACCTTGCTCTCAATCGATCCTTCTTGGGGACTTCAACTTAGGCCTCCATGATACTACAGATACTAATGCTACACTGATAGCCAATTCGATTCACTCACTCGGCTTAACTCAAAGAGTTGATAAGCCTACGCATCTGAAAGGAAGAACCTTGGACTGGATAGCTGACTGTAACTGTACAACGACTATCTCATCTATAATGCCCCTACCCTGGACAGACCATTCCCTGGTGTCCTTTAATTTAGTTACCGCCAGACCCAACCCCACGGCCCCTCTACCTGCACCTCCTTGCTTAACAAGAAATAAAAAATGCATCACCCTAGAGAAAGTAATCCCAGCTATATTACCAACCCTTAATGTGCTATCAGAGAACCTAAACCCCAGTATCCTAGTGCAAGAATTTAACACCATCATGCTCACTACCTTAGACAAAGTGGCCCCTCTCAAGCTTAGACCGAGTAAGCCGAAAGCTCATCTAAACAAATGGTTTACTCCACAGTTAAAAGATCTACGTATCTTAAAAAGAAAGAGTGAAACCGCTTGGAGGCTTTGCCCATCAGCGGACAACAAAGCCAAACGCTCCACTCTCTCCTCACTGTATAAAAAAGAAGTCTGCCAGGCAAAACGTAATTCATATGACGACCGCATAGCGAAATCCAACTCCAGTATGAAAGAGCTTTTCTCGATTCTAAAGGAACTTGAGTCCCCATTGCCATTCAGGACACCTGCACCAAGGACAAACCTTGGTGTACGGATATCCAGCAAGCCCTTACCAATAAAATCATCACACTCCAAAATAAAATCAAGCAAAAAAAAAATGCACTCAAAATTCAGGATCCGCCTCATACCAAGAACTCACTGGGGCATAGTAACACCTTCCACTTCTCCAAAATGACTACCCTGGAAGTAGAAAAAGTTATCCTGTCGCTTAAACCTTCAAACTGTAAAGGTGACATCTGCCCAGCACAGCTGATAAAAGACGCTGCCAGAGAATTATCCCCCTTTATTGCTGAACTGATTAACGCCTCCTTCGCTTCAGGTACGATCCCGGCCAACCTTAAACAGTCCTGGGTTCTCCCTCTCCTAAAGAAGCAGACTTTAGACCCTCTCATCCCTACTAACTACCGCCCTATCATGACGGTACCGTTTCTCCTTAAGATTCTGGATAAAGCTGCCTATATCCAAATTCAAAGGCACCTGGAACTACACAACCTACTAGGAGAAAGACAATCGGGCTTCCGACCCCTACACGGAACAGAAACTGCCCTTATAGACTTGAAGTCCCAAATCGATGAGCTAAGAGACAAAGGGAGAACAGTACTCCTACTACTCCTGGACCTCTCAGCGGCCTTTGATTTGGTGGATCACAGAGTCCTCTGCAGCCACCTGGACTCCGCCGCTTATTTCTCGGCAGAAGCTATTGGATGGATCAAGTCTTTCCTGAGCGAGAGAACGATGCGAGTCTTCTCCCCCTCCGCGGAGGCTGATCCCACCCCGATCTCGTGTGGTGTCCCTCAGGGCTCCTGCGTATCCCCAACTCTATACAACATTTTCACCAAGCCCTTGTTCGACGATCTGGATCATCTTGGTATCACCTATACTAACTACGCAGATGATACACAGATCCTCCTCCCGCTTTCTGGGGATCATGCTAAGGACACGTAATTGGTGAACAAGGTATACCTTATCATTCAGGTGTGGATGGCCATTCACGGCCTTTGTCTAAACGATGATAAGACAGAGTTGATCATCTTAGGCACCTGAGCCAATATCAAAAAACTAGGACAGGAATTTGCCTCCTTCAACATAGACGGGAACACCATCCAAGTATCCAAGGATGTTAAAACCCTAGGATTCTATCTTGATTCTACCTTATCTTTTGATAAACAGCTAAAATCCCTTGCCTCCTCCACGGCCTACACGTGCAAACTGATTAGAGCCAGTAAACCTTTCCTCTCCAACAAGAGTTGTCTAATCCTGGCCAGAGCCTTAATTCTTTCCAGAGTAGATTATTGTAATGCCCTATATTCTGGAGCTAATAAAAAAATAACCCAGAGACTACAAACATTACAAAATAATGCCTTGAGAGCGGCACTAGGCATTAACAAACAGTCCCATATCTCGTCCACCAGACGACATCACAACTGGCTGTCTACAGAGAACAAAATAAAACTCAAGATGCTATCCTTGACCCACAAAGCCCTCAATAACTCTGCCCCTAGTTACTTGTCTGACAAACTCCATAGGAGAACATCTTCCAGACCCACCAGAGCTGGTAACTTCAACTGTTTGACAATACCGAACTTTAGACTGAACACTATCGGAGGAAACAGTTTCCCAGTAAAGGCGGCTAAAACTTGGAATTCTCTACCACAAGACCTGAGAGTAGACATGCCCTACCGTTGCTTCAGGAAAAAAGTTATTCAACTCCTCACCTCGACTGACCTTTGCTGACCGGGGGCGCCTACTTCCTACGAGCATCTTGACCCCCTTAAACCTGTATACTTGCTGTAATTACTGTATGCCTGATCTGTCTAACCCAATGTAATTTTAATGTACATTTTGCTATGATGTAACCTGTAAGTTTCGTATTACCTTGCCACTGCGCCCTGTTACCCCTGGGTCTGGCGCGCATAAAAAGTGAATAAAACAAACAAACAAACAAACAAACAAACAGACCGCGTACAGCGCAGTGAAACGTGGATAAAAAATTGTATTTAGTGCCGTGTGTTGGTGTGTAAGAGTGTTTGGGGAGGTTGGGGAGTATGAGATAGGTTCAATGTTTTGTTTTTTTATGTGCTAGACCTTTTTGTTGCGTTCGATTTGTCCGCGGAGAACACGGCTGTTCTGACATTTTGTAAATAAACTAAATGGTGGGGTGTTTAGAGGACGGAGTATGTGTCATTTTTGTTCGCAAGGAAGGTAAAAATGAGCTATGAACACTCGCGGTGTACTTAATTGTTCGTAAATACACAAACTGGGGGTGTCCTCAGGACGCTGTCCGTATTGTAATCTGTCTAGTTGAATGTGTTCTAAGAACACTCGCAGTGTCCCGAAATGGTTGCAATTACACAAAATGGGGGTGTTCTGAGAACATTGTTTGTATTGTTCGTTGTCAGGGTGAAAGTGTTTTAAGAGCACTGCTTTTGTTCGCTAATAGTACAATTTCCTAGGGGTGTCAACCGACTTTTTGTCCTCTAAAGAAACGATAAATCCGGCTGGTGTGCGCCGACATTATGTGATAATCCTATGACTGGCGCTATTGACCTGGCTGACTTGCTTTTGCGACACTAAATCATATCTCCCGCCCCTAAGCCTGATATTATCAAAGCATTCATATTCCCCGCCTCTCTCCGTGACGTTACAGGGTGCGTAATCAAACGTGCCCAGTCGTCTCCAGTACTACGCGACTTTACACAGAACCCGGAAGACAGCATACATTATGTCACAACACAGCGCGCCACAATTCGGAATATGAAACTGTAATTTAAAAGCAAAGAGCAAGATTGTAAATGTTGTAAAGTACATTTATTTGACATCAAATGTTTAGAGAATATTCAGCAATTTGCATTTGTCTTTGTTGTCGATCCGCAAAAGTTCATGTTGAGACACGCGATGTTCCTTTGCGGTACAGAGAGTGTTAAATCAGCTTACAACTCAGTGCGCCACAATTCGGAATATGAAACTGTGGTTTAAAAGTAAACAGCAGGATTGTACATTTGGTAAAGTACATTTATTTCACATGAAATGTTTAGTGAATATTCAGCGATTTGCTATTGTCTCTGCTGTCGATCAGGTAAAGTTTATTTGGAGCCACGCGTTGTTCCTTTGCGGTAGATAGGCTGTTGGTTTATGATAAAAGCAGTAAATAGTCGCTCTGATAATCGGAAGGTTGCTCCAACAACGAGCCATTAGACCACTCTATTGGTTGGTATGTTGTTTGTAGCCGCTAGTACTGCGTAAGGGCATATTGGTCCTTGGCGATTGTCCCATAAAATGGTGAGGGTCATGAAGTTGCATATTTGGACTTGCACCTGGCAGTTGAAGACCCCATCCGCTGGAGTGTGTAAATCTTGACTTAGACAAAATGGGGCCAAGTACCTGTTTTAAAAAACCTAAATTAGTCTCACCAGCCGATCTTCATTAAAAATCATCATTTTATTTATTAGGGCGTGAAACTATTTGCTATCGAAGATAGTGCAACAGAGTATGTTAATAATAAAATAATAATATTTTCCCATTCATATAGCGCTAAGAACTGTGAGGTATGTAAGCGGTGCTTATTATTAACCACGGTGTGTGGTGCTCATTTATCGACCACGGAAGGATGAAAGGCTGAGTTTCGCCTTGCCGGGATTCAAACGTGCGTTAGCAAGCTGTGCATGGATGTCAAAGCGAGCGCTGTACTCGCTGTGCCACTTGACGGGCTACAGTGAACTGGCACAGAGTAGAGCACTTGACCGCCTATAGACCGGTTAAATTATTTGTATTAACCCACCCTGTGTCGTCTGCCTTTTTCAGAGCCCTCTAAACGACAGGGGATCAATTCGGCGGTGATAGTGCGCGGTAGAAAACATTATGCCACTTTCAACGAACAAGTTCAACTTCAGCGGTCTTTAATGCTACGCTATTGTAATTATATTTGGTATAAAGTAGTCTAAAGGGTTACTTACAGTACAATTGCAATTTCCATTGTCTACGAGTGGTGCAGTCCCAAAATACGACTCCGCGTGTGCCAACGATCTTTCGCATAGTGATATAATATATAAAAGTGGGTTCGTTTCAGAAATTTCATCTTTATCTTCTCTTATGTTTTAGCAACACTCCTTCAAGAGAAGTCTTTCATCACAATCTCTGTCTGTCAAGGTCAAAACACAATACAACCTTATAGTCTGCTTTGAGAGCCTCTCCGGGGCCCGAGAAAAAAATGGAAGCAGCTGACCTTCACTGTGAACGAGCATAAATTCTTACTTTGCAACATTCTGTGTAAAGCCATCTGTAGAAGTTGGTTTTTGCACGCCATGTTTGTATATTGTTTGCGTGATATTAAAAAAAGTTTGTTTAAAGGACGTTATGGTTCTAAGTACAGCCGAAAGACCCCTGAAAATAGCAAGTTATGGTAAACTATGAAAAATAACTCGCGCCACCACCATGCACTGCTAAGACTAACACCCAGGACATCAAAGATGACACCGCAAATGTCATTGATGAAATCACTGATGACATCACATGTGTATGTACTTTTCATGGAATTTGTGTACTAGGGATTTTTAGTATAATTTTCCGAAAAAAGTGTCAAGGATATTGCAATAAATATCATACCGTTATTAGTGCTTTGAACGATGCATTGATATAAATAGCATTGTATTATGGGATTCTATGTAGTATACTGAGCTACTAATGGAGAAAGATAGCATTGTGTGCAGAGTACAAGATAAAAGTATAATATTTGTAATGTTAATATGTTGAATAATGAAATGATAATTGTCCTGAAATGTTCGAAAATTCACAAAATGGGGGTGTTCTGAGGACGTTATTCGTATTGTGTGATTGGTTAGCTGTATGCAATGAGGGAATGGCACAGAGAGTAAAGTGGACGCTGTCCGCGGACACCGCGGCTGTTCGTGGACAGGGCGTGGTACATCCGGGTTTTTCCAGGAAATCCAACATGGAAAGAAGACTGTACGGATCAGCCAATCAGATGTCGAGGTTGTGGACTTGTGTTGAAAGAGACTGTGTGTGATGAAGATGGCAGAAGTGGAGAAAGTCAGGGTGTTGGTGCTCGGAGATATGTTTGTGCATGGTTTACAGCAGTACGCTGAATGCAGGCATGTTGCAAAGAACTTTGATGTGAAAGGAGTGGAGGTGGTGTGGAGCACTGTGCCTGATTGCAATGTACAGGGAATTGTACAAGTTTCTGCGGATATGGCCACGATGAACAGTCCGCATGTGGTAGTTTTGCACTATGGTGCTTTCCATTTGGGCAACGTCAGTGCCCCTACTTTGTTGGCTGATTTGGAACGCTTGGTTCAAGCTGTAATGAAGATCCTTCCAAATGCGAAAGTAATTTTTTCTGGATTACTACCTAGGGCAATATGGGACAATAGTTCAGTTTTTTGTCCTCAGCAAAACATTGCTAGGTGTGTCATCAACCGAGGCATGTGTGCCTTCATGCTTAGAGCTGGTATGTTCTTCTGTAACAATGAGAATATTGATGCCAGTAATGCTGTTAATTTTAAAGAAGATGGCATTTCTTTATCTTTTACCGGAAATGCCTTTCTATTTTGGAATGCAAGGATTGCTTTGGAGAAGGTTATGTGAAGATTTTAGGAGTAAAGTAAGAAAAAAAAACAAGAAAAAAAATATAAAATAACAGGTGTCTGTCAAGCATCTGTAAAAAAAAAAACGGCTCTTTTCAGAGCCAACTTCAAAGGGGAAATGGGGCACACTATTTAAATTTACATTCACCACGCTCAGATTTTCGATGTGTCCACGGACATGGCGGTAGTTCGCGGACATGAAAATCACTACAAGGGGGTTAGTATGTTCTATGTTACATGTCAGGGATATTATGGTTGAGTTGTGCTACTAAAAACCTATGAAATTCAGTGAAAAAACTTTGTTAAAGGGACGTTATGGTTAAGATGCGCTACTAAAAACCTATGAAATTCAGTGAAAAAACTTTGTTAAAGGGACGTTATGGTTCCAAGTAAAACCGAAAAACCCTTGAAATTTGCCAGTTATGGTAAGCTAAGCAACCATAACTCGCGCCACCACCTTGCACTGCTAAGACTAACACCCAGGACATCAAAGATGACATCACAAATGTCATTGAATTGATGACATCACTGATGACATCACATTTGTATGTACTTTGTAAGGATATTTGGCGTGTTACAGTACAGAGTACAGCACTACTGCACAGGTAGCAAACAGCACAGAGTACAGCACTACTACACAGGTAGCAAACAGCACAGAGTACAGCACTACTGCACAGGTAGCAATTTTTTTCGCAGCACCACCACAAGGGTGCGGTACATTGCTATATGGGTTACCAGATTAACAAGGAAAGACAGGCTATTCAGTCAAAAACGATTTTAACATATAAGATGCAAATCTATTTTTACAGTTAAAAGCACACGTGCTCATTTAAAAATGCACACTATTTTTCACCTGAAATGCCTATGGTGCGAGAGACACATTTGAAAATTAACAGCTAACCTATTAACCATTAACCTGACTAATAAAACCTTATTTAACATAACCCACTAATAAAATGTGTTCTCCACTGCAGAATTAGGCATACTCTGAAAACCATTTAAATGTGTGTGCAGATTTTTTTTTCTTCTCTTCTCTGCCTGATTCTCCGTGTTTTTGTGCACAGTAACTGCAGGAAGAAGGAAGTCAGATTTGCAACAATTGCAAATGTATAAGCAAAGCTATTGTTGAAGAGTAGGAGGATGAGAGATGATGGATTTCATTGGGACACGTCATACAGAGGGCTGAGAGGAAAGTTTTAGTGGGCAGTAACGGGGAAAAAGACTGGGGATTTTTTTCTGCACTACTGGGGAGAAGACCTGGCTGTGGGGCTCCTGACTGAATGCAGATTCCTGTGTCCTGCTGCAGTCGAGATTGGGGAGAGCTGAAAGAAGGACCTTTCCACTGGCTGAGGCATTCCTATCTGCAAAAGCTGAGAATTCCAGGCAATGACCCCGGTTTGAGAAGGCAAGCGTTCCTTTTTGCTGGAGTTAATCTTCAAGGGAGTCACATTCACAAAGAGAACAGCCAAAGAGAACAACTAAAAAGATAAGGTAATGAGAAGTGTGGGAGCTGAGTGTGTACGGTAATATGCAGTCAGTGTAGGATTCCTGTGCGTGTCTTAATCAAATACCAATGTTGCAATTTGAGTTCTGTTCTCCGCCACGCTCTTTGCAGTGTGTCATAGACAATGCTTTTACTGTACCATTTTATTTATTTCTGTAAAGAGTGAGATCGTGTTTAAATGCAACTTTTATAATACAGAAAAATATTTGAAAACAGACGGGTGGTGTATTTAATATTTATCATTACAATGCCGATGATGTGGGGAGATTTTTAAACAGTGCAATGGTCATTTTAAGACAGATGTGTGCATGTCAGAATCAGTATGAATAATTGTGAGTGACTGTAGCATAGCTCGTTGGAGGTACATGAGCCAACGGGAAGAGAGACTCTCTGAACATAGCTCCCTACCGTATATAAGGTAGTGGAAATTACCACAAGACTACCATATATAGCTCTCTGTCGTAAATAAGTCAGTGAGTTCCCCCATGGTGGCACACCAACACTATCACTGGAAAATGTGGTATTCCTAGAATGCAGGTCTGAGGTCTCTCTAGTGATCACACGAAAAATCTAAGCAAAGATAAGGGTTTCTGGACATTGGGGCCACAAATAAAACAAGGGAATTATGCTCACCAAAATACCACCAACCACGTATACCAAATATGCAGGTCTGGGTGCTGAAATAATGCATGTCCATTGTATTATTGTTGCACATGGCCAAATCTGAATACAAAGAGTGATTATTGCTAAGTTATTTTTCGGCGGTAATAAAATACCGTCAGGCCCCAAATCTCCACAAAATACCCTACATATTTATGGTGCGTTGCAGGCCGGGAACGTGATCATAGAGTACCTACTGGGCGTGGCAAGCGTGTCTCACACTGCCATTTGCACATTAAAGGGAACCCATTTTATAATAGCAGTGTGCCACTAAAAACGAATTTCAGAATGTCACAAAGGGAAACCACATTCTCAGATCTAGTGCAATATTTAGAGGCAAAGTTATTTGCACATGGGAATTGGTCTTCGAATAGCACGTTAGAATGGAGTAACCGCATTCAGGGTGAGGTGCAGAAAGAAAAACTAGACAATATTTTTGCAGAAGGCAGCATAATTCAGGTCTGCCTTACAAGATTATTGAATGCAGCCGATAAAAGTGCAGAGAAAGACTGTTTAATACGGCTATGCGGCAAAATATGGTTTATTTTAAACAAGTCCCTGCGAATGCAAGAGAATGATACTCAGCTAATTAACAGGTTAAAGACTGAATTAGAGGGGGCAAGTAAAAATCAGGAAATGTTGAGAGCAGAATTGGATGTATGCCAAAAAGACATGCAATTAAAATGCAGAGACTTTGATACTCAGTTATCCAAAAGCAAGAAACAATTTGAGGATAGTGAGCAAGAATTGGCACACTTAAAAGCCTTAGTGGATCACATTAGGCAGGATAAAGATGAGGTTGTTTCAGAAATGCAGATTTTACAAAAAGAACATTGTGAAAAAGAAGGCGATCTCCAGAGTGCAGAACAAGAAATGATTAAAATGATCCAGGAAAGAGACAAGAGAAATAAAGAGTTCAATGAATGCCAAATGCAAATGTGCGAAATGCAGGAGGTGATTAATAAAATGAGTGATGAAAATAATTATTTGCATGATGAAGCCAACAGACTCCTTAAAAAGTGTAAGGACTTAGAACAGCAAATGTGCATTCCCAGGTCCCAGGAGAGGCGGCAGGGTACCACATTCAATGGAGTGGAGGTGAATTCTAGCTCTGCCCAAAGAGCTAGTGCCCCAGTGACTGGGCCGGTGACTGAACTTGGTTGCAGCGCCCTTGGGGGATTTGATACTCCAATTGGGGGCAGTCACCAATCTCATACACCTGAAAACAGGATTGACTCACAAAATAGTGCAATTCCATGTATTGCAACAAGTAGCCCCATAAAAATAATGAAATCCATTAAAGCCCTGATCAAACCATTTAAAAAGGGAGGTGAATGCTGCATTGAGGATCACTTAGAAGCGGTGCATGACATTTTTAAAGCACTCCAGATACCTAAGGAACAGTACAGACAATATTTTCATTTAACTTTAGATGCCCCGACGGCCAGCATCATAAGGGGATTAAATGAACAGCAGAATATGACATGGCTGGAGTTTGAAAAAGAAATTAGGCGTCATTTTTCTCCTTTTCAGTCATTGCAGGAGGCAAAGAAAGTCGCGTACACAATTACTGCTGGACCTAATACATCCCCTCGCCAATTTTTACAAGACTTAAAAAGAGCATTCTCTCGCTTTGATGTATCTTTTGACTCAAATTCCAATGAGTTTAAAACCGCATACTTCTATGGGCTACAGAAAGACATCATATCCCAATTGGTCCGTGAATTTGACCGTGACCCTTCCCTTGAATGGATTGTACATCAAAGCACAAAGCTATATGAGGTACTCTATTGTCAGGGTAGAGAAAGTGATAAAATGAAAGATACCAGGCCTAAATCTAAAGAACCCTCAGCCACAGTAATGGAAATCAGGTCAGCCAAAATGTCCCTTGAGTCTGCTCAAAGCCAAGGTAAAAATAATGTGACACCTGAACAAAGGGGTAATCAACAAAGATCGCCATTTCCTGTACCAATGTTCCAATCACATGATCCTAGTAATAGAGAGAGCTACATCAGAACTAGGTATCAAGGGGACAGACCCCGGGTAGGATATCGGCCTGATATGGCAGGTATGAACAATAACCAGAGACAAAATCAAGATCAAAGAAATGATGGTCCCTACCAGTCATTGGGGACACAGAGCAGATTTGATCCCAGCACCATGATATATGGTAATCAGGATAGGCCCCGATATGTGGATCGATTTACTGATAATGGAAATCAACATAGGGGCCAGTACCCACAATCTGAGAGACAGGACATGAGGCAAAACGTGAACTACAGTCCACGCCAGTACAATGATTCCCCACCAGGGGACTATAATCAAAGGATGGGTGCAACCCGCTCCCCTCCACAAATGAATCAAGAGTTCAGAAACCATCCCAACCGGTATCAATCACCTGAGAGGTATCAGAATAGATCCAATCAGGGGGAAAACAACCAATATCGACCTAGGCCACAGAAAGAGGATCCTAGAGAGATGGAAAGGTTCCAGTGCCTTGAGGCCCAAGTGAAAATGTTAGCTGAGCAAATAGGAAAGCTCTATACAGCGCAAAAACAACCTTCCAAAGAGGGGGCTGATGGCCATAGCAATGACCGGGGGGCTTCCGAAAAGTGACTAAGTACTCATGATAATCGCAGTGCCAAAATGACAGATTGCTCTGATATAATTTTGCATAACGACTCTGAGATGCCTAATGGATTAAAAATGAAAGTACCAGTAAATGAAATTGTGATAGAAAGTGCAAATACTTCTAAAAAAGAGGTACGGTTTAGCTTAGAGCTAAATAAAACAGTAAAGATTTGCACAAATGAAAAAGAAACATTAGGAATTCCAAAAGAACAAAGGAACAGATTTAGGAAAAATGACTCATGCATGGGGAATACCAGTGAACAGGGAGTAAGTGGGGATGCCATAGCTCCTTCCCTGGGCAAGCAAAACAATGACCAAACACGGACAGAAAAAAGAAATACTCACAAGGAGGGTACAAGTCAATCACCTGAAAAATTCTTTGAGCCACATATTTTTGAAGAGGCTGCAAGGGCTGGTATTACACTAAATGATCACAAATGCACAGAATTAAAAAATGACAAATTGCTGAATGATGTTGTTACACATGTTCAGTTGGAAGGTTGTAATGTGGTCTCTGATGTTACCCAGATGGATGGGCGAACAGCGGCCACACTCCAAAAAACCTCTGAACATGGAGAAATGAATAAAATATCTCGCACAGAAATGGGTAAAAAGGAGGGAAAAATGTCTTTTCATTTACCAATGTGCTTAGCCAAAAGTGAAAAAGACCTGAGAAAGGTGAGCCCTGAAATCAGTAAGAATTCACATTTCTTATGTGTATTAGAGGAAGTTGAGGACAGATATTATGCACCCATCACTGTAGAAGAAAAGTGCCACACCTTTGCTATGATTGACACTGGCGCACAGGCCACAATTATGTCCAAGGAGCTGGTAAAGAGTATCAATGAAGGGAGGCCTCCACAGAGTCAGATCACAGTGAAGGAAAATCAAGGCCCAGTGCATAACTTTAATGGGGAGGAGGTGCCCATCATAGGTGTAACTGAGGTTGACATAAAAATAGGAAAGCACAGAATGAAACAAGAGGTATTGATCACATCTATTTGTGAAATTCCATTTCTGATGGGGACAGATTGCCTGAAAAGATTGTCTCCTCTCAAAGATGGGGTGAATGGAGTGCTGTGGTCCTTAACCAAAAAACCATTGAGGCCTAAGAAGCTAAAATCACAAAACAGCAATATAAAAGAATGTCACACCGTTGCCAAAACAAATGATGCTGTGGAGGTATATCTCCAGAATAGCTGCATACCTAGTGTCACTGTTATATTAATGTGTCAAGACAAAGATAAGAGCGACAATGAAAAACTACCTGTACAAATATACTTGGACCCAAGGAAAGATTGGCAGACTGCCATAGATGAGCACACATTACGTTTCTATTTAAAAGAGAAAACATGCAAACAGAATATTGTTCCTAAAACAGATTCAGAAAAACACATTACCACTCTGGCAGAAATACACATGGAAGATGAGCAACCATGGGTTCATGTTGGTATAAATGATTATCTTAAAACAATAAAAGCCACTTTAGCGCTTGGACATGAAAGGAGTTTCATTAATGAGAAATTGTTGCAAAAAATTATGGAGAGGGAAGAAATCCCGAAATTTAGGATTAAAAACCAATATATTTCTGGGTTGGACAATCCAGACTTTGAAAACCGAATTGCAGGCAGATGCATGCTTAAAATTAGCATTGGGCAGAAAACAATTTACCATAATGTATGGATAGTGAATGGAGCACAAAATGAATTTTACATGGGCAATGACATCATGCACAGAATGTGTATGGTGTTAGATTTCCTTAATCAAAAAATATGGTCACGCCTAGGTGGTCCGGCACCTGAATTTGAAGACAAAAGAAGGGCTTATCATTGTGCACAACTGGTTCCTTATGCAGTCGAATTACAAATGAGGAAAAATACTATTATTCCTGCATTTACAAAACAGTTTACAATAACACTGAAATGCAAAAATGGACAGCAGATGAAAGGCTCTGATGCATTTGTATGCCTGAATGAATCCATAAAACAGCAAGGCCTGGATTATGAATACATTCCATTGGTAGACATTGGTGAGGGATCTGTAAAAATCATGGTAAATAATAAAGGTTATCAGGATATTCATTTAGAGGAAAACTCCCCATTAGGAATGGCCATACAAAAGTCACATTATACGGCAGATTTAAATAACATGGTGATTGGGAATATTCCTGAAAAATATGTAGATGCCAAGGGCGAGTTGCCAGAACACTTGGACTCTCAGCCCAAAGGAATATTTAAAATTCATTCTGTGTATCCTTATGATTCAAATGAGACAGTGTGCTGCCATCAAGAGGATTGCATAATATTTAATTTAAATGAAAATGAAACAGGAAATCAGCCCATTGAAGTGGAAGCTGATATGCCAAAATATTTAAAAGTGGCAGCTCTACAAAAAGACACAGCCACACAGTTAGAGGAAAGCGCTGAGATTCCTTTACCAGAAGAGTTTCCAGAATTTTCCAGAATGGTAGAAGAGCAGATCTCCTTAGCGGATGCATGTGACAGCGATGGGGATCGAAACGACCTGAGGGAAATATTTATGGAGTTTAAGGATGTATTTGCAAAAGATGCTTATGATTGTGGTTTAACTGATTTACATGTGGCCACACTACCAGAAGGTTGTAGCAGAAATCCAGTGTTTGTACGCCAGTATAGACTACCGCTGGCATGTTTAGAATCATTGGCAGAGATTATTAAAAATTTGGAATCACGGGGAATAATCAGGCCCATTCATAGCACATCCAATACGCCTATTTTAGGTGTGTTAAAGCCAACTGGTCAATGGCGGCTGTGTGCAGACTTAAGAGAGTTAAATAAAAGAGTACCAGTATCTAGATGGCCACTACCATTCATTGATCAGGGCCTAGCTCAGATACATGGTTCAAATGTATTTACCACGTTAGATCTCACATCTGGATATTGGTGTGTGCCATTGGCAGAGGAGATACAACACTTATTTTCCTTTACATTTGACAGGACTCAATATGCCTGGCTTAGAGCTCCGTTCGGGTACATCAATAGTGGGAGTGAATTTGGCATATTTTTGAGAAAGGCCATGCCGGATGCAGCGGAAAGAGGAACAATAGTTTATGTGGATGATGTCCTGATAAAAAATGAAAGCCTAAAAAGCCATTTTGATGAAATAAGACATGTACTTGGCCAATTGCAGAAAGCAGGCGCCAAAGTATCTTTGCAAAAAGCACAATGGTGCAAGAAAAAAGTGAACTTTCTAGGGCATGAAGTGACTGAACATGGGCTAAATCCACAAAGGAAGAAAATAGAGGCCATACAAAGATTAAAAGATCCTAAAAATGTGAAAGGAGTAAAAAGTTTATTAGGGATGACAGGCTATAACAGAAAGTTCATTGAGAATTATGCAGAAATCACTCAACCATTGACTAAACTGCTTAAACTAAATACTCCCTGGAGATGGGAAAGAGAGCAGTCTGATGCAGTGGCTAGATTGAAGGAATGTCTTGTAAAGGCACCATGTTTAGCATACCCCATACAGGACAGGGATTTCTTTATAGAAATAGGTTTTTCTGAACATTGTATGTCAGCAGTGTTATCACAAAAACACGATTTGAATCACAAAACCATTGCATATGCAAGTAAGGCATTTTCCCAAGTTGAAATGAAATTTAATGAATGTGAAAAGGCCCTATTAACCACTGTGTGGGCGCTACAACATTTCCGCCCCATTGTCCAGGGAGAAAAGGTGATTATTGAAACAAATCATCAACCTTTGCAATTTTTAGAGAGTAAAAAAATTAGATCAGGCAATCTAGCGCAATCCAGAATCACTTCATGGACGCTGGCATTACAAGGTTTTCCCGTAGAAGTGAGATATGGACAAAATAAAAAGAGCCCAATTGCTCAAGGGTTAGCTGACTTACATGACTGTGCAGCTGAACAAATACCAAATGAAATGGAAGTGGAAACTAGTTTGCAGGAATTTGAACAATCATCACACAAAGCTTTTGATGAAAAAACATGCAAGGATTTGCCAACTGTATATGTGGATGGTTGTGCTTTTCACATTGAAAATGACAGTAATAAACAGTTGGTGGCAGGAATAGGAAATGTCTGGTTGAAATGTGAAGGCGTCCCCAGTATAGGGATGAGGATTGGGGGTAGGAGCAGTCAGGTGGCGGAATTGGCAGCCATCTATAAAGCAATTGATACTGCAGTTGATAAAAAGTTCAGTGAAATTGTCCTGGTGACTGATTCTGACTATGCACGGAATAGCTTTGTGGAGTATTTGCCTGGTTGGAAAGCAAGAGGCATGGTTACATACAACAAAAAGCCACTTAAACATGGAAAAATGATACAAGCCATAGACAAATTGGTGTCAGAAAATAATTTAACAATATACTGGAGAAAAATTCGTGGGCATTTAAAAACACCAGGAGAGGATAAGGAGGGAAATGATAAGGCAGACCATCTGGCTAAGATTGGGGCTGTGATGGGAGAATTGCTACATATTGATTATTTAATGGGTGAAATACAAATTGATGCAGTGACACGTTCTAAAGCACCAAAGGAAATAGATCAACCGGTGGTGCAGTGGAGTCATGACACGCCAGACCAAGATTTGATTGAGGCACAAAAGAATGATCAAATTTTGGGAATCTATTATAATCATTTGATAGATCCTGAACAAAATCCTGTAACAGAAAAAGATTGTATGGGAAAAGAAGAGTTGAGGGTGTTATTAAAGAACAAAACACGAATTAGATTACAGGATGGGCTCATGATTAGAGAGTCCATAACAGGGCAAATACAGTGGGTAGTACCCCTTTCATTCAGAGGACTAATGCTACACCATGCACATGATGCCATAACTGCAGGCCATAGAGGTTCACAAAAGACATTAGAAATACTAAAAGATTATGCTTACTGGCCACATATGTCCCAAGATGTGGAATTATATACTAGAGGATGTCTAGTATGCGCCCAATTTAAACCTGCTTCACCAATGCATAGAGCACCATTGATGAAAAGAGGCCTAACTCTCCCATGGTCAGATTTGCAAATAGACTATGTAGGTCCTTTAAAAAGGTCGAACAGGGGACACCGTTATATTTTGAGTGTGGTATGTTTGATGTCAAAGTGGATTGAATGCATTCCTGCACCAGATTGCAGTGCGCAAACAGCAGCCACATTGCTGGTGAACCATGTGTTCTCAAGGTTTGGGTTGCCACAAAGAATTGAGTCAGACAGAGGAAGTCATTTCACAAGTACTCTAATGAGTAAGGTATGGCAAATACTAGGTGTAAAAAGGAAACTACATATCGCATATCGGGCGGCGTCTTCAGGTACAGTTGAAAGAAGCAATAGGTCTGTTGTGGATATTTTAAAGAAATTTGTGGCAGAAGCAGGTTCCAGCTGGGATTTACGTTTACCGTTGGTTCTGATGGCAATCAGGTCGACTCCTGCCAAAGCAACAGGTGTTAGCCCCCATGAGGTCTTGACAGGTAGGAAAATGGTGTTACCACAACACCTACTATACAGAACACATGAGCAAACTCTAGTGAGTGCATCCACAGTTCATGAATATATTGATGAACTGAGGAGGCATTTGCAACATGCATTTGCTTTTGTGCAGAGAAATCTGGAAAGAGCTGCTGACAGTGCAAAGTCATATTATGATAAAAAGACATCAGTAAAGGAATACAGTGTAGGGGATCAGGTGTACAAGTTTCATTTTGGAAAAAGTAAACAGAAAAATTCTAAATTTCTAGCGGCCTGGCAGGGGCCATTTCGAATTATAGATAAGGTCTCTCCTGTAGTGTATAAAATTTTGAAAAATGAAGGTGAAACAGCAATAGAGCAATTTGTCCATGTAAATCAAATCAGACCATGCCATCCCAGGCATGAGAGCAGGCAGCTTGAGCATGTAGAAACAGATAGAGTACCTTGAGAAAATAAATGGGTGTAATCAGGAGGCAGTGACAAAGAAGTTAAAAAAAAAAAGTTGATTGTTATGATGGCACATAAACACTGTAATATATGTAAAAATATATAAATAAATAAATAAATAAATAAATGCACATATAACGGAAGCTCGTGGTTGGTGTGCAGAGAGAAAGTGTATTAAATATTGAATGCTGTTTTATATATGCTTGTTTTCTTTTAACTTGTATTTGATTTCAGAAAAAAAAACAGAAAAAAATATAAACGAAATATTTTTACCAAGCATGTTTTATTTTTGGCAAAAGGTGGAAATTAGTATTGTGCTATGTACTTAATTTGTTTATTTTCTATTTTGATTTAGAAAATTAACATTATTTGGTCGGAGGTTCTGGGACCAGAAGCCACGGGAGACGATGGAGTCCTGGAGTCCCCTGGATGAAGACCAAAAGATGCCTGCCTCCAGGTGGAGGTGAAGACAAAATAACCGGAATGCCAAAAGAGATGACTGCTGTGGATTCAAGATTGCAAAGATGAAAGAATACTCGAATGAACCGAATAACATCGCTGGTCGGGACATACCAAAAGAGACAAAACAGAAGTTCCGGCATATGAAGTTTCACGTATTTATTATTTTAATTATTTATTTTAATTTGTTATATTAATTATTTGTTTTAGTTAGTTGTTTTATTTCGTTGTTTTTAATTGACTTGGAAAATTTAAACTTAAAGTAATGCCACTTCCACTGAGAAGACAAATGTGGAACATTTTATGAACTGATGAACTCAGATGAAATGTTGATTGCAAATTTTCATTGATGCACATGAATATTCATTTTGTTGGATTGCTATATTGTAAAAAAGAAAAAAAGAACAAGTTGTTTTTAGGAATTGGCTTGGATTATAGCCAAGTTCTAAAAACAAAAGGAGGGTATATGTAAGGATATTTGGCGTGTTACAGTACAGAGTACAGCACTACTGCACAGGTAGCAAACAGCACAGAGTACAGCACTACTACACAGGTAGCAAACAGCACAGAGTACAGCACTACTACACAGGTAGCAAACAGCACAGAGTACAGCACTACTGCACAGGTAGCAATTTTTTTCGCAGCACCACCACAAGGGTGCGGTACATTGCTATATGGGTTACCAGATTAACAAGGAAAGACAGGCTATTCAGTCAAAAACGATTTTAACATATAAGATGCAAATCTATTTTTACAGTTAAAAGCACACGTGCTCATTTAAAAATGCACACTATTTTTCACCTGAAATGCCTATGGTGCGAGAGACACATTTGAAAATTAACAGCTAACCTATTAACCATTAACCTGACTAATAAAACCTTATTTAACATAACCCACTAATAAAATGTGTTCTCCACTGCAGAATTAGGCATACTCTGAAAACCATTTAAATGTGTGTGCAGATTTTTTTTTCTTCTCTTCTCTGCCTGATTCTCCGTGTTTTTGTGCACAGTAACTGCAGGAAGAAGGAAGTCAGATTTGCAACAATTGCAAATGTATAAGCGAAGCTATTGTTGAAGAGTAGGAGGATGAGAGATGATGGATTTCATTGGGACACGTCATACAGAGGGCTGAGAGGAAAGTTTTAGTGGGCAGTAACGGGGAAAAAGACTGGGGATTTTTTTCTGCACTACTGGGGAGAAGACCTGGCTGTGGGGCTCCTGACTGAATGCAGATTCCTGTGTCCTGCTGCAGTCGAGATTGGGGAGAGCTGAAAGAAGGACCTTTCCACTGGCTGAGGCATTCCTATCTGCAAAAGCTGAGAATTCCAGGCAATGACCCCGGTTTGAGAAGGCAAGCGTTCCTTTTTGCTGGAGTTAATCTTCAAGGGAGTCACATTCACAAAGAGAACAGCCAAAGAGAACAACTAAAAAGATAAGGTAATGAGAAGTGTGGGAGCTGAGTGTGTACGGTAATATGCAGTCAGTGTAGGATTCCTGTGCGTGTCTTAATCAAATACCAATGTTGCAATTTGAGTTCTGTTCTCCGCCACGCTCTTTGCAGTGTGTCATAGACAATGCTTTTACTGTACCATTTTATTTATTTCTGTAAAGAGTGAGATCGTGTTTAAATGCAACTTTTATAATACAGAAAAATATTTGAAAACAGACGGGTGGTGTATTTAATATTTATCATTACAATGCCGATGATGTGGGGAGATTTTTAAACAGTGCAATGGTCATTTTAAGACAGATGTGTGCATGTCAGAATCAGTATGAATAATTGTGAGTGACTGTAGCATAGCTCGTTGGAGGTACATGAGCCAACGGGAAGAGAGACTCTCTGAACATAGCTCCCTACCGTATATAAGGTAGTGGAAATTACCACAAGACTACCATATATAGCTCTCTGTCGTAAATAAGTCAGTGAGTTCCCCCATGGTGGCACACCAACACTATCACTGGAAAATGTGGTATTCCTAGAATGCAGGTCTGAGGTCTCTCTAGTGATCACACGAAAAATCTAAGCAAAGATAAGGGATTCTGGACATTGGGGCCACAAATAAAACAAGGGAATTATGCTCACCAAAATACCACCAACCACGTATACCAAATATGCAGGTCTGGGTGCTGAAATAATGCATGTCCATTGTATTATTGTTGCACATGGCCAAATCTGAATACAAAGAGTGATTATTGCTAAGTTATTTTTCGGCGGTAATAAAATACCGTCAGGCCCCAAATCTCCACAAAATACCCTACAACTTCTCATGAAATATGTGTAGAAGGGATTCTTATTATGTTGCGAAAAAAGTGTCAAGAATCATTGCAAGAAATATACCCTAATAAGTGCATTGAACGATGTATTGATATAAATAGCATCCTATTATGGGGTTCTATCTAGTATACTAAGCTACTCATACAGAAACATAACATTGTGTGCAGCGTACAAGATGAAGGTATGATATTCGTAATGTTAATATGTTGAATAATGAAATGATAATTGTTTTCTTAATAGATTTTTGTGTACTGTGAAATATGTAATAAGTAGCTAATAAAACCCATGTATTACATAATTGCATTACTATAGACAAAACACAAAGACACAATAACACATACCAATATGGGTATATACAGGGAAAGTGAAGTTAGCAAAAAAGCACAAGTAGTAGCAGAAACAATTCATAACTTAACTGATTAGTTTCATGCAAATAAATGATTGCTCTGTTTCAAAGCTGCTATTTACCCTATGTATATGTATCACTTGATGTGATTGGACCCTAAGGAAAGTAGTGTGAGTACAATGTATACAAATATGACCATATACAGAGAAAGGACAGCCATAAAAAAAACAGAACTATCAGAACGTGCTCATAAGTCTAGTGATTATCCTTATGCACAAAAAGGATTGCTGTCTTTCAAGCTTGTGTTTTCCCATATGTATATGTTTCATATGATGTGACTGTACTCTAAGGGAATTACTGTAAGAATCCTACTAGAAGGATATGTCTACAAATAAAATAAAATTCTTAGTTTCTGACTATTACTGAAGAAAACCATGTGGCCTAGATATGTCAGCAAAAGAAAACATAGTGAGCCAGACATGTGATGTCATCAATGACATTTGTGATGTCATCTTTGATGTCCTGGGTGTTAGTCTTAGCAGTGCACGGTGGTGGCGCGAGTTATGGTTGCTTAGCTTACCATAACTGGCGAATTTGAAGGGTTTTTCGGTTTTACTTGGAACCATAACGTCCCTTTAACAAAGTTTGTTCACTGAATATATATATATATATATCTTCATATTTATTGTGCCAAATAATAAAGCAGGGCTTTTGTAACTAATTTGGCCACTTTCTCCACCAGAACCCAAGAACATAGATACATGTGTCAGAAGCTTCCAATAATCGCCTAGCCTTATCTCATTCATGTCTGATTTCAATTCCAATTCCATTTTTAACCTACAAACATCATTTCTTGTTACAAGATGCTGCCAAAACTGTTTTACTCCCATCATCAATAGTTCTCAATGTTCCAAATTGCTGATTTTGCTGCCAAAATCCATGCGTCAGTCCTTTTGCTTATCTCAAACCCCTTGTAATAGTTTACAGTTCCCCACACCTGGCTTCATAGGCCTGGAAAATATTTGCATTCGAGAATCCATTTTAAATTACATATTTATCTGACACTGTTATTTTCTTCTTATCTGGAAGCTATATTCTGCATTTATTTAAGCATTTTCATTTTGTAGACACATTATTCATAATATATCCTTGTAGCACCTATGGCATGTGTGTAATTTAAACGCAGTGATCCCTATTTCAAATGTAACTTTTACTTTTAATGAAGGCAATCTAATTCTGATTTCTACAATGATGGACTGGAGAATGAACTATTTGACCTACCTATCATTTTATCTATATATCAGTTGAGTGGGGGGTTGGCACCCCCTGTACATTGAACTCCTAAAACCTTGAGGTGATGTAGAAATAAGCACTGCATCATCAGCGTAGAATAGGGCTGGATGTTTATTGCATTCAATTTTGGGGCAATCTTGGCACTCCCTCAAATGTGGATCTATAATTTCTTGTATATAGATGTTGAAAAGGAGGCGAGCCAAGATGCAGCCCTGTCTGACCCCCTTTTCAACATCAAAGTGCTGTGTAAGGTCGCCATCTAGACCAAAGCGTACACTTGCCCTGTCAGCAGTGTATAGCTGACGTATTATATTAATCAGGGCACCTGCAGCTTTCCATACATTTAGTATCTGCCACAATATTTCTCTACAAACGGAAACAAAGGCGGTTTTCAAATCAACAAAAACGA
Source organism: Ambystoma mexicanum (assembly GCF_040938575.1). NCBI lineage: Eukaryota > Metazoa > Chordata > Amphibia > Caudata > Ambystomatidae > Ambystoma > Ambystoma mexicanum. Next base: position 212,184,232 of record NC_090921.1, on the reverse strand, counting down.
CTTAAAAGCAAAACATTGTTTAAACTGTGTATTTCTGTAATAATACAAAAAGCAGAAAACATTGGTCAATTGTTCCTCTGTTTTCTCTAAAGCCTGTCTGGAGGTCGTGGATTATTGGTTCTGTATCAGCCCAGTCCTGTAGGTATTTAAGGAAAGCCCTCCCGAAGTTTTCCCATGCTGTCTAAGAGGGAGATTGGGCAGTAATCTCCTGGATTATCTCTGCAACCTTTTTTATAAATTGGTCAAATCACCGGCCTCCTCCAAGATTGTGGAACTTCCTCCCTGCTTAAAATGGCATTGAATAGCCTGCACACAACTGGGGCCCAGATATCGACCTCGTGTTATAGTTGGTCAGTAGGTGTAATATCTGGCCACGCTGCTTTTGAGAGACTTGAGAGCTGTAACCACCTCTTTGATAGATACTATTAGGCACCAGCATCTGAAGCTAACTTGGAGGGAGCAGTTGACAATGCATATGACACTGTAGACCGATACAGATTGGCAAAATGCAACCGCCAACAGTTTTCGTCAATATGGCAAAGCAATGGTTGCGCATCCTTTGGATCTTTTACCAAGGCCAATTTCCAAAAGCGTGAATGGTCCCCTAATTTGAGGGCTGCATGGAGGGCGTTCCATTCTTCCTGGAAAAACTCCCTTTTTTTAGCATCAGGTTTTTGTATTTTGCACAATGCTCACAAAGTTTCTGTCTGTCCAACCCCACTCTGTACTTTATACAATTGAGAATTTCAGCCTTTCCCCGGCAGCATTCACAATCGTACCACCAAGGTTCATTCATTACTTATTTTTTTATCACTTTTCCAGGTACTGAAATATGTGGAATTAGATTGATTGTTAGAAGCCTAGATTCAGCCAAGATCTCTTTGGTATTGTCAACACAAATGGCTTCCAGATTCCCCAAGATGGAGTTATAAAGGTTGGGTTTGATATCGGGTTTCATGGAGTTGGACTACCTAATGGTTTTCCTAGCGTGGCGGCTCACTGTCACTGAGTGGGAGTGGACGTTGGCACAGGGGGAGCTCTGAGTTATTTTGCTTCCCCTCATGCTTAGAGTTAATGGAACATGGTCACTTTCCATTCTCTCGACCACTTCAGAATCAGAAACCCTCAACCAATTCAGGCAAGAAACAAAAATATAATCGATATGTGAGTTCCTAGTAGGCCCCCTAAAGGTCAGCTTTGATGGCTGGTCTTTACTAAAATGCTCGTTACAGGCCCTCCAATTTAGGTTGGCAAACATGCAACAATATTCCAGGGCCAGATGGTGTGACCTTTTCAGGCTGATAACTATCAGGGGCGGGATTTCCCAAGCATGGTTGGTCATCCCATAGATTCATTAGGTTCATATTGGAGATTGATATTTCCCGCAACAAGAATACCACTTTCAGAAAGCATTGTTGGAGATCTAGTATGCTCTTCAAGGGAGGACAATGTGGATTGGCCGAATCATGTGGACAGTCTATTGTAGATGTTATATAAATACCATAGACCATTGGTATTCATCCAAAGCATAAGTGCTAGCAAATCCGCCGAGCCTTTAGGGCTCGATTCAATCCTCCACCCCAGGGTGTTGTCAATCCAGACCAAAAGGTCACCACTAGGTCGACCCCTTGGCCCCTTAGTGGCTGGGATAGCAAACGTCTGGTGCCCCTGGAGGTGAGGTGAGGTGGATGAACTGCCCATGTTTCCTGTAACATTATTATTTGGAAGCTACGCACATAGTTAGACCAATCTGGGTTGTCAAGCAGCCTTCTAACTCCTGATAGGTTGCAGGAGACCAGCTTAATTTCTTCATGCACTCCCACAATGGTACCATCCTCACTATTCAGTCAATCCACTTCCTCCAAATCCACACAAACAGAACCTCTACCATCAATATTAGTAGTTATGGGGGGGGTGTCCTCCAATAACTACACCGTTCCACCCTGCGGGTTGCACAACTTGGCTCTCACGATTAGACGGCAGCTCACACACAGCTAAAGCCCTAAAGAAAATATCTGGAGATCTTAACACAACCTTAGAATCTTAAAATTTCTAGTTGGATAGGCTCTATGCTCAATGCCAAAAAGGCCTTCCACAAGGGGCCAGGCAACAAAAAAGACCTGAATGTAATCAAAAGCAATGCCTGGAACTGAACCTCTAACAGAGTACTGAATATCATTCCTAATGATGGAAAGGCAACCCTTAATGTGTCGGATCCAATAAATACATTTGTTTTTTAGTGACTCTTGATCTTCAAATGAGCGTGTGGGGAGCTTGGGAACATTGAGGGCCCAATGTTGACCACACCTACGCCTAGCATAGGTGCCAGTTTTCTAAGATTAATACCAGGGATAAGATCAATACCAGGGCGTAAAAGAGAGAGAGCATTGGGGCCAGTCATTGGGGGTGCTTGACTGTTGGGGCGGTGGGCCCTCTGACTGCTGTCCACCACCACTGGCACTACAGGCACAAAGTGCCGACCAGGGAAGCCCAATCCTTCTGCATCAACGTTCCTAAATGTAACCTGAAAAGAGCAGATGGGAGCAGTTTCCGGTCCAAGCTGCCCAGCACTGGAATGCTCCCCGCCCTGCACCTCAGAACAGACTAGAACTTCTTAAGCTCTAGGAAAAACATGAAAACTTGGCTTGTCTCCAATGATATCTGAAAGTAAACCTGATACTTCAAATCAATTGTAAATGTATAATATTGCTTTGTAAATAGAATTATTGTTCCTGTTATTACCAGCACTGTACACAAAGAATGCATACTCTTGTCGCGCCCAGATACCTGCGGGTGAGGAACGCTTTATAAATAAATAAACAAATAAACAAACAAAGTGCAAGTCAAGGCTAGATTTTACGATGTTCTCACCCATGGTTAGCTCCAAATTACTCCTGAGTGGAACTAACCTCAGAACATATGACAGAGCGCCCTTAATCGAGCCTCCCTTAGGAGGACTTGGCCTGCTCTTTGCGATTGAGACTCAGCGGCCACGGACTCCACCTTGCTCTTAATGATTTTAATTTCTTCCATCATTTCCCCCACTTACAATGATGAGAACTGTGGAACTAAGAACACTACTATCATTGCATTCATTAAAAGTTCATTAAAAGTTATCTCAGGGCCACTAGTCTGGAAGCCAACTTCACAGTACTACTTGGCGCAAGTTGGTAGAACTTCACACTGTGCTTTGCTGCCTGCAAGGAACACCCCTGCCAGATTGGCCCCCTTTTTCAGTGTTAACTGCTTCCATTTGCGCTCACCCCGAGGAACAGGCACAGATACCAAAGTGCCATCTGCCATAAGGGACTCACCAGGGAGGGGCTAAAAACAGTTGCTGAAGGGGCAGCAGAGGTAGCACAGATGGACCCTGAGGGCTAACAACTATATCACTAGGCAACCCCCTACTACGGTCCCCAGTCATTGATCCCAGTGAAACAACCTTATTAGAGGAAGATACATTGGTAGGAATTGTCACAAGTGTGGGGGTATGACATGGTCTGATATGATATTTTATTTGTATCCTGCTCATACACAAGTGCTTCAGAGCGCGACGAGGCAAGGGAGGGGACCATGGGAGGACAAAAACAATGATCTTGCTAGGCCCAGTGACATTGAGAAGACACAAGTGCAGGGGAGATGGGAGTGGGAAAGTGCAAGGGGGTGGGGAGAAGAGGAAAGTGCTAAGCAAGGAATAAAGAAAACTGGTAGTGCAAGCTGACAAGTGCAGGGTTTTACACACAGACTAGAGGTGTCTGATAAGTGCAGGTAAGGGGACTGCAGGGTTCTAGATACAGACCCAAGTGCAGGGTTGCCAGGAGGCAGTGTGTGTGAGTGGGTGGGTCGGCAGGGACCTGGGCCCGAAGTCAGAGGGTAAACCAGGTGCAGGGAACCGAAGCAGATAGATCAGCAGGGGAGAAGAAGAGTGAAGGCAGAAGCAAAGAGGTTGGTCTTTAGGTTCTTCCAGAACCGGAGATGGTTCTCCTCAAGTTTTAGAGTAGCAGGGAGGCTGTTCCAGAGGGAGGCCCCAGCTGAGGAAAGAGATCTACCCCCAAGGTAGAAAACTGCCAACCCGGCCACTGCAGCCACCGGAGCCAATGTACTCAGGACTTTATCAACCTTAGACCGCTGGTGAATTTCAATGCATATTATATTGAGACCCACCGCCCCATTTACTGGACCATTGCTGGCTGTTTCAAATAAAATGTTCTGGCCAACTAACTAACCCGGTTTATGTGCAATTTCAAAAGGGCCCAAAATATCTTATTTTGAGGTATTAGGTGCGGGCGCAGGCTGGGCAAGTTTGCAGGGACTGTAGTTTTAACAGTATCAAAGAATGTGTCTTCATTGACTGCACAGTTTGATGTGGCCGGTTTCTCTTGAAGTTGAACTGAATGAGGATCGTCAATATCACGGGCTAATGGGCCTTTTCCTCCAGTTCCATCAATGTCTGTTAAGATACCATTAATTTGTGAAATTAGTTGGTTGACGTCCTTTATGGGCTTAAACAGTCTGGAAATTTTGCATTGACTAGCGCAGGGGGTGTATTGGCCCATCCGCTTTCCTTTTAACTATTATGAGTATAGTAGTTGCAGGATTTTAAAATCCTTAGTTCACAATCCAGAGGCAAATGCAAGGGCCCCATTGTTCTCTCTCAGAGCTTAACACTCTCCCCTCTTACTCCGACTCCCCCTCCCACAGATATAAATATAAAACAGAGAGGATTACAAAGGTCTGAGTCCTGCCAAGAAAGTCAGCTCACAGGGGACGCTTGCATGGACTCCCGCAGCATGCAACTGATCAAAGAGCCTTGTACACCAAGAACACTAATGAAAAGTTGCTGGTGTGGGGGGAGTACTGTTCTAAGGCCACAACAGTCTTACTGTGGGAACAATGATGGTGGGGGATAGTGGCTGGTGATCCACTCACCCCGCTGCTCCAAACAGCCACCGGCTTACAACAGCCGCCCTTCACAGCCAGGCTTCACCGCTCCGGGTCCACGTATGTGCTCTTGTGTGAGGGCGTGGCTTAGGCGCAACGCAGTCGCTAGCTTCCTTGAATCCCCTAGTTCCCACGACTTACAATAGCCTTTCTTCACAGCCGGGATTCACTGCTCCGGGTCCTCGTATGTGTTCTTAAGGAGGGCGGGCTTGGCTTAGGCGCAATGCCGGCAGTAGCTTCCTTGAATCCCCTGGTTCCCGTGGCTTACAATAGTCGCCCTTCACAGCTGGGCTCCACTGCTCCGGGTCCTTGTATTCGCTCCTAAGGGCGGAAGGCATGGCTTAGGTGCAAAGCTGGCAGTAGCTTCCTTGAATCCCCTAGTTTCCGTTGCTTACAACATCCGCCCTTCGCTGCCGGGCTTCACCGCTCCGGGTCCTCTTATGTGCTCTTAAGGGTGTGGGGTGTGGCTTAGGCGCTACGCCAGCAGTAGCTTCCTTGAATCCCCTGGTTCCCGTGGCTTCCAACAGCTGCCCTTCACAGCCGGACTTCACCGCTCCCGGTCCTCGTATGTGCTCTTAAGGGTGGGGTTGGAGTAGGGGGGGCTTAGGCGCAACGCCAGTGGTAGTTTCCTTGAATCCCCTGCTTCCTGCAGCTTACAACAGCCGATCTTCACACAATTTTGATTTGTATGGTCATGCAGGATCTTCTTGCGTCTGGGTCATGCCACCGGTTCTAAAAACCTCTTAAAACGTGGGCAGAAAAATCACAAGAATTATGGTATCATTTAAATAATTATGACAAGTCCGTACTATGAGTTATTCATCTTTTTCTAAAACCATATTCTGGCTACAGGGGTGTGGTTTCCCAAGTCACATGGTGTAGAAACCAGTTTGTCCAGTTTCTGCCAGGCTCAGAGGCCCTGCCCCTCCCAGCTTCTGCCAAGAGGAAGCTGTTTTACGGTCACCCAATAAACCATCTGCCTGGGCCCTGGAAGGCCCATTGTTCAAAAGGAAGCCATTTATGGCCACTTCAATAAACCCTCTGCCTGGGTCCTATGTTTAGTCTCTAGCAGTCCCTTGGTAATTCAATCAGAGAAGTGTCATATCCCTTTTGGTGGGAACAGCAAAAGGCAGCTAGGCCTGGGAACTGCTGCGGATCCAGTTTCACTCCAATTGGGGGGAAGTTGTCAAGCAGAATCCAGTTCCTTAAGCCAGGCCCCAGCTAATGTCACTTTTAGTTATCCAGTTTTATGCATTCAAATAAAACTAACCATTTTTACATATGCAGCTAGAATGCTGATTCTAAGTTTAAAACTATGACATTTAAACAATTGCAACCTATGTGACACTCAAAAGTAGGTCACTCATTTCTTTTAAACATTTAGGTTTTTAGTGTCTTTCAGTCCAAATTTACTTAAACTGCTGAAATCCACAGCTCAGCCAGTCTTGTTATAAACCTTCAAGTCACTTCAGAATATAACTTTACATTGTATCCACCTCTCAGTAAGTCTTTCTTTGGCCTGCTTTGGGTTCATTTATTCAGTTTTACAAAAAAAATAAGTCTGGTGTTGTTTTAAAACGCCGGCTTTCTGATAGTGGTGAGTACTGGTAATGCACCCATTTTTGGGATTTAAGAAAATGAATTCCCCACAAATCTAAGTTGCTTTTGGCAATCAGCATTGCCATTCCCAATGGTTTCAGACTGCTGTGTGGGTAGTCCAATGGTGGTTTTAGGCAGTGCCCTTCTGTGCCCATAACATCGGCAAAAATGAGTGGCATCCTATTCTTCATGCATTTCCCTGTACATTTTCTGGGAAGCTCTGGCCATCATGATGTTTTCAATGCCAGTACTGCACAGTTTTGAGGTAGGGCTCGGATGCATGGGTAAAAACATCCCACAGATTCTTATTATGTTGCGAAAAAAGTGTCAAGAATCATTGCAAGAAATATACCCTAATAAGTGCATTGAACGATGCATTGATATAAATAGCATCCTATTATGGGGTTCTATCTAGTATACTAAGCTACTCATACAGAAACATAACATTGTGTGCAGCGTACAAGATGAAGGTATGATATTCGTAATGTTAATATGTTGAATAATGAAATGATAATTGTTTTCTTAATAGATTTTTGTGTACTGTGAAATATGTAATAAGTAGCTAATAAAACCCATGTATTACATAATTGCATTACTATAGACAAAACACAAAGACACAAGAACACATACCAATATGGGTATATACAGGGAAAGTGAAGTTAGCAAAAAAGCACAAGTAGTAGCAGAAACAATTCATAACTTAACTGATTAGTTTCATGCAAATAAATGATTGCTCTGTTTCAAAGCTGCTATTTACCCTATGTATATGTATCACTTGATGTGATTGGACCCTAAGGAAAGTAGTGTGAGTACAATGTATACAAATATGACCATATACAGGGAAAGGACAGCCATAAAAAAAAACAGAACTATCAGAACGTGCTCATAAGTCTAGTGATTATCTTTATGCACAAAAAGGATTGCTGTCTTTCAAGCTTGTGTTTTCCCGTATGTATATGTTTCATATGATGTGACTGTACTCTTACGGAATTACTGTAAGAACCTACCAGAAGGATATGTCTACAAATAAAATAAAATTCTTAGTTTCTGACTATTACTGAAGAAAGCCATGTGGCCTAGATATGTCAGCAAAAGAAAACATAGTGAGCCAGACATGTGATGTCATCAGTGATGTCATCAATGACATTTGTGATGTCATCTTTGATGTCCTGGGTGTTAGTCTTAGCAGTGCACGGTGGTGGCGCGAGTTATGGTTGCTTAGCTTACCATAACTGGCGAATTTCAAGGGTTTTTCGGTTTTACTTGGAACCATAACGTCCCTTTAACAAAGTTTTTTCACTGAAATATATATATATATATATATATATCCTCATATTTATTGTGCCAAATAATAAAGCAGGGCTTTTGGAACTAATTTGGCCACTTTCTCCACCAGAACCCAAGAACATAGATACATGTGTCAGAAGCTTCCAATAATCGCCTAGCCTTATCTCATTCATGTCTGATTTCAATTCCAATTCCATTTTTAACCTACAAACATCATTTCTTGTTACAAGATGCTGCCAAAACTGTTTTACTCCCATCATCAATAGTTCTCAATGTTCCAAATTGCTGATTTTGCTGCCAAAATCCATGCGTCAGTCCTTTTGCTTATCTCAAACCCCTTGTAATAGTTTACAGTTCCCCACACCTGGCTTCATAGGCCTGGAAAATATTTGCATTCGAGAATCCATTTTAAATTACATATTTATCTGACACTGTTATTTTCTTCTTATCTGGAAGCTATATTCTGCATTTATTTAAGCATTTTCATTTTGTAGTCATAATTAGTCATAATATATCCCTGTAGCACCTATGGCGTGTGTGTAATTTAAACGCAGTGATCCCTATTTCAAATGTAACTTTTACTTTTAATGAAGGCAATCTAATTCTGATTTCTACAATGATGGACTGGAGAATGAACTATTTGACCTACCTATCATTTTATCTATATATCAGTTGAGTGGGGGGGTTGGCACCCCCTGTACATTGAACTCCTAAAACCTTGAGGTGATGTAGAAATAAGCACTGCATCATCAGCGTAGAATAGGGCTGGATGTTTATTGCATTCAATTTTGGGGCAATCTTGCCACTCCCTCAAATGTGCATCTATGATTTCTTGTATATAGATGTTGAAAAGGAGGCGAGCCAAGATGCAGCCCTGTCTGACCCCCTTTTCAACATCAAAGTGCTGTGTAAGGTCGCCTCCTAGACCAAAGCGTACACTTGCCCTGTCAGCAGTGTATAGCTGACGTATTATATTAATCAGGGCACCTGCAGCTTTCCATACATTTAGTATCTGCCACAATATTTCTCTACAAACGGAAACAAAGGCGGTTTTCAAATCAACAAAAACGACTTAAAAGCAAAACATTGTTTAAACTGTGTATTTCTGTAATAATACAAAAAGCAGAAAACATTGGTCAATTGTTCCTCTGTTTTCTCTAAAGCCTGTCTGGAGGTCGTGGATTATTGGTTCCGTATCAGCCCAGTCCTGTAGGTATTTAAGGAAAGCCCTCCCGAAAAGTTTTCCCATGCTGTCTAAGAGGGAGATTGGGCAGTAATCTCCTGGATTATCTCTGCAACCTTTTTTATAAATTGGTCAAATCACCGGCCTCCTCCAAGATTGTGGAACTTCCTCCCTGCTTAAAATGGCATTGAATAGCCTGCACACAACTGGGGCCCAGATATCGACCTCGTGTTATAGTTGGTCAGTAGGAGTAATATCTGGCCACGCTGCTTTTGAGAGACTTGAGAGCTGTAACCACCTCTTTGATAGATACTATCAGGCACCATCATCTGAAGCTAACTTGGAGGGAGCAGTTGACAATGCATATGACACTGTAGAACGATACAGATTGGCAAAATGCAACCGCCAACAGTTTTCGTCAATATGGCAAAGCAATGGTTGCGCATCCTTTGGATCTTTTACCAAGGCCAATTTCCAAAAGCGTGAATGGTCCCCTAATTTGAGGGCTGCATGGAGGGCGTTCCATTCTTCCTGCAAAAACTCCCTTTTTTTTAGCATCAGGTTTTTGTATTTTGCACAATGCTCACCAAGTTTCTGTCTGTCCAACCCCACTCTGTACTTTATACAATTGAGAATTTCAGCCTTTCCCCGGCAGCATTCACAATCGTACCACCCAGGTTCATTCATGACTTATTTTATTATCACTTTTCCAGGTACTGAAATATGTGGAATTAGATTGATTGTTAGAAGCCTAGATTCAGCCAAGATCTCTTCGGCATTGTCAACACAAATGGCTTCCAGATTCCCCAAGATGGAGTTATAAAGGTTGGGTTTGATATCGGGTTTCATGGAGTTGGACTACCTAATGGTTTTCCTAGCGTGGTGGCGCACTGTCACTGAGTGGGAGTGGACGTTGGCACAGGGGGAGCTCTGAGTTATTTTGCTTCCCCTCATGCTTAGAGTTAATGGAAGATGGTCACTTTCCATTCTCTCGACCACTTCAGAATCAGAAACCCTCAACCAATTCAGGCAAGAAAAAAAATATAATCGATATGTGAGTTCCTAGTAGGCCCCCTAAAGGTCAGCTTTGATGGCTGGTCTTTACTAAAATGCTCGTTACAGGCCCTCCAATTTAGGTTGGCAAACATGCAACAATATTCCAGGGCCAGATGGTGTGACCTTTTCAGGCTGATAACTATCAGGGGCGGGATTTCCCAAGCATGGTTGGTCATCCCATAGATTCATTAGGTTCATATTGGAGATTGATATTTCCCGCAATAAGAATACCACTTTCAGAGAGCATTGTTGGAGATCTAGTATGCTCTTCAAGGGAGGACAATGTGGATTGGCCGAATTATGTGGACAGTCTATTGTAGATGTTATATAAATACCATAGATCATTGGTATTCATCCAAAGCATAAGTGCTAGCAAATCCGCCGAGCCTTTAGGGCTAGATTCAATCCTCCACCCCAGGGTATTGTCAATCAGACCAAAAGGTCACCACTAGGTCGACCCCTTGGCCCCTTAGTGGCTGGGATAGAAAACGTCTGGTGCCCCTGGAGGTGAGGTGGATGAACTGCCCATGTTTCCTGTAACATTATTATTTGGAAGCTACGCACATAGTTAGACCAATCTGGGTTGTCAAGCAGCCTTCTAACTCCTGATAGGTTGCAGGAGACCAGCTTAATTTCTTCATGCACTCCCACAATGGTACCATCCTCACTATTCAGTCAATCCACTTCCTCCAAATCCACACAAACAGAACCTCTACCATCAATATTAGTAGTTATGGGGGGGTGTCCTCCAATAACTACACCCTTCCACCCTGCGGGTTGCACAATCTGGCTCTCACGATTAGACGGCAGCTCACACACAGCTAAAGCCCTAAAGAAAATATCTGGAGATCTTAACACAACCTTAGAATCTTAAAATTTCTAGTTGGATAGGCTCTATGCTCAATGCCAAAAAGGCCTTCCACAAGGGGCCAGGCAACAAAAAAGACCTGAATGTAATCAAAAGCAGTGCCTGGAACTGAACCTCTAACAGAGTACTGAATATCATTCCTAATGATGGAATGACAACCCTTAATGTGTCGGATCCAATAAATACATTTGTTTTTTAGTGACTCTTGATCTTCAAATGAGCGTGTGGGGAGCTTGGGAACATTGAGGGCCCAATGTTGACCACACCTACGCCTAGCATAGGTGCCAGTTTTCTAAGATTAATACCAGGGATAAGATCAATACCAGGGCGTAAAAGAGAGAGAGCATTGGGGCCAGTCATTGGGGGTGCTTGACTGTTGGGGCGGTGGGCCCTCTGACTGCTGTCCACCACCACTGGCACTACAGGCACAAAGTGCCGACCAGGGAAGCCCAATCCTTCTGCATCAACGTTCCTAAATGTAACCTGAAAAGAGCAGATGGGAACAGTTTCCCGGTCCAAGCTGCCCAGCACTGGAATGCTCCCCGCCCTGCACCTCAGAACAGACTAGAACTTCTTAAGCTTTAGGAAAAACATGAAAACTTGGCTTGTCTCCAATGATATCTGAAAGTAAGCCTGATACTTCAAATCAATTGTAAATGTATAATATTGCTTTGTAAATAGAATTATTGTTCCTGTTATTACCAGCACTGTACACAAAGAATGCATACTCTTGTCGCGCCCAGATACCTGCGGATGAGGAACGCTTTATAAATAAATAAACAAATAAACAAACAAAGTGCAAGTCAAGGCTAGATTTTACGATGTTCTCACCCATGGTTAGCTCCAAATTACACCTGAGTGGAGCTAACCTCAGAACATATGACAGAGCGCCCTTAATCGAGCCTCCCTTAGGAGGACTTGGCCTGCTCTTTGCGATTGAGACTCAGCGGCCACGGACTCCACCTTGCTCTTAATGATTTTAATTTCTTCCATCATTTCCCCCACTTACAATGATGAGAACTGTGGAACTAAGAACACTACTATCATTGCATTCATTAAAAGTTATCTCAGGGCCACTAGTCTAGAAGCCAACTTCACAGTACTACTTGGCGCAAGTTGGTAGAACTTCACACTGTGCTTTGCTGCCTGCAAGGAACACCCCTGCCAGATTGGCCCCCTTTTTCAGTGTTAACCGCTTCCATTTGCGCTCACCCCGAGGAACAGGCACAGATACCAAAGTGCCATCTGCCATAAGGGACTCACCAGGGAGGGGCTGAAAACAGTTGCTGAAGGGGCAGCAGAGGTAGCACAGATGGACCCTGAGGGCTAACAACTATATCAGTAGGCAACCCCCTACTACGGTCCCCAGTCATTGATCCCAGTGAAACAACCTTATTAGAGGAAGATACATTGGTAGGAATTGTCACAAGTGTGGGGGTATGATATGGTCTGATATGATATTTTATTTGTATCCCGCTCATACACAAGTGCTTCAGAGCGCGACGAGGCAAGGGAGGGGGCCATGGGAGGACAAAAAGAATGATCTTGCTAGGCCCAGTGACATTGAGAAGACACAAGTGCAGGGGAGATGGGAGTGGGAAAGTGAAAGGGGGTGGGGAGAAGAGGAAAGTGCTAAGCAAGGGATAAAGAAAACTGGTAGTGCAGGGTGACAAGTGCAGGGTTTTACACACAGACTAGAGGTGTCTGATAAGTGCAGGTAAGGGGACTGCAGGGTTCTAGATACAGACCCAAGTGCAGGGTTGCCAGGAGGCAGTGTGTGTGAGTGGGTGGGTCGGCAGGGACCTGGGCCCGAAGTCAGGGGGTAAACCAGGTGCAGGGAACCGAAGCAGATAGATCAGCAGGGGAGAAGAAGAGTGAAGGCAGAAGCAAAGAGGTTGGTCTTTAGGTTCTTCCAGAACCGGAGATGGTTCTCCTCAAGTTTTAGAGTAGCAGGGAGGCTGTTCCAGAGGGAGGCCCCAGCTGAGGAAAGAGATCTACCCCCAAGGTAGAAAACTGCCATCCCGGCCACTGCAGCCACCGGAGCCAATGTACTCAGGACTTTATCAACCTTAGACCGCTGGTGAATTTCAATGCATATTATATTGAGACCCACCGCCCCATTTACTGGACCATTGCTGGCTGTTTCAAATAAAATGTTCTGGCCAACTAACTGACCCGGTTTATGTGCAATTTCAAAAGGGCCCAAAATATCTTATTTTGAGGTATTAGGTGCGGGCGCAGGCTGGGCAAGTTTGCAGGGACTGTAGTTTTAACAGTATCAAAGAATGTGTCTTCATTGACTGCACAGTTTGATGTGGCCGGTTTCTCTTGAAGTTGAACTGAATGAGGATCGTCAATATCACGGGCTAATGGGCCTTTTCCTCCAGTTCCATCAATGTCTGTTAAGATACCATTAATTTGTGAAATTAGTTGGTTGACGTCCTTTATGGGCTTAAACAGTCTGGAAATTTTGCATTGACTAGCGCAGGGGGTGTATTGGCCCATCCGCTTTCCTTTTAACTATTATGAGTATAGTAGTTGCAGGATTTTAAAATCCTTAGTTCACAATCCAGAGGCAAATGCAAGGGCCCCATTGTTCTCTCTCAGAGCTTAACACTCTCCCCTCTTACTCCGACTCCCCCTCCCACAGATATAAATATAAAACAGAGAGGATTACAAAGGTCTGAGTCCTGCCAAGAAAGTCAGCTCACAGGGGACGCTTGCATGGACTCCCGCAGCATGCAACTGATCAAAGAGCCTTGTACACCAAGAACACTAATGAAAAGTTGCCGGTGTGGGGGGAGTACTGTTGTAAGGCCACAACAGTCTTACTGTGGGAACAATGATGGTGGGGGATAGTGGCTGGTGATCCACTCACCCCGCTGCTCCAAACAGCCACCGGCTTACAACAGCCGCCCTTCACAGCCAGGCTTCACCGCTCCGGGTCCACGTATGTGCTCTTGTGTGAGGGCGTGGCTTAGGCGCAACGCAGTCGCTAGCTTCCTTGAAACCCCTAGTTCCCACGACTTACAATAGCCTTTCTTCACAGCCGGGATTCACTGCTCCGGGTCCTCGTATGTGTTCTTAAGGAGGGCGGGCTTGGCTTAGGCGCAATGCCGGCAGTAGCTTCCTTGAATCCCCTGGTTCCCGTGGCTTACAATAGTCGCCCTTCACAGCTGGGCTCCACTGCTCCGGGTCCTTGTATGCGCTCCTAAGGGCGGAAGGCATGGCTTAGGTGCAAAGCTGGCAGTAGCTTCCTTGAATCCCCTAGTTTCCGTTGCTTACAACATCCGCCCTTCGCTGCCGGGCTTCACCGCTCCGGGTCCTCTTATGTGCTCTTAAGGGTGTGGGGTGTGGCTTAGGCGCTACGCCAGCAGTAGCTTCCTTGAATCCCCTGGTTCCCGTGGCTTCCAACAGCTGCCCTTCACAGCCGGACTTCACCGCTCCCGGTCCTCGTATGTGCTCTTAAGGGTGGGGTTGGAGTAGGGGGGGCTTAGGCGCAACGCCAGTGGTAGTTTCCTTGAATCCCCTGCTTCCTGCAGCTTACAACAGCCGATCTTCACACAATTTTGATTTGTATGGTCATGCAGGATCTTCTTGCGTCTGGGTGCTATAATGGTGGATGTTATTATCGTTGCCCACTTGTGGTGCTCGAGGTGTCGACCTAGATTGTACTGAAAGCATGACATACCCATACAATAGGCATCCTGTTCCTAAACTTTTCCTGTATTTCACTTTGTTTGTAACAAGTGTGGACTTAAATAATGGCAATCTTACACATCTTGAGGTCAGCATTACATTTTCGGTCTACATTCTTCCAGGTGATGCTACTAGGAGCTAAACGGGTATGATGCGAAGAACTTTATCATATTATATGAATCACCTTCAAGTCTTGCTGCATCATCTACAAGGCAGTGGCCCTTAAGTCACCCAGCTACCTCGCAGAGAAACTCAGCATATCCGGCAGACAGCGCACCATCAGGACACGTGCAGACTTGAAATCCGCTGCTACAAAAAGGAAAGGACCAAAAAACAAGCCTTCTCTGCCTACGCCCCAAGACTATGGCACCTCCTCCCCGTTAGCATCAGACTCGTCCCCACATTCCTTTAATTCAGAAAAGAACACAAGACCCACCTCTTCACGTAGTCTCTCCTCCTCAACACCCAGGCCATCACGTCGCCCCTCGTGCCTCCTGGCTGACTGTACGCTGCCCGCCCCTCTGCTCCCTGCCACTCGCTACAGCTGTACCCCTCCTCTGTGCCTCTCTGTATCCTACCCACGCTGCATATCTTGTCTGTTGTTACCGCTGAAAAACACTCTGTTATGCATCTGTACTGTTGTCTACCTCTGTAAAGCACTCTGTTATGTTTCTGTATTGTTATATACCTTGATAAAGCGCTCCGCTGCTTCTCAAAGTTAGGTCTGTGCTCAATAATTACCATAATAAAAATAATAATAATAAATGTTCATATTTAATTTGGATGTAAGTGGTTTAGTGCACTGTCATTTGTTTAGAAAGAACAAGATACATGCCAGAGTAATATGTGTCAGGCTTACATTCACATGTACCCATTGTGCACTATTAGCATTCGTTTTTTTGGTTTTTGTGTATGCATTCATGGTTTGGTTGTGATTAGCACCTTGTTTAGGAGTACAGACACTGTTTTTGGATTGTTTATATCGTCGGGGGTGGGGTGGTGGTTCTGTTTCTGATTAACGATTTAAAAATTGAATATTTTTGATGGGAGAAAATGTATGAACTTGTTTTTTGATATAACGTATTAAACTGTGAACGAAAGGTAACTAACATTGTATGTGTTATATTCGCATGAATTCTGGGGCACTATTTCACTTTGTGTGTGCTACTAGGCGCTAAACAGCCAGATATGGTGTACAAATGCTATACAGCAAGGATCTGAAACGTCATTACGGTCAAAGGTTCGAGACCTGGTGGGCCCTTTCAGGGAAGTTAATGTGGTAAACTCTGGGAGGAATTCTCATAAAGGACACAGGTTCGAGACCTGGTGGATACCCTCAGGAAAGTCCATGTGGTAAATGCCAGGGTCAGAAAAAAAATGTACATGCTGTACAGATTTTATGATGTTACGCAATGTACACTTGTGAGCCAAGGTCCTCTCACAACAAAAAAATTAAATGAAGCCCTGCAGGTTTTAGTTGGCGATAGGCTTGTCTGACTCTTAACTGTGTAAGGAGCCTGCCAGCCCGATTGTACTCTCAGCAAACCCACCCGAGGTGCCGCTGCCAGGGGCTCTCCAGCTTTTACACAGTTTGTGAGTGCGCTGAGGGAAACGAAAAGCATTGATTTAGTTTGTCTCCTCCCATTCCCACCATCCAGGGTATCTAGGTACCACCAACTGTACCCCCTTTTGCGAACTGGGGGCTGAGGGAAAACTCCCCAAGAGATTAAACCCAGTGGTCGAAGTGAGTGGGAGCGGTGCTTCTCTACTTTTTTAAATTACGTTTTACAGCTCCTACACTTTTATTTAAAAAAGAAACCGTTCCGGAATGGTTTCTTTATAAAATGAAAGTATAGAAAGAAGTTGAAACGTGCACTTTCGGTGCTCTGCACTGAACGTTCCCTTAAACAACAGGTGCAAGTGTTTGGGGGCTTGTATTGTGTGTGGGAGGGGAAGTGGGGATGGGATTTGTGGGGATTGGGGGCACACCTGCAGGGAACATAGTTCCACTACTTCTTTTCATACACTTCGACCACTGATTAAACCCAGACCCCGCCATATGTGCTGCTTGCCAGTCCTTCCCAAGACAGAAGGGCATTAGCCAACCCAACATTACTCATAGCATCAGCCTCAGAAAGATGACATGCTATGCACGCTCATTTAGGATACAAACTTGTGACATGTGGCTGTTCACAGATTTCTGCAGCAGTTGTACCAACCGAGGTAGCTAACCATTTTAACTCAAATGTTCTATTCTGTGGGATTACCCTGCGTGTGGATGGGTGAACAATAAGGGTTAACACATAAGAAGTTTACTTCTGCAGGGTAACGCTGGCCAAAACCCAAAGGAATGTGAAGTAACAAGGCCTGGACATCACTGGGGTCAAAGGTTGCTCAATTACGTTAGCACCCTCATGTTAAAACATTAGTGCATTATAAGAAAGAAAGAAGAAAAGAAAATATTGGCGTTCAAGGTATTCTGTAACCCCAATTAACGTAAAAAGAGCAAAGAATGAACTAGATAACCTAGGACAATGTATTCCGACACACGTCCAAGGATTGGCAAAGAAAACAACAAACCCTGAAGAGTGAGGAAAAGACAGGGGCGCGCGTGACGTCGCCTGACGCAGGTCCAAGGTCTACGAGGCGGAAGTGGTACGGAGGCCGCGTCTCCCGAGGGAACCACGCTCCCCGTCGCATCACGTCGTGGGAGGCCGGCGATGACGTACAGAGCGGCGTGACTTTAAAAAGAACGCGGTGCTCATCACTAGGAAGCGCAGGCCACTGCAGCTCTGTCAGGGGGCAAGAGCACCTAAGCGGTGACCTAGGAGCTGCAGCGCAGACCGCGGAGCCGCGCCGCCCTGCGTACGCGTGACGCCACTGCACGCAGAGAGCAGCAAACAATGAACATAGCAAAGTAATGCAGCAATAAACTACTTATAGACGCACGCTTACACACTGAACGGAGGCGCGAGCAGTATATTACCAGCAAAGAGCACTGCACGCTGGGGACCTTTGCATACAGAAGAGCACTGTCCATAAGAGCACTACGCATATGAAAGCACCTCACACTGAGGAGGGCTGTGCGACACAAGAGGATTGTGCCTAGGAAAACACCTCCCACGGAGGCGGGCAGAGCGCACATAAGAGCCCTGCGCAGAGCAAAACACCACACGTTGAGAAAGGCACTGCGCAGTGTGCGCACAGAGGAGGACTGCGCATAGGAAAACACCTGACACTGAGGAAGGACAGTGCTGTACCCAGAGGCGGATGCACCCATACGATCTTGCTGCAGCCCGAGGAGCCTACTACAGCCAGGTCAACGGACGCCAAGAGACTGCTTCAAAGGAAATAGTGAGTAACTGTCAAAGCGATGTGTGACCGTGTACAGATAGCTAATAGCAGTATGTAGAGCGGTCGGCAAAGAGAGTAAAGACAGAAAGGCGAGCGTGAAGGTAAACATAGGAGAGTTCATGTTCCATAGGGGTGCAACATTAATGGAAAATACACCCTACAGGACATTGCAGCCTAAAATGGAACATTTTGCAGCATAAAAAGGCGCATTTTGCGGCACAAAAATGATTTTGATTCAGCATTTTTTTGCGGCACATTTTACATTGACTGATGAGTGTCAGATTAGTACGTTGCAGGAAAGAGGCAGTGTGTGAGGTTACAAGAGAGGCTGCATTTATTATTTGTACCTTTTGAATTGAATATAGAGTCCCAGATGTCCCTGGCATGACAGAACAATGTTTTGCTCTACTTTTTTGTTTCAATGTGCACGCCTTTTATTGATCACTATTAGTTGTAATGGTGAAAATATTCCACTTTTATGTTCTCCACAACCCCAACACCCACACACCTCTCTTTCAACACCCCTCACAATCACCAATTCCCCATCACAACTTACACTCCCAAACCTCTCTGTCATACATATACTCACATGCTCTGTCACACTGCCAAGTCACAACTCACACCTCTCTGTCCCAGCCACACTCCAAACCATATTCCCAACGTACACCTTAAGCTCTGCAATTCCTCCCGCAGTCTGCAGCCCTTCATTCTTTCTTGTGTCCTTGCTCTCGTTCTATTGTGCTCTTCCCTCATCCTTTCTCCCAATCTGCAGCTCTCTGCCTCTTTCTGCCAATCGCTTCCTATCTACTTTCCTAACGATTCCACCTCTGGCCAGCTGCTTCCTCTCGGCTGTCTTCCCACCCCTTCTCCCACTGCTCTCCCTCTGCTTTCTTGCCTATCACTCCCCATGTGGCCCATCACTCACTCTCCTTTCCCCCTCATACTGTGACTATTTTATTTATTTATTTTAATTGATTTCTGACCATGCCCTCAAACAATGGAGCACCTAAGATAGATTTTTCGAGAACTGGTTTGAGGAACAGAAAGGCAAGTGAGTCAGCAGTGGTTCACACCTTTGCTGTCACCATTAAAAAAATAAAATAAAAGTTGCATGACGGGCTTAGCATATCCCCTGGGCCCATTCAAAGTAGGTGCATGGAGTTGTTTTAGTTGTCTGCTCATTTAAAAACTCATCCTGTTTGTAAATTCGGGATGTGCTTTTAAATGCACAGAAACGCCCACTGATTTACACAAATACTCAAAGAGGTGAAAAGGGCATCTGAAGGGTTGCATTGAAAATGTGCCCATTCAGATGTCCTTTGTGGATTGGGCTGCATTTTTTTGGCACAAGTGATGAGATGTGATAGTTCATTAAAAAATAAAAATATGCAGGTTTTTTTTGCTGTATTTTGCAGCATTGCAAACAATTGGAGGGTCAGGTAAAAGCCTTGAGTAACCTCCATTTTCAGTCATTTGTATGGAAGGGAGGAGGGGCCGAACGCAAATTGCGTTTCATTTCCACCACCTTCCTTACTCTCCACCATACCAATTCTCCAGCTTTTGCACAGACCTGTATTTCATGCCAGCACAAATGCAGGACATCCCTATGGGATCTGCCGGCTTTATGCACCAGAATATAGCAGGTGTAGCCTATGGTGATCCATTGTACATGATGCCTGACATGCTCGCTGCATGTTGGGGAGCGTTTACTTATAATTGTGAACGCTTCTTACCATGCATGCATGGTAAGCAGCATTCACAATGAAATGTAAACACTCCCTGCCATAAAAGCATGGCAGGTAGCTTTTATTCATTGGCATGGTGGAGTACATATTTGTAGGACTAAAGCCACCTTTTGCCCTGCACATTTGCCCTCCGAGCAAATGATGAAAATTTGGTTGCAGTGACCTGTCTATGCCTGAGTGTTAATGTACCAGGTTCTCCCTGTCCAATAACGTTTTGGAGCAACATGAGCTCTGTTGAGAGACTGACAGACAAGTTGATTGCTACAGATAGAAAGACAGGGTGGCAAGCAGAAATGTGAATGGGTAGACAGACATGCCCAGGGAAAATGCAGGTGTAGACAGGGCAGGTGAATAGGCAGACAGAAAGAAACTGACTGCATTAGCATCTAATAGAATGTTACTCAATTGATCCAACCTCGGGTGCATAAATGGATGAGGCAGTCCTACTGGGGTCCAAGCCTGCGAAGTACAGACTACCATTGTCAGAGGCGAGCCCTTAACTTCTGAGCCATAGACCCAGTAGTAGTTAGACCCAGTAGTAGTTGAATGAATGGTAGACAGTGAGTCAGGCAGGTAAATGGTAGACAGACCAGAAAATGACCACCTGCTTCTGAAAATTAATTGAATGTTGCCCAGGAACATCCGTTGGATGTCTTTGAAATCAGACCAGCATTGATAACAGCCCTGCCCCGCTGAGGAGCATCGAGAATTGCCAAGGATATGAATAATCAGCTGGGAAGTGTTAGTGAATATGCACACTGGAGGTTATTTGAGATCTTGGCTCTCTGCGCTTGCTCAGTCAGTAAAGACTAATCTTGCCTTGTGCCTGAATAAGAGTACTTGGGGCCAAAGATCAGATCTGTATTTTCCTTTTTGGTAATATTCCCTTTTAAATTTCCAGGTCCCTCTTGGGGTTTACCAAGCTATGGGCCTAACTCTGTTCCGGGCGGCCTTCTTCTCTACCTCCAAGATGGCCACGGTCCCGCCATCTGCCACGCACCCAAATCCCCTGCGGCTGGAGCTGCTGCTGGAGCAGACTCCAGCCACCATAGAAGAGCAGCTGGAGAATACCTGGAACTCTGAAGACTGCTCCCCCAACCTCTCAGTCAACCCAGAGGACCCCCTGACTGCCTGCCGCAAGCCAGCTGAGAACAGCACCGACTGTATCCGGGGCAAGAAAGGCTATGCCAGTAATCTCCACGTCTGGGAGCTGGTGTGGCCCCAACACCAGCGTGGCACCCATGCCATGGTGGGCCTGGCTACCGCCGCCGCACCCTTGCATTCAGATTCCTACACAGCCCTGGTTGGCAGTGACAGCGAGTCCTGGGGCTGGGACCTGTGCAGCAACCAGCTCCACCATTTTGGACTCACTGAGAAGTCGGCAGTCTATGGCGTCAATGGTCCAGCGACAGTGCCAGACTCTTTCCTTATGGTGCTGGATGCCGATCGAGGCAGTCTGGGCTTTGTGGTGGACGGAGAGTATCTCGGAGATGCCTTCTGTGGCTTGAGCGGGAAGACCCTCTACCCCATTGTCAGCTCCGTGTGGGGAGATAGCGGCATCACCCTGAGATACATCGGCTCATTGCAAAGTAAGTAATACTTGGGTCTATTGGTAAGACTGGCAGTTAATTCACCAAGACAGGTGCATGCACATTTGAAATTGGGCAGAAAATGACAAGGAGAGTAAAAAAAACAGGCTCATCTAATTTTGATGAGATCGATGAGGCATGAATGGTCAGGCATTCTGCATGCTTTGTGCATCTGTTTCATTGTAATGTCTTCCGCCATGCATGTGCATGCAACAGCCCACCCCTTCTTTTACACCCAGACCGGGAAAGTATGAGAATCCCATGGCGGGATCTCTAGGCCATCATCAATTATGATCACTTAGAAAGTCTTTATAAACCCCAACCTTCACAATCATCCCAGCCATTCTATATGAACCCCCCCTCCAAATCATCACATATTTCTACATAGAAATTCTTTATGAACTGACCATACCCATTATTAAATTCCAAACACCCCAACTTATCCAATAACAACGTAGACATTCTCTGCAAGCCTCGTCCATTGCCAAGATGTGGATGTGTGGATGGTAGGCGTGGGGCAGCAATACAAACAATTCCAGCATTCTTGCTGTATGTCTGATAGGAGAGGGCTAGTAGTTGCAACCCCATGCTGCAGCTGATCGGAGCTTACTAGTTTTTGCAGCTCCAGGGAGGATGGCTTCTGGAAGCGGGCTAGCAATGGTAGCACAAAGATTTGGGATGTGGGTAATGAGAGTGGGACACCAGTTACAGCTGCTGGCAATATCTTATTGTAGGCGCCACCAGTTACAGATAATGCCCTTTGTTGGCTTCTAGGCACTACAGGTACAGTGGTAACAGGGTGGTTACACACAGAGATCATATGGGTTCTTTATCATCCCCATACCTAGCCCATCACTGACTAAGGACCACAACCTGTTATGAGTGTGATTTGCACAGTGCCTCCACCAGCATCTGGCCTTCACCTGGGGACAGGACAGGCAAAATCATTCACAAGACAGCAAGCATAATTCATGAACTGGTGTGAGTGCCAAAAGAAGAGCAACATTCCAAGCTGGCTAGACAGAATAGCATTGGTTCCAGTTCATAGAGTCACTCCCAATCCTTGGATCTAGTTTCCATGCTGGGAGACCGTCAAACTCCACTGCTGGGCATTTTATTAGTGCCATCCTAAGGCATGGTCTGCCTTACATCAATCCTTTAGAATCATTTTACAGCAAAATCATTCACAAGACAGCAAGCATAATTCATGAACTGGTGTGAGTGCCAAAAGAAGAGCAACATTCCAAGCTGGCTAGACAGAATAGCATTGGTTCCAGTTCATAGAGTCACTCCCAATCCTTGGATCTAGTTTCCATGCTGGGAGACCGTCAAACTCCACTGCTGGGCATTTTATTAGTGCCATCCTAAGGCATGGTCTGCCTTACATCAATCCTTTAGAATCATTTTACAGCATAGTGCATGATCAAGTGGACATTACCCTCTGACATCACACCCAAAGTGCTTTGTGCTTCATGAAGTGGAGGGAACAGGGAGGAAAGATAGAGGCAGAGAGAAAAAAGATGGCAGAACTTCCATCTAGCTGTAATGAGATCCATCTGTCTACACTAACCCCACCCCTTTCCCTTTCAATTGAATCAAAGGCTGTTAGATATGCAGCACCTTGGTGTGAGGCTACTCCTTTTGTGAATCAGTGTACCCTTTGATTCCTCTTCTATGGACAGCTTCCTAGGGAGTGGCTGTCTCTCTGTCAAAGGGTGTTACTAGCCCTCACAAAGGAACAAAGGGAGGCAATTCTCAAGGCTACAGCCCTTCCAGCAGTGGCAAGGCCAGCCTGTCTGGGGAGAATACACATACTCCTTCCACTGCTGAGCTGGGCTCAGAAGCCTGACACATGTGTGATATCAAATTGCTTTGGCTGTAATAATTATGTGAAATACCATCCACCATAGCTCAGGTATGGCTTATATTTAAAGCCTTATCTGTCACCAGGACAGTAAACCCATAATTTTAGGGATTTTGGTACAGGGTGCATATTTTAAATGCAGCACCTGTGCTGCAGAGACTTGTCAGTCACTGCAGGTGTCAAATGGGCACTTGCGAACTCTGAACCCACTTTGTGCTGCTAGTAGCTACTGGTACAACACGCGTTGCAAATCAGGATACTGATTCAGCATGGCACACACACTATGCTTTTGGCATGGGGCTTATGAAAGGAGACTCTGAACAGCAGATTTATTTTTCAGAGATGGAAATACTGCAAGACCAAAAACCGTAGGAAGATCACTTTGCACTTTGGTTTCCAGCACCCTATATGCCACGAGTCTGTCTTTTGGCACCTGTACGAGCTGCAGTTTCTTTTTAACAAATAAGTGCTAATGCTCACTCTAAGACCAGCCAAGCATAATGGCATAAGGCACACCCAAATGTAGAAGGAGAGCAAGGGGTTGACAGCCCTCTCTACCCCCACTACTTATTAAAATACATGACCAGAAGTGTCCACATGCCATTATTGGGAATCCGTCACGTACATGTCCCAGAATACATACAATTCCTCTCAGCGCAGATACCGCCCCAAAAGGACCACATGACACAAAACGCACCCTGGATCGCTAAGTACTGAGCTCGTTCCACCCCCACAGAGAACTGCAACTACAAGGCCCAGAATGCACTCTGCATCATTCAATAAACAGAGACTCTTGCAGGACCACATGAGCCAGAATCCACTTTGCCGGCCTCAAATAAGGAGGCCCCTGCATGACTAAATTCCAAAATGTACTCTGTGTCACTACACTAAAGAGGCACCCATCTCACCAGACTACTTGTCCCAGAATTCAAAGATCCCCCCACCCATTACTACATTTTCTCGAATATGTTCTGCCCCACTGACTGCAGAAGTCTCAACACATTACATGTAGTAAAATGCACTTTACCTCTGTGCTGAATCTTCACCAGGGCAATATGCCCTAGAATGTACACTACATAATTCATCACAGAGGCGCTTAGAGGACAAGTCTCCGAACTCATTGAACCACGCTCCGTTTGTAATATAATGTAAGAGGTGTATATATATATATATATATATATGTATATGTATATATGTATATATATTGGTAGGCTCGCGCTGTATAGAATCCCGTTCTTCCAGAAATCACATTGTCGCAATTTACTCAAATAAATTGTATTGAACACAAAAGGCATTCCGGGGATTCATTATAAAATGAACAACTTCAAAACATACGCATACATTCCACGTCTTAGCCATGCACGTTAAAGAAAGAGGCTTAAGTCGTCAGTGTACATGAATACGATGCACGTAGACATGTAAACTGGCGTGCGTAAGCTGCACGTGCACAGATCAGACATATTGGCGAATCACCAAACGAGTCATAAATTGCGTCCTGTTATGGGCGTAAAATACAAGCGCCGACGAATATAACTGCGCATGGGCCGTCTTTTATGAAACGGCTTCGTGTTTTTTGTTTATTTTAACTGATCATTATTTTACTATTTTTATGTCTTTTTTTTTTCTGATATTCTTTCCTCCATAGGAAGTTTCTATATATATCTCCGTTTTTCATTTACTAATTGGTGTTTATTTTTCGCCTCCAGGGCAGCCATTGCTGACCGAACTATGCCGAAGGAGCATCCAGCGGGCGCTGGGCACAGAGCAGACCGATGGTGGCATAGCATCACTCCCACTGCCCAGAAGATTACAGGTGTTCCTTCAACCTCAGAAAGGACGATACAAGTCGTAGGGAGCGCCCACACAGACAATCTGACATGTTCTTTTCTTCTTTTTTTAAAAAATATGTATTTATTTATAAGATTCATTTGTACTCTATGTAATGCATCTGGGCAGGAGAAGCCCTGAGACTGCAAGCAAGGGTATTGGAGGGCATTACGCTATCCGATCAAGGACCTCCGAGTTTGTCATTGGGAACACTGGTAGAGATGTAACTAGCTAGTGTATGAAGCTATGGTAAACTTTTTTAAACTATTGGCGAGGCCAGCTATGGAGACTTCATCTGGAGGTTTGTGTCTCTTTCTGTATGCCACATCTGGTGTACCAGGTCCACTACGCTGTTAGTGTGCCCTCATCTGGAGTTTTGGAGAACACAAATCTCCGGAGGGGAGGGGCATATTAGAGATAGCCCAGAACAGACTCCAAAAGATGGCGCAGGATGACGTGATGAGCCTGCAGCATCAGAAAGCGTAATGAGATATGACTGGTTAGGGAGCGCGCAGGAGTCACGCGTGGATGTTGTTCACAGATAGGTGAAGAATGAATAGGGTGACTTCCAGTAGGGGCGGTGGGTGTGACAACCAAAGTGGGAGAGCAAAGACAACGCTGGAAATAAAGGAGGATCTTGTGTGTTACTGCGGGCAGTACATCGGCGGCCGGTCCTTACCTGCCTTCAGTATTTAGGCCTCTCTCAATAAATATATATATATATATATATATATATATATATATATATATATATATATATATATACACTGCTTTTAATATTTGCTTACCAGGAGTTTTCCCAGGAGGAACGCTTTGCTGGTGGACAGTTGGTCACTAGGAAGACCTGACAGTAATGAACGGGCAGTTGAAAAATTCACCCATCTTTGCCGTCAACTGCAAACGTATGAGAAATTTGGGATTTTAACTCTACCACCAGAAAAATAAAGATATGTTGTTTTGATCGCAATAACTTGTCTCTATTTCTTGAGTAAGCGGGATGGCCACAAGCTCGTGCATTGGTCAAAGCCTCTTGCAGGCCGGTCCAATTGAAAAGGGCAGATACTTTCAGAGGGGGCGGGGTACACAGGGAGTGGCGGTTCAGGCTAAAATGAACCAAAGCGTTCCGGGGTAGGAGAGGGGAGGGCAGAGATCAGAGCTAGGATAAGTTAGAATCAGATAAAGACCTTGGTTTGCACAACTCTGGACTTCGAAGGACACAACCAGGCCAAGTGTCAGGATATCCACAGGAATATTCATGAGATGCATTTACATCCAATGGGCGCAGAGGGAAAATCATATACACACATTCATTGGTTGTCTTGGAAACCAGTCGGGCCTGTAGGTCAAGCCTGAGGAGCACAGAGGGAAGATTGGAATCCAAGTTAAAAACCCTAAGGAAACACTGGCAGGAAGGCAGTGCATTATCTCAATATACAGTAGCAAAGATTAAGGACATCTGCTTACCCTGTACGTGCCCAGGAAATAACAAATTAATAATTATATGATTTTAGGGAGTCGGGATCAATAAGGGGAATGCAACCCTCTATAATTCCGTGCTCCAGTAAAATAATCACAGCACAAGCGGCATCCCTACCACTGCATACTGCTCGTGATTCCCTCTACTTAGGGCGCTACAGTAAGCTGGAAACCAGACCTGTAGAGGCTGCCGCTGTGAGATGAGTAGGAGGACGCGCATAGGGGGCACCGCTCCTGGAGACAGGCTCATGCATTTCTCTCTACTTAAAACCTATTGTAAAGCAGGAAGCAGATAGTCACAGGCCTCCTTGTGCTGCAGATAAAAAAGCAGAAGCAAATGTACAAAGCTAAGCAGCAAACTGGAAACAAATTACAGAGTGCAAAAAAAGACAATAACTGGCTCGATTACATACAAATCGGGGAATCCCCCACAAAATATCGCAGACCCCAGACTAAAAGAAGGAAAGGTGAGCTAATTTCTCTCTCCTACTAATTGATCACAAATGAATACTACAGTGCCTGAAAAACAACAGCTCTCCTTAAGCGCTAAGAGCGGGTTTACATTGAAGTGCATAACAGCCCAGCAATGAATGGGTTAATGCTACAAAACATCCAGCCATAAGATGATCTCACTACAAGAATATCGCGAGAATTCCGACAGCACTGATTTCACAGGGACATATTTGATGGTCCCAAGTAGATCAGTTTATATGTGAGGAAGGGCAGCAAGGGTGTGTGGCGAAGCCCGGTGCAATATCAGCTCGTATGTGGGGAAGGGCAGCAAGGGCGTGTGGGGAAGCCTCTGTTTAATATCAGCTCATATGTGGGGAATGGCAGCAAGGGCGTGTGGCGAAGCCCCGGTGCAATATCAGCTCGTATGTGGGGAAGGGCAGCAAGGGCGTGTGGGGAAGCCTCTGTTTAATATCAGCTCATATGTGGGGAAGGGCAGCAAGGGCGTGTGGCGAAGCCCCGGTGCAATAGGCTGAGTAGTGTGGGCCCCCCTTTGCACCTGTCCCCCCAACATTCCCTGGTGCCTGCTAGTAGGCAAAAATAACAGACAATTCTGTACGTGGAAAATTATTGGCCGTAGGCTTGTTTTTAATTTCTACCGAAAATAACAACCACTCACTCATCAGAACAAACCAAAATGACATAATTCGCTTTTGGGCACCTCGTGTCCAGGGTTTGTGGATGCCCAGCCTGGTCCTAGGCTGTTCTTCGTTACCCAGGGGCATCCGTTCCTGGACACGTGCCGCCTCCTACGACTCCCTTCTACCGTGTAGCGAAGAAAGTACTCGGCGTTCTTGCTCCTTGTTCTTGTCTTCTTTTTTTTTTTTTTTTGCTTTGTTTTTGCCGGGTGGGCGGGTGGCAAAAACGTTTCCTTATCCTTCTTCGCCAGGTCTTTGGAGCCTACCCGAGTGAGGTGAGCTCCTTGGCCTGGTTGTGCTTACCTGCCTAGCGTTGGGGTCTCTTATACCCCCCTGCCTCTTTGTTGTGCCTTGTGGTGGCCGGATTTCCTGCCGCCCCCCTGCTGCTAACACCTCACACCTATCCTCCGCTGCTATTGTCCTTCCCTGGCTGACTCCAAGGGTGGGGGCGCCATTCGGCTGCCCCTCCCCTTATTTTCGCGCCGTTTGTCCCCCACCCCGCGCCTAACCCCCCAGGCCCTCCATCGTGTCGTGCTTTGCACACCACGGGGCCTGGGGCATAGGCTGAGTAGTGTGGGCCCCCCTTTGCACCTGTCCCCCCAACATTCCCTGGTACCTGCTAGTAGGCAAAAATAACACAGACAATTCTGTACGTGGAAAATTATTGGCCGTAGGCTTGTTTTTATTTTCTATCGAAAATAACAACCACTCACTCATCATAACAAACCAAAATGACATAATTCGCTTTTGGGCACCTCGTGTCCAGGGTTTGTGGATGCCCAGCCTGGTCCTAGGCTGTTCTTCGTTACCCAGGGGCATCCGTTCCTGGACACGTGCCGCCACACCTGAGTGGGTGTTACCTAGGCCGCTCAGGTCCCCCCAAAACGAGATCTATCTACAACCCCGGTCTGCTAGGGCCCTAAAAATGTTAGCTGTAAATACTGCCATCCCTTTGTTGGACAGGTGTACTCCGTCTTGGTGGAACCATTCTGGATTGTTCTGTGACATACTGTGTTTTATAAACTGGAGGCCGGTACCTCTACAATACTTTTCTATTGTCTTGTTCAGCTTTTTCCTTGACGTCTCGATGGCGTGCCTCCTATGTGCACCGTACCATACCCTGCGGGGTAAGATCTCTGACATAAAAATCTCAGTTTTCCACCAGCAGTGCGCAATGGCCTTTAAAGATTCGCACATGCTACGCATCAACGCCCCTCTGTTGGTCCTGACTAAGTCATTGCCCCCCAAATGTATTACCAGATATTCCGGCGGGTCCCTGAACCCGATCAGGTCGGATAGCCTGTCGTGGATGTCCTCCCAGAGCATTCCTGGGAGGCCCCACCATGATGTGATTGTCTTTTTGAATTGCAGCCCCTCCTTGTAGTCTTCAATCCACCTGCCTGCCCTCGTCACGAAGGAATGGCCGACTATCCACGCCGACTTGTAAGGGCCTGTATCAGTCTTATATGTTATGGCGTTTGCTGCCAACCGTTCAATCACCTGGCCTTGCTTTTCCTCTTCTTTTGAGTCAACCTTGTAGTTGACCGTTTTTTCTCCAGTTTTCTTAATGGGACCCATGCCTTTTCTGGCGTAGGCGTTCCTATCCTGCTTGCCTCTGGTCTCAGTTTTCTGAATTTGTCCCACTGGAAACGAGACAAGGCGTCAGCAACCAAGTTTGTTTCCCCTGCGATGTGTCTCGCCCTTAGACATACATTATTCCTCAGACAACCCAGCGTTATTGCCCTCATCAACTCCAGCACCAACGGGCATGATGCGCCTCCCTTATTTATGACCTGCACTACCGCCATGTTGTCTGACCATACGTTCAACTCTTTATCTTTCAGGTCTGCCTCCCACGCGCATAGCGCTACCCATATGGGGAACAGTTCTAACAATGTAATGTTGTTTGTCCATGCTGCCTCCCGCCATCTTGTTGGCCATTTTGCTGCGCACCATTCTCTACCCATGATAGCCCCGAAGCCAAAACCCCCGGCTGCATCCGTGAACAACACCCTCTTGCACTCTTCATTTAACGGTGAGCGCCAGATCACCGCCCCATTGAATGACATCAGAAAATCTTCCCACACTTCCAAGTCTTTCTTGATCCCACCACCTAATCTTATTCTGTGGTGTCCTTCTCTGACCCCCCTGGTTTTTAGCTCAATGCTCCTTTGGAATATCCTGCCTTGGGGGATGACTCTACCTACAAAGGTAAGTTTCCCCGCTAGGGACTGCAACTCTTTTACAGTAGCTTTGTTTCTTCCTTTCATGTTTTTGATTGTTTTTAAAAGATCTACCACCTTGTCCTCTGGGATCCTGCACACTCCCTCTTTCGAGTCGATTTCTATACCCAAAAATTGTATTGTTTGTGTAGGACCCGTGGTCTTTTCCTCTGCTAAGGGAAAACCCCAGTCTTCCGTTACTGCTATGAATTCGTCTAGAGTGGCCTTGCATAGGTTGGATCCCTGCGGACCCACGAATAGGAAATCGTCCAGGTAGTGGACTACTTGGGCCTCCTCCATCTTTTTTGTGATTGCCCATTGTAAAAAAGAACTGACTTTCTCAAAGTAAGCGCATGATATTGCGCATCCCATCGGGAGACATTTGTCCACAAAATATTCTCCCTCCCAATGCATGCACAACCATTTCTGTGACTCTCTGTTAACTGGTAGCAGGCGAAATGCAGATTTTATGTCGGCCTTCGCCATCCATGCCCCCTTCCCTGCTTTCCTGACCACGTCCACTGCCACCTGAAAATCTGAATAGGTCACTGACACCACATCTTGTGGTATGCCATCGTTCACTGATGCCCCTGGTGGGTATGATAAGTGGTGAATCAATCTGAATTCACCTACTTCTTTCTTTGGGACCAGCCCCAGTGGTGAGCACATGTACTCGTTAAACGGGGGGGTTTTGTAGGGGCCCCCCATTCTCCCCAGCTCTATTTCCTTCCTGATTTTCATGCTGACTAGCTTTTTGTTTTCTAATGCGGATTTCAGATTTTTAGGGGTGTTTTGAGATCCCTGGCCTTTGAACGGGATGGTGAAGCCTTCCTGGAAGCCTCTCCTGATTGTCTCTGCCCCTTCCTGGTCTGGAAAAGACCGCAGCCACTTCTCCATGTTCCCAATCCTCACCGGTGTGGCCCCTTTCTCTTCACCTCCCTTAATTTCTTTTCTCTGGTCCTCTAGGTGTGCTTGCTCTTGCCCTGGTGCATTTTGCGGTACTGTGCTCTCCCTTACAATTCTCACACCTGTGGCTGAATTTACATTTTTTTCCCCAACTGCATGGTGTCCCGCTCTCAAAGTTGCGGCATTGCCCAGCCTCTGTTTTTGTTGACCCCTGCGTACCCCTACCCCCCCTTGGGCTGTTGGAGGTATGATGCTCTGCCAACTTCTCTGTGACTCATGTTGCTTGCTCCGAAAATTGTGCTCCCTTGTTCTATCATAGCTGTTATCATATCTCCTGTTGTTGTATTTGTAATCCCTTCTGTACTCATTTTGCCAGTATTGCCTCCTCTGATACCCTCCCACATTCTGTTCCTTGGTGTCCCATTTCTCCTTCAAAACATTAAATATATACAGATTGTAATTTTCTTCATCCCATCCTATATCGGGAAAGCAGTCCATCTCTTTCCTAAATTCATGATCATATTCTTTCCATGCATCCCCCCCAAATGCTTTGTACACTTTCAACACCCTCTGCTGGTATGTCACTAATGCTACCCCGTCCTCTGGGAATTTCTGCAGAATAATATTGGACATTATTTGAAAAGCGGCCAACCAGTTGTCAAAGTTCCTTGCTACTGCTGGCCTCTTCAATAAGCTTTTCTCATCTTCCTTTATGTCTTCTATGGGTACATCCTGTCCTCTCTTTTGGCAATCTAGCAAAGTATATACATCAATGAATTCCTTCCTCCATATTTTCTCCTTTATCTTTTCGCTAATATACCATGTCTGTGCCTTCATAGCCCTGCCTGCCGTGTCTTTGCCGATTGTGGGCCTGCCATACTTCGTCATCTCTGTGTCTGTCCCCTGTGTTTCTGTAGGACTGTCCTGCCCAACCTTAGTGCCTTGTGGTGTTCCTTGCGCTAGTGGGACCACATTGTTTGCTGCCCCTGGCCCCCCTGCCCCTTGACCCTCCACCACTTTCTGTTTCTTCTTCTTTATTATCCCCTTCCCTTTTACCCATGCTCTCAAATGCTCCCTCTCCTCGTCCCCACTACTTCCTGACTCGGTTGTCTCCCCTTCCTCTGCCTGTTTCCTGTGCTTGTTTTTCTTTGCTCCACGGGTTCTGGGTGACTTACCCTGAGCCGCGACGCATTTTTTCAACATTTTTAAAATCTTGTTACCCATTGCATTATTGATTTTTACAGTACCTTCATCCTTGCTTTTCTTTTGTTTTTTCTTTGGCTCCTCTGTTTGTTGTTGCGATCCTCCTGCCACCTCTCTCGCCCTTTTCTGGTCTGATGGTAATCCTGCTTCCTCTTCGCCACTGCTGGAGTCCTCGAGTAGCAGAGGCGACATTGCCCTTGCCTTGCCCTCCTTCTGCATCACCTCCAGTACCCATTCTGCTCCATATTCGCTTGCTGCTTTTTTCACCCAAACCGCAAATTCCTCTGCCCTTTTTGCCCTTTCTTCAGCCATCCTGCTTCCTTGAAAAACAAAAGGTATTGTCGCTTCGCGGTGCTCCTTTGGGCTTTATAATGTATTTCTCTGCCTTTTGGGTTAATAGCGGAAAAAGTGGTCAATACGAGGATTGAACCGGCGCCCTTGGTGTTGTTAGCTCCACGCTCTACCCACTTGAGCTAATCCGCCCTTCTTTTACTGGGCGGTCTGTCCCTTTAACTCAGCGTGCCGCTCCTATCGTTGCCGGCCACGCCCCTTCTCCGTCGTGTCTCTCCCGTTCTTTTCGCGGGCTTCCGCGACGCCGAACGCCCGCTTCTGCGATCCTCGTTGTCCCCGGCTCTCGGCGGTCCTGCAGCTACTTCCCTGATGTCCCCCGACCGCCTCCACGCCTCCAGCTGTTGCTCGCCGAACTCCTGATTATTTGCCCGATGGCCGTCTCCTCGCTTCCCTGGGTCGGGTTTTTCGTCCGTGGCCGCCGTCCGAAGCAGAGGTGAGTCCTTGTTCTCCCGACGAGCCGCTCCGTTGCTACTGCCTTACTAGAGTACGAAAAAGCCCGTAGAGGCAAAATCGTCTCAGTAATAGTAACAGGATAAACGAAAAAGCCCGTAGAGGCAAAAACGTTTCCTTATCCTTCTTCGCCAGGTCTTTGGAGCCTACCCGAGTGAGGTGAGCTCCTTGGCCTGGTTGTGCTTACCTGCCTAGCGTTGGGGTCTCTCATACCCCCCTGCCTCTTTGTTGTGCCTTGTGGTGGCCGGATTTCCTGCCGCCCCCCTGCTGCTAACACCTCACACCTATCCTCCGCTGCTATTGTCCTTCCCTGGCTGACTCCAAGGGTGGGGGCGCCCTTCGGCTGCCCCTCCCCTTATTTTCGCGCCGTTTGTCCCCCACCCCGCGCCTAACCCCCCAGGCCCTCCATCGTGTCAGGCTTTGCACACCACGGGGCATGGGGCATATCAGCTCGTATATGGGGAAGGGCAGCAAGGGCGTGTGGGGAAGCCTCTGTTTAATATCAGCTCATATGTGGGGAAGGCCCAGTGTAATATGGTCGAGCCTTTTGGCTCCTGTCTCACAACTCGGGTTTCAGAAGAAGCGAGGGAGAGTCCCACATCTGGGCACGACTCCCTAAATGCACGCTCACTGCTCTACTCTGGTGACCTTGCCACATCTGCAGTCGACCTTGTGACGGGGGCACCACCATCTGAGCTTATTGCAAAGTTGCTTTGCCATATGAACCATATCTGAGAGTTGTTGGCCGTTGGCGAGCCGAGACATTTCACCATAAAATGAACGTGATCACCCAGGAACATGCTTTCTAATTCAGGTGGGATATAAGATATTTAAATGGCACAACCCGTGCATAGAGCTTCGGATCACAACTCCCAGAATAAAGTTGACCACACTAAATGCTAACAATCTCTCCTCTGTAATACACTACATTGAGTTTTCACCCCGAGGATCCAGCGAGTGGATGTGCAAATAGAACACACATTACAGCATAACCTCATTAACTAAAGGCAATGCTTTGAAGAAACCTTTCTTAAATGCTTCAAGCTCCCAAAACGAGCAACCATCTTTCAAACAGACTTTCTTGGGCATGAAAGTGAGAAGCATGCCATGAGCTTCCCAACCATCTACCGACTAGGCAATCTTCTCCGACACTGCTCCCCCAATCTGGCTGCACCCCCACCTCCCTGGGCAGGCTCCATACCCAAATCGAGTCTAGGCAAACGGGTATGCACGCCCTTGCAGGTCACTACAATGCCTTTGATACTACATGGCCATAATGTAATAATTCATTTATTTTTATTTATTTACTGATGTTTTATAGCATGGTACACTGCAAGCACAGCGTGTCGGGTGAGGGAAGTAGCAAAGAGCTCTGTGGAAAGGCACAATTCTGTCAAGTGGCTGGCTTCTGCTTCCAGATCAAGGAATGAAAAAAGTACATGAGTAGGTACATAAGAGGGATATGTATGGCCAGTGAGATGCACAGCAGTGCAGAGATTAGGGAGAGAGTGGTCGGAATAGAGTTGAGCGTAGAGTCTGGGGTGTTCTCTGCAATGCCGAGACAACATTCTGGCCAATGAGTTTGGGGAAATAAGGGGGAAAAAGTACCTGATAAGCGAGGGTTACAGAGACAAGTAAAAGTTAAATGGGGTGAACCGAGAAGGGGGTGGAGAGAAGAGGTCATACTGGAACAGGTCTTGCAAATACTTAAAAACCCCACTAGAACTGCATGGCTAGTTTCTTAGTTTACATATTACACCTAAGAGAAAAGCACTCACCCACTGAAGACAGGTAAAATGGTGCCACTCGCCAAAATCACCCTTCATATTTGGTGCAATGCTGCCACTCAAAGTCCAGCCATGCATAGTGAAACTTGTATTTGGTATTTATTGTAAAGTTTGTTTGCAGTAAATGTCAAATAAAAGTTTCAAACATCCCCATACTCGCCAGCAAGGTTGAGTACAATGCAAAGAGTACTCAACCTTCATAATCTCCTTGCCAATGCGAGTGGGCTTGTAGTTTTGCGAGCTCTGTGAAAGTTGTACAAAGCAACGCCTTTGTATCCATGAGGGAAGTTAAAAGGTCGAGGCAAGAGACACCCGCTGCCTAGCAGGTGAAATGGCTACCACAACAGGACCTGGGAGGGAGAGAGCGGGGCATGTGGAGATCAGTAGCAGCGGAACAAGCAAACACATGTAAATGCTCATAGGATGTTCATATTGTGGTTGGTCAGTACGTAAAGTACTCCTACATAAACGTTATGCCTGAAGTACCCCAGGAGCAGATGGGTCAGGGTCATTGGTTAGTGAACCTTTTACAGGGTGCCCAGTGTGTGTGTGCCAGGGAATGGATGCCTCTGTGGTCCTCACGGGATTGTATATCCTGCTTCACACTGATTGCAGGGGCTAAGGCAAGCCCAGAATCGAGCAAGCTTCTAATTTTCGACCCATCCTCAATCCACCGTAGGCCCTTTAGCAGTACATAACTTTCCCATGCTCTGTGGCACATACATAGAGTCACTGAGCAGCAGCCTGGCCTCCACACACTAACATGTAGAGGAGGCACAACTGTAACTGAGTGCCTATTCCAGATCGTCAGTCACATTTATTTATTTATCTCAAATTCTTGTAAAGTGCTACACGCCCATAGGCCTCAGAGCGCTACACAAAATCAGGCATAACGACATAAAAAAACAAAACAAATAAATTCTGGTAAAGCGCCGTATGCCCACAGGCCTCAAAGTGCTAACAAACAACAAAAAACCAAACAATAAAAACAAACTTAGACCAACGGGAAGGAAAAATAGAGACATTGGGAAAACAACAATGTGACAAGAAGAAATCAAAAAGACAGCAGGCCCATCAGAGGCCACCTCAAAGCGCTTTCTAATGGCTCAACAAGGTTAGACCACTAGTCCGAACTCTGAGGTGCCCATAGGCAGATATTTACATAGTCTCAAGAAGAGGGGGAGGGTACTAGCACTGCACCCTACCACGATGCAGCCCTATTATCCTGGGCACACCAATCGTCCAGTTCAATTCTACGCAGGAATTAAAATCAACACATCGAACGACCCCCAGATCTTGACCGTAGCCAGGCGAGGATTTTGTTACAAAGGGCGTCTCTAGGTTCATTCTGAAGGGGTTTCGTAAACGTTGGTGATAATGAAGTTTATGTTATCTGTGCCCATGGCTTTGGTAACAGCGTCTTTAGGCATCAGCATATTGTCTTAGGGTCCTCCATGATTGACTTGGAAAGTTGGAAGTCCTACACTTTCTTGAAGAAAAACACTTCAATAACAGAGCGCTTACTGCTTCTATTCGCTTTGCCCAGTCTACACGTTGGCATCTGGGACACATCAAGACATGTCATAAAGGTCACCATTCTAACAGACGCCAAATCCCTTGAATTCCTTTAAAGCAGTAGCAGTCCATGAAGATGCGAAATAGAAACCCTTACAAAAAACTAGCCAATGCCCCCATCATAGCATAAAGCCTCGAATTCCAGGTGAGATCTTCAGGATGGTTGTGGGGTTGCTGTTGCTGTCCCGTGTGTCTAGGGTGTCTCCAGCTTAGGTCCAACTGATATGCTTCACACATAAAGCCAACAGTTCTGACCTTTATGTTGGCATTGCCAGAAAGGTACTGCCTGGCTGTAAGAGGGAAACAGCAGGCAAATAGTGTGGGCATATGGGCATATGATGTCAGTGTCTGGTAAATACCTAGCTAATACGTATCCACAACCCAAAACGGTTGGCTTTGCTAACACTTATTTATAACAGGCCTTCAGTGCCAGGAACAGATGTGAGGAGATACATGTTGGTTACAAATCAATTGTCTGAAGGCACACTTCATCATGGCATTTGATTACACCAGAGGCTAAATTACAGTGGCAATTAATCCATTAACTCTCAGAAGACTGTTTAGAAATAACCCAATATTATATATTGGGCCTGACAGGCTTTATATAGTACAAAGGTTGATGTTACTGCCTGATAGTGCTAGCTCATAGAGATCCTAGGACATTGTGTTTTGGGGAAGAGGGGCATGTGTTGGGTGGGAATGGAAATAGAAATTAGCTTGGCCATGGGTGGTCAGTGGGTCAGTAAATAACAAAACAATGCCAACAGGGTGTGTGTCCGCCTCACATCCCATCCCCCTCCTATCTGTACTCCAATGCAATAGTTTTCGCATATAGGCAGTAGTTATTTATTAATTTATTTATTGAGAATTTGTAAGGTGTTTAGACGTCAAGTAAATTGTGTTTCAAAGCACCCAAGGGGCAACATTGGGGGGACATGGGGATGAAGAACAAATACAACAGTGAAAGATAGAGCTGGACCTACTAGGCCTTGTGAGCATTCGGAACGTGCAAGTGCAGGGAGCGAGAGGTATGAGAGAGTGGGGGGTGGGTAAGTGCTCATTATATCGAGAGCTAGGGAGTAAGCAGCTTAAGTGCCTATGTGTAGTAGTCAACCACAATTAAATAAGTGCAGGTCTGTGGTGACATAGGCCAGTGGATGTCAAGGCGAAGTGCTGGGGGTCAGGGGGAGAGTGGAGGCTGTAGGCGATTGGGTGTGGGAGGTCAGGGCATGGGAGGACATATAAGGGCCCTGTTCACCAATCTCAGCAACTGTGGGATTTAACATACGAGGGAGGAAGGGAAGGAGGAGGTGAAGAGGAGAGTCTTGAGGAGCTTCTGGAATTTGATGAGATCCGGCTCAAGACGAGGAGGAAGAGAGAGGCTATTCCTTAGGAGGGAGACTGCTGAGGAGAGAGATCGGCCACCAGCTCGCTGGTTAGAGAAGTGCTTAACACACAGAGAGTTGGTGCCGGAGGAACGTAAAGATCTGGAAGTAGAGTATTTAGTGGTAGCCAGGTGTAGATAGTGTGGTTAAGCACTATGTATAAGCCACAAAAAAAATAAGCAACAGCATCAAGACCTGGTGGGCATCGTGTGTGCTTCTCCACCACCACTCATCCTCATGTTGTCACCCAGTACCTGAATATACAAGTGGGAAGACAGCCTAATATTTTGCCACCCTGAATCGCCGGAGCTCACTGCTGCTCTCACTCTCTTGAGTTGCTGCTTCCCCATTCTCCAAAGTTACTGCTCCTGGCATAACCAAACTCAGTGATGCCCATTCCAATGACTCACACATTTACAGTTGTCTTAGGCCACTGCTACCCCCATTCTTCAGACCCGCTGCCACCACCGGAAGTCTGGCCATTAACCTCATTGGAATCATACAATTACTATGCTATGGGTTTACTGCGCAGGCCGAAAATTCCTACTTTATTATTTTTTCTTTATCCCATTTCTCAGAATATATATGTGGAGGATGGGGTAAAGTAAATAATTAATGTTGGGGGGAATATGGCGGGTTGCCGGGGGTATCCCCCCGCATATATAGTCTGTGAAAAGATTGGAAAAAATCCAATCAGCTGGCTGTGTAAACTGTACCGGGTCTGTTCCCCTGCCGAGTTATCCTCTATCACTCTATTGGTGATGTTCTAAACTGAGCTGCATCCAGCCCAGGCTTGTGCTATCATTCCCTCCACTTCTGGTGGCTGCCCACGTTCGGACTGGAACTGGTCAATAGGGCAATGCCTGAAGGGCTGACTCGGCACGATAGTATAGGCCCGTTTTTTGGGGCAAAATGGGCCAGTGTGAAGAGTTACAGTAAATTGCATCTAGATGTTTTGACCAATGTCATTGACGCCAAAAAAGTTGCATAAGGCTCTATTTTCAAAAAAAATGACAAAAAGGCGCCCTTACGTAGTAGTCGTCAGTTTGTCAAAAAAAGTATCAACTTGCCATTTGAGATTTTCGAGCATGGTTTTATTGGCACCCAGGCCTATTTCATGCCCCAATGTGACCCTGACCACCGTCACCTGCTTCTCTAATACCCCACGTCACATGACTCCCTGATACCCTTATACGTTTCAGCCCCAGCTACCACTTCATCTGGCCTAGTGCTACCCTCACTTAGGGTTGCTAGATGACCCCATTACTGGGCTATCACGTCTCCATCAACTGCCTGCTGGGAGTTGTAGTCTCTGGTCACTTCAATTGAATAGAATGGCCTGAAGTAAAACCAAGATAAAAGCAAAGCCCAGGAGTGGAGTAGCGTATACATCATGAAAGGGAGTACCTGGTAATCCCACCCTCACTCTCCGTGCCCTTTATTCTCCAGCTACCGCCATCCTCTTAGCTCACCTCTGCCCACATTTCTGTTACTCTGACCTCATTTGGCCACAGGTTAATGCCATTCCTGTCGCCATCCCCTACCAGACATATCCTATTCATCAGACTATCCCACATTCTGTTGGCTCAAAGCTACCCTTATTGCGCCTACTCATGGCTGCATTTTTTCACATTGCACAGTGAGATGGAAAATACATTTTGCGATTGGAAGCTAATGATGAACCTTCAATAATTAAAGCCAAGAGCAGTAAAGTGAGATCGTTGTTTCAGGCCAGAGGGGAAAGTATGAGGTGGAGGAAAGAGCCCAGGGGAATATCAGTTTCTGAGGCAAGCTTTTGACAGGGTGCCCTAGTGGTTCAGGGGATGGAAGCACCCTTCTCAGTGCTGTGCTAGACCACAGAATAGTCAAAACAAAGAACACAGTAGCCATTTTGATCAGGGATCCTTGCAGGCAAGGTATACTGGCTTTTCAAATGTATGGCGTCAGCAGAAAAACAAGTTGATATTTTAAGTAAGTTGGGGAAGTCACAAACTGCGACAAGCAAGCACCAAGAAAAAAACGGTTTGCCATTGTTTGTCAGGCACTGTAGGCACAGGGAATTGCTAATTTCCTTTCAGACATACGATATTTCCACTTGACGAGAGGGTCTAGGCGACTTGTAAACCTCAAAATGTGATAGCTGGAAAGCTTTCAGTTGAGCACAACCACTGTGGATTCCTCAGGCCACTCCCATTCCACGTGTGTTGTGTCCCTCAGCCCATCTGCACCACTGCAGAAGAGGTAGGACCATATGTAAATTACTAATGATCATGTTGGGAGAAGGCAGTTCGTATGGCTAAGCCACGTCTCCTATGAACAGGAACGAGTTGTTTGGGAATAATCAATCTGTTGCAGCATTGCTTAGACACAGCAAGCTAGTGACTGACATCCGGGCGTAGCCCCTCCCCTTAATGAAGAACCATCATACACATCAGAGGTGAAGGATGGAAAGCTTAGCATGAATCCTAACTCCTGATACAGCGACTGAGATAACATGTCTATGCACATGCTTCAATCGGGAATGACAAGGACCATCCTTTGTCTTTTTCTTGGTAACCAACCTTGGGAACACCATGACCGGGCAGTGATGCAAAATTGAAGGCCACCTGGACTTCGGGAAATCACTGAAAACCTGGCTTTTCACATTACCCCAATAGACAAACGAGCACAGATACAAGACCAGATCCAGTAGAGATGGTAAAATACACAGTCACATTTACAGACTATGTATTCAAAAATCCACCTGATCATCATGTTGAAACTGCACTGGTCACCTGGCTACCCTCTGATCTCGGGCCCAGGTCCCCTCCCTGCAGTTGCACACCAGAACTGCCTTCCTGGCAACCCTTGCACTTGGGGCAGTTTCTGTATCCCTGCAGTCCCCTAACAGCTCTTGACACTTGATGTCTGCACTTACCCCTGCACTTGCTACTAGCTGGCTGCACTTTTTACCTATTGTTTTTATTTATTTTTTACTGTTGATCCTATGTATTGCACTGCCCCCCCCGCACTATTCCCTCCCCCTCTCCCCTGCACTTGCACGATCTCAATGTCACCTGGCAAGATTGTTGTCGCCCTCCCTTTGTTCCCCCTCTCTTGCCTCGTCGCGCCTTGAAACACTTGTGTATAGGCGCGTTATAAATGCCATATCATATCATATTGCAAACAAGAGCTCATTCGAGACTGGGTTCTCTCCGGTCAATCTGGCCCATGCATTCAAGACCCACATGATCATATTAGTGTAAACAAGTGCACACTCAAGGCTGAACACAATCAGGTGCGTTTCTCCCACGTATCCTCCATAACCAACATGAGACATGAAGACTATCTTATCCCACTGGACAAAAGAACAGAGTGGGCCCATTAGGACCATAATGCAGAGACCACCACAATAGGTTCAGTCTCAAGTGCATGACAGCCACACTACACATAGGAATTGTAGCCCCCGTATCCACCTCAACAGCAGTGTTTGTTCGCCTGCAGACCATAGCCTTACCGGGTCAGTATAGCCCATGAACCGCAGACATCATTTTTTAAGATCCTTCCAAATTACCGGCATGTTATGTTGTGATAGGATAATTTGCAGAGCGCTCTGCGGTCCAAGGGTATCCTGACACTTAATAAAGAAGTTTGGCTTTGTGGTACAGCTGGTCCTGTGGGTGACTCCTTATTCTCCCTATTGGTTGAGGTTACTCAAAAATCTGGTGTTCATAGCGTCATTATTATAAAATGTCGCAATTCCTCAGAGTCAACGGTATAAAGCCTAAGCCATTGAAAATTGTAATTGAGAAATGTGAGAGACTCTGTGACTTTGCGCCAAAATATATTCACACTTGGCTAGATTGAGTTGAATAAAATAATATACCCTTGATTTTTCAATCTTGGTTAGAATTTATTTCATTGCATGCCCTTGATAACACGTGTTTCGGCTTCAGAGCCTTTTTCAAATCTGGGCTGTCATAACACAAACGTCTTAGCTCAATTAAATTGTATCACAATGTTACCAGATCGTTCATGATACATGTATTCAATTCGATTTGATGATGGATAATTATCTTGGGCTTAATCCCAGACTTCCTTCCTCAAAGCTCAATATCACTCGCGTTGGCTCTGCACTCGTTATCTGAAACATTGTGATACAATTTAATTGAGCTAAGACGTTTTTGTTACAACAGCCCCTGATTTAAAAAAGGCTCTGAAGCCGAAACATGTTATCAAGGGCTTGCAATGCAATACATTCTAACCAAGATTGAAAAATCAAGGGTTTATTATTTTATTCAACTCAATCTAACCAAGTGGGAATTTATCCTGACACTTATGTTGAGACCCCGACGGAGAGAGGAAAAAGAAAGGAAAATAAGAAAAGACAAGAAACAACCAGAAAAGCAAACCCACGGGACTTAACTCATGAATAGAGAAAGGTTTTTAAAGTTTTTCAAAGAGTTAAATGATTTACAATCAGATACAATAATAATGGAAGAGCATTCCAGAAAGTTCTGGCAGCCAAAGAAAAAGCTAAATAAAAGAGGTGATGGCTGGAAGGTTTAGAATTCATCTTAACCTTTGGCATTGCTCTGTGCAACCCTCCAGACCATCGTTCTTCATCTGCCAAGCCATTTGCAAATCAAGCTTATTCCCACCCCAAAAGGGCTGTCCAGCCCGAGCTGCTTGTTCACACGAGACCACAAGCATCCCCAAACATGTTTCGGCCTCGTTGGGCCTAATCATTGAGGAGTAGGTTGGGTCTGTAGGCCCAGCAGGCACAGGACCCATATTTCGGCACACCCATCCCACTCAGAAAATGCTCTCCCACCCACAGTCACCTTCCGAATCCAAGGAATACAGAGAAGATGAAGGTGTGAGGAATGGAGGTTTCTAATTGGCTTGTAGAGAGTGATCTTATCACAAAGGTATGAAGCGCCCTGTCCATAATATGCTCGAAGTATCAGACAGAGAGCTTTAAACTTGACCCTGCTCTCTACAGGAAGCCAATGAAGATGATGTAGCATTGCGGAGATATGAGCATATTTAGGAAGCCCAGTCACGAACCAGGCAGCCGACTTTTGCAAAATCTGTAACATATTAAGATGATACTTAGGTTGGGCCAATGAAGTGGCATAACAATAATCAATAATCCCCAAGATGGAAGAGGCGACCACTGCTCTCAAAGGTATCTGAGGATAAATGCAATTTCCTCTTTTAATGTTTTTAACCTAAAGTGGCCCGCACTACACCTAGCACTGATTTGGAGATCAGGGCAAAGAGAGGCAGAGATTTTTAATTCCCAGATTCTTTATATAATCAATCGGAATCAGGAGAGTGCCAAGGGAAGGGGGTCAAAACTTTGAAGACCAGAGTGATCCCGCCGTCGGTGGATCAATCACCAAGACTCTGGTCTTGTCTCCATTAAGTGTCAGCCAGTTGTTATTCACCCATTCACCAATGTCCGCAAAACAACCTCTCAAACAAGAAGCAGCCCCATTCAAGTCCTGGTCTGCTCGAATAATCATCTGGGTGTCGTCCACATAAGAGTAAAAAAGGCACCCATGCGAATGAATAAGACTGGCCAGAGGACGAACATAGATATTAAAAAGAACAGGGGAAATTGACGATTCCTGCGGGAACACATAGGTGAACGATGAAGAAGCGGTCTGAAAATGGTGTAAGGAAAGCGTCTGAGAAAAAAAAGATCCAACAATCTGCACAAAAATAATGCAGGCACAGAAAAATACTGTTAAATCAGATCAGTCCAGGATCTACCACTTTTTCACAAGGATGAATACCAAAACCCTACCAGGTTCATCCAGAGATACAGTACCCCCCAAGAGCTTCCTGAATTATCACCACACAGTGGTCATCATAAAAAGTAAACCAGGCATAGCAAATACCTTACCCACCAAACCAATACCAATCATCCAGGACCTTCCATGGAAGAGCCATGAAGGGATCTTTCAAAATGTCTTGCAAAACCCCTCAACCTATCACATACCTCCCCTTTCAGACCAGCTTCCCTTCCCTTTCCAGACCTGTCACCTACCTGATCATAGTCTTACTGATCTGGATACCCAAGCGTCACAGTCAAAAAGTACTTTGAAACATACCGGTGCACAGGAGTGGAGCACATCTCGCCTGCACCCATCAACATATCATGATTCAGACCTCTATACCCTTCCAATGCCATTACCACTTTCTACCTCTTCCTTTGCAGAACCATGCGCCAAGAGGGTTCCAAAATAGCACAGGTTTTGCTATTTTCTGGCACCCTCTCATGGGTTAAGGGCAAGGCAGCTTTAGAGACATTCTGGAAGGACAACAACAAAGAACTGTTGTATAGTCAAACGATTGTATGTGTTCATTCACTTAGACACAGATACACTTTGGCAAATGGGAATATGTTGAGAGAGAAAGCAGATAAAATGGGCAGATGTGTGCATGAGGGGGGATGAATGCATATGAATGTGGGGATAGATGAATGAATGAGAACAAGGAAGGATGCGTGAATAAATGAAAGATGAATGAATGATGAGTAAGGGAATGTGCTGGAGGAATGAATGAAAGATTTTGAATATATATAAATAAAGGGAAGTGTAAGAACATAGATTACAGTGACGATGTATAGATGGATATATGTATACGTGTAATATTGATGAATTAATTATTAAATATAACCAAAAAAAATAATGGGTCAAAGCTTTAGAATAAATATAAACCACTGGTTCAGAGCCATTGCAACAGGGGTACAGGCATATGCAAATCAGTCAGGTACTGCCACCAATGGGAGCAGCCCAGTCCAACTGCTAGACCAGGTCCACTCTGCACGGAAACACAAGCAACCCAGGACATGTTTTATTAAATAAGCATGTAGGGATTGATAAATGGGTGTGAGAGTGGGTGGGTGAATGGAATGTGAGAACTGGTGAATGAGAGGATGGATGTATAAGTGAATGAGCTGTAACGACCTCAATCTACAGAATATATCAACATATCTAACGTTTGATTTTT
The DNA here is from genome assembly GCF_040938575.1 of Ambystoma mexicanum. Classification (NCBI taxonomy): domain Eukaryota; kingdom Metazoa; phylum Chordata; class Amphibia; order Caudata; family Ambystomatidae; genus Ambystoma; species Ambystoma mexicanum. The sequence goes on along the minus strand of NC_090921.1, from coordinate 212,139,715 downwards.
TAATGAAGAAATATTCCCAAGCTAACATACTCCATCATGACAATCCCTCCCAAAAATCTGATGGGTGGATGGGGTTGCGGTAATATTCTGTTTAATTTAAAATAATAAATCAGGAAATTAAAGGTGGTCCCCTATGTTTCAATGTTAGAAAAGTCACCCACAAAATTCCAGATAAAAACAGGCAGCTTTTCTACAGAAAAGAAATGAAACCTTCCTGCTATAATCTTGCTAATATTTACATTCACAATACACAATAAACACAAACATCTATAGGTGTTTAAACAATTCTGAAGAACTATTCTAGAGTAGGGGCACTCATTACCTGCTCCTGGTTTGCCCCTGAAGACACTCCCAAGCGGCGAGAGTGCAAGTAAGACTCTTAGAAGTCTGGGCAGAGCGGGTTGACGAGTTATCTGCCCTGAGCGGTCTACATTGATCCTTGCCTCCTACTTCACGTTGCTCCATATGGAGTTGGAGTTGCGTTGCTGAGACTAGGGCCGCGACATGAGGAGTAGTGCGGGTGTTGCGAATGAGGACGAGGAGTGTACATTGTGCACACAATGCTGTTTTGGCGTGGCCCTGCCGTCCGCTGTTCCTCGTGATTACGAAGAGGGCAGGGGTGCTGGTTGTCACCCCTCTCTCTTAAACTGTCTAGAGGAGCTGAATGGGATCAGAGCAGTTACAGTGAACTGTTTTTGGCCTGTTGCTTGGAAATAAACATTTTATTTTGTGGAGCTTTGATTGTCCGATTTGCCTTGCTGCGGGCTGGGTGCTCTTTCTCGGCTGCTCTATCATTCCCATCTGGCTCCTGAGAGCTGCAAGCTGATGAAGGCAGTGAAGGCATCAGCTTCAGCCTCGGAAGCTGTTTCATATTTTTGACCTTTGTTTCACTGATTTTGAGGATTGCTGAACGCCTCCGGGAGCCGGAACAGCAGCAGTAGGCCACTTCCCATCCTCACTTTGGATTTTGAATAGCTGGCAAGACCAGTAAGACTCTTAGTTTGGCCCTCTAATCTTCACAAAACCCTTCCTTGAGATGAATCAACAGTTCCCCCCATGTGCTACAGGAAAGAGGGGAGGGAGTGACATAACTGTTAACTGCCACTGCCCATCTGGGACAGACTTGTGTAAACCCCTCATACACCCATTTAAACCGACTAGGTTTTCCTCCCCAACTTAACTTTTAATGTATTGATTTTACATTTTGTAATATCTTCAGCTGACATATAGTGGACTGCACATCTGATTTTATTCAAGAAGAACTCAAAATTGGTCAAAACCGGCTTGGGCCCCAAATCTAAATCTACTTCCCTGGACAGAAAGAAAGCAATTATCGCTAAGGCTAATCGATCCGTCACGCTCAAATCCTTTTTTTCAAAAAGATGATAGGGATCCTGGAGGAATCCACAAGCAGCCACTAGCTGCATTTTCTTTAAATCTATGTTTCTGGTGCATCGTGCCTTTTATGACATGGGAGCTGAGTATCTGCAGGCCAAATTTGTTTCCTGCGCTCCGACCCGGCTGTTGAGATCTCAATCTACGATTCTTGTAACAGTTCCTCGCTATCACCGGTCGCGTAACGGAGAGCAAGCCTTTTCTGTGTTGGCTGCAAGATCCTGGAATGATATTCCTCTTGCTCTTCGTGCTACTGCGGAAAACTGCTCTCTTCTAGTTGCTTTCTCTGTCTCTGCTTTGTTTATTGTTATCTTCCACTCAACAGCGCCAAGATGGCCTTGGGCGTATGTGCGCTCTACTAAGTCTCTATAACATAACATAACAATAAATTATGTTGGCAGAACAATCGATTAGCCAAAGTATATCGTTGATCTCAGATGATCTTGGAGCTGTGTTGCAGCATGTAGATAATATGATTACTGCTACTACCCCAGCGATTGCAGAATGCCTTAATGGCGAATCAAGGCAGAAGCAGGGTAGCAAGGAGCAGCATGCACTATGCACGGGTGGGATATGATTACCAATAGTTCTAATAACTTATCCATTTTAAAGGAGACCTACCCTGAGAATGCTTTTGGCAAACTCCTGGCTGTGATGGAAAGTCAGGTTCTTAACATCCATGAGGTACTCCTGAGGCTTGAATCAAAGATGAACACACTATTCGAGCTCTTCATATCTGGCAAATTAGACAACAGTGATAGTTATTTTTGTTTTTAATAATGATGTCTATGTTAAAATAAAATTCTCCTTGATTTGTTCAAGACTCCTCTAGTATATGCAATGATTGTGTGCTCTACTACCAGATGCCCCCAATAATTGAAGCAGGCTCACATTAAACAGTTGGCAAGTGGTTATAGAGTCAGCGTTCTGGTAGGAACCCTTCCTTTGTATGGCAATATACTTACTCACGGCAAGGGTGATTCAGAGAACATATTATTAAGGGAAACCCAGCCGCCATTTTGAATATACATGCCTCTATGTTGACTGTCAACCTTGTTAACCACGAGAGCAGCGTTCTAAATGGGAGGAAGAGCATAGATCTACATGAAGGCTGCCATCAGGGGAGAGTAATCCTTAGGGGAAATGCTAATAAAACCCCTCCAACTGACTGTTTTGTTCTGACTAGTCCATTGAAAAGCTAAGTGTGGGGCAAAACCCAAGGGGGGGCAAGGAGTGGGGCTAGATTAGGGGTAACTGAGGGGCAAAGCACTTATTCACAGGAGCTTCGCTTTAAGCCACACTTCCCTGCAATGCCCAAGGATGATGGGTTTATTTTAAATGTACCACCCTAGGCGGCTCCCCTGGTCATGGGTTTGACAAATGTCTTCAGGTTCAAGGGAGCATCAAAGATCAATCTTGTTCCCCTGGGTTTATTCTACAAACCAGAAGATTTACATCTCCGGTCTGATCCCTGGCACGTTTTTCCTAAAATGCCCAACAGACCTTATAGCCATGACCAATGTAGACACCTCCATGTTCCACCTACCCAGGCACACCATCATGGAACTAACTTACAATTGCCCAATAGATTTGAATGCCCACGTGATTTGGAGGGTGTGGATTGACTACATAAATTGAGATCTGAATCATCTCGGAGTGCCTCGGGGAAGGAGGGGCCTGACGGGATCAATGGGGAGGCATTATATCAGGAGGATCAGATTATGAATATTCCTGGGGAAACTGACTTGAACATAATTATGATTCACGTATGGAATATCACTGGCCTATACAGCAAAGCGTGTGATGGTTCCTGCTGCAACTTAATTTCTAACTACCATGTTATTATGCTACAGGAAAACTGCTCTACTGAACCCATACATCTTCAAGGATTTTCCTTACATTATATGCAGGCCATTAGATCCAGTAGAAATCGCAGGCTACCTGGGGGTTTGGCTTCCTTTATTACAAACACGCTGGGGTGGAGTATTAAACCAATGTCCTGAAACCAAATTTACTCTTTTTAAAGGTGAGTCTTAAGGGAGCTAAACTACTGGGTTTGAACAATTTCTAAAATATAATTTGTGCTACTTAACCTAACGTGCTCTCAATTCTACAGAAAATTATTCAGTCTGACTATAGTGGTCCTAGATCAGACTTAACCATTCTAATTTGAGGGGATTTTAATTTAAGAATTGGTTCATGCGAGAGACAAGATTTCTTGGCTCCTCAACAGAGAACGCCATGAGGACCATCGGGAGCTAGTCCCTGATCACAAAAAGGAATCGATCGGGTTTGCTGTGACGTCAGTGTCCGCAACTGGGGGTGGGGGGTGGATTCTGGGCAAAGCAGAAACTTGGTGGTGGAACCCCCACACAAGGAGGACCCGTGGTGGGTCGGCCACAGAATCCCTGAGAAGCAAGCAGTGAAGGAGAGAGAGGAGCGCAAGGGTGAATTTGATGATTCGGCCTCATGTGCTAGATGGGTGGCTGGTGAAAATGAAGGTGGGACGAGGATGAGGGACAGACTGCACCCATTCACGATGTCCGTGGACTCTCTCCCACGAACCGATCAGTAAGAGTCTCACCAGACAGTCTCTAAAGACGGGCGAAGACCATGCCTCCAAGGTGTGGTAGAAATTGGAGGACCCCCAGGGAGAGAGGAACGGGCAATGAGGCACTTAAAAGATTGCCTGGTTAGTTCACCCGCAGTATTAGCTAGGCCCCAGGAGCGACATCAGGAGGTGGCACGACTTGAGCTGGAAAGTCTCTCCTTGCCTGGATCACACTGAGGGGCACGAGTGACTGGGGCAAATTGTAGGCATTAGTGGGCAGGGGGCATGCTCTAATGATGTCGGAAGGATTGTGCAGTGGAAGTGAGCAACACCGGGCAATGCCATAGAGGACTGGGAGACTGACGTTGTCCAGCTGGCCATTAGAAGCAAAGGCCCCCTGGGGATGGGCCCAGTCCAGCATCTCTGGGTCTCAAGGACGGCTCAAGAAGAGGGCTCTTAGGAGGGAAGTAACCGCGACAAGTGAAACTGTGCCAAGTGCCAGGTGACACTAATGACACGCTAACAAAGGAAGAACTACATCAACTACATCAAGGCCTAAAAGAATTCCAGGACTCTTTCATGGAACCCTTCCAGAAACAATTCTAGATGCTTAAAACAGATCGAACCAAATCCATTGCAGAGATTAAGGGTGAGGACTTGCAGTTTGGAGAAAGAACTGATACCATGGAAAGAGCATTGCAGGACAAAGTGGAGGAGGGGCGGTTGAACAGTGAGCTACTGAAACAACTAAGTGGGGTATCTTGCAACTTTGAATCTCATATGGAAGATCTAGAACATCGTTCCAGACGTTCCAACATCTGTATCAGAAACCAATCAGAAGAGGTTAGGGACAAAGAGCTGAAAATGCACGTCCAACCCTTCTTTAGTGAAATCGTAGGATCTACGCAGACTGCTCCATAAGAATTGGCAGAGTACATAGTACTGTTTGAAAGGGTGGAGGGCACAGACTTATGCAAGGGATGCCTGGTGGTTTTGATGTCACATGCCAAAAAGAGGCGATACTACAGGCTGAAAGGAAAGAGCACCACTTGAACTCAATCGTCCCAGGATCCTACTTTATCATGACTTGGTTTGGAGTACCTTAGCAAAGGGAAGAGAGATGGGTCTGGTAGTGAAGGAACTGGCCAAAAGAGATGCAACATAGAAATTAACCTGGCCTGTTGTTCACTTGGGAAGGAACCCAGCGCAGTATAGCATATTTACAAGAAGGAATGTTATCTAAGTTTAGGGGGAGGGGGGTTTTGTTGATTTCAGAAAGGAGGAGGTTTAGGAGGGAAGATAGGGAGAGGGGAACAGCACACAATAGGATTGGGAATGTGATCTGGATTGGGGTGGGACAAAGAAGGGAAATGTTGAGGAGAGAAACACTACAGGATTTTCCCCAAGTCATGTTACTTTCCAGTGGCTTGCACAAAAGATTAGGGGTTTGAACTCCCCTCTCAAAAGGAAAAAAGGTGAACATTTCATAAGGGAACACCGACCCGATGTGGTTACACTTCAGGGAACTCATCTGCTGAGGCGAGACGGAAGCAGCATTTGCATTAGGAATTATCTCAACATATTCCATGCCACAGCAAAAACCAAAACAGCAGGAGTTTTACTGGCATTTAGGAAGGGCAATAATATACTGGTTGAGAAGATAGAAGAGGACAGGAATGGCTGATTTATCCCGTTGACGGGGCATATGAATCCCTTCTCATGCAGAAGGGATGTAACCAAGCAGTTTGGGCCAGACTGCCCCTTTTGGGGTGGGACCAAGCCTATTTTACATATGGTCTTACCTTTTTTGTAATGACTTTGCAGGCAAAGAACGATGGTCTGAGGGTTGCCAAGAGCAATGCCAGAGGTTAGGATTAATTCAAAAGCGTCCATCCATCACCTCTTTTGTGTAAATCACCACGAGTGGGACGGGTATGCCCAGACGTGGGACCCGTACCTGCTTTGTCTGGAGACCCAAGCTACTCCTCACTGATGAGGTCCAACAAGGCCGAAACCTGTTTGAGGATTCTTGTAGTCTCGTGCAGAAGGGATGTGACCAAGCAGTTCGGGCTTGACTTCCCCTTTTCGGTCTGGAACAAGCCTGATTTGCATATGGTCTTTCCTTTTTTGTAATGGCTCTGCAGGCGAAGAACAGTGGTCTGGACGGTTGCCCAGAGCAATGCCATAGGTTCGGATTAATTCCAAACATTCCTGCCATCAACTATTTTGTTTTGCTCTCTAACAGTGGTGGCAGTATACACACCGAACACTGGGCAGGAGAACTTCTTCAAAGATTATCTTCACTCTCTGAGACAGTGGACCTGCATAGGGGAACTAAACAGGGCTTCCCCGATTCCTCTCCTTCGATTTGCAGTGTATTCAGAGCCCTTTTTACAACTGTTCGTACATCAGAAGGGGATACTTTTCAGAGGAATGAATCATAAGATCGCGGCACCCTCCGTGGTCGTTGATGTATCTGCAGAAGTAACTAGATAAATTACGGGGGACTGCAGGTTTGTAGATCAATGTACGAAAATCAGATATCCTTAATCTAAAGCTACAGGGGGTTAATCTTAGAGACCAAGGCAAACTCGCCCTTTTTGTAGACCACGAAGGGGATCAAATATTTAGGGGTGATACTCATAGGTAAAATAAGCCAATTATATTCTGGAAAAGTCCAGGTAATCTCGGTCACTATAAGGAGTGACTGCAGTGGTGGAATCCAGTAAACTGGCTTGGCTGCAAAGCTGCGCTTAAAATGACAGTGTTGCCACGGTTTCTCCACTTATTTCAGGTTCTCCCAATTCAAATTCAGAAGCATTTCTTTAGTATACTTGTAAAGGCTGGCGGGAGGAATGTGTACTTCTGCGCTGTATTTGGTTGGGACAGAGGCACAGAGCCCCCAGCCAAGTTTCTCTATATGGTAGCCATGGACGAGCAACCAAGGCTTAAACTCGCAGGAGGTGATGCAGGCTGGTTCTTAAGTACAGTGTTTCACCAAGGTGATAACACAGCTTCTTTATATAAAATAAGGTTCAGTAAAATATATACATATAAATAATAACACTTTATACTCATGCAGTCCTATTCAAAGAATGACAAATATATACACTCTGTGATACCACAGAATACTTTTAGATTAAATTGAAAATGTCCCCAATACTGGCAGTTTAAAAATCACGCAGATTCTGAAGTAAGGTGTAACAGCATAGATTAGGGAAGAAAGGTAGGTTAGTTTTGGTGGAAAATTGCTTTCTTTAAAATGGAGAAACAATTATGTGTGAGGACCCCCGCACCTGGGCAGCCTGTAATGGAAAAGTTAGGGAGTAACTTATCCTGTCTTTTACAGCCCAGTCCAAAAATGCTCAATTTTCTACTCTCTTCTTAAAGGTTCTACCAACCACAAAGTACCTGAGATTCCACAGCAGAAAAGGATCCAAGACAAGTCTGTGACCCCTGGCTGACTCCTGAAGCTCGAAGGCGATCTTCCTCAACACAGTCCCTCTGGTGCTTGGGTAGGCGAGGTAGCACAGTTTCTCAGTGTCACTCGATGATTCCCCTCAAGGATGGACCCCATTGGAAGAAGAAACCACTGGGATGCCGAGTCCAAGAAGAAGAATTGAACTAAAGTCTCTGAAGTGCAGCAGTTTTTCTCTTAGGCAGTGCTCTTCGTTGGCCGATGGTTTCTCCAACTGTAGTAGTCCTGGGAAGGTAAAATGTGCTGTGGGCTCCTGACAGGCCTGGCAGATGAGGATAAGACCCCTGGGGACCTTCAATGACTTCTGGCAGTGACAGATGCAGAGGTTGTTTTTGGTGTTGGGTTTCAGGATTTTGCAGATTTCCAACTTTCGGTTCTTCAGTGCTGCAACCACAGCACATACTACTGGTTGGCTTCTGACAACCTGGACTTGAACACTGGTGTGGACCACAGACCCTCACCAAGTCGGGACGTCTTTGTTGGATTCAGGTGGCAGGAAATCCACCAGTGGGCCTTCCTCTGCACTCCGCAAACCTGGACCTTTTCTGGTGCAAAAAAGTGGTCAGTGATGATGACAAGGATGTCTTTTGAAGTATTATTCTGCAGTTTGGAACGTTTGCAGCTCTGGGTGTCAAGCAGAACTATGCCAGAGTACCCCCTCTTCTGGGCGCTACAGGCTTCCAGCGGTCATGAACGCTCCTCTGGACCCTGGGTGAAACCACTGGACTTGTTCTACGCAAGATGTCCAAACACTCCTCTTCTGGATTCACAAAGACCATTTCTACGGATTGCAGGCACACAGGACTGGCTTCCAGGGTACTCTGATGGATAAGTCCTTGGAGCGGTACAGCAGCCTTTGTATTTCAATGAAGAGTAGGAGCCACAATCTACCTCCTCCAGCCAGACTGCAGGGATCAGCTTTGGGTTCGATTTAAGCTTCTGAACAAACTGGTGAGTGCAGGGACCCTATTTATACACATGTGTTCCCATTCACCCAGGCTGAGCCATGCTCCATCAACCAATCAAGAAGAAGGGGATTCATGCAGGCAATAAACCAATCAGGAACACAGGAATTCAGGCCATTCACCCAAAAAAGGCACCCATAACACATAATGTGGATTGGAGTAAGGACCCATACTTTCAGAGCACTATGCTGCATTCATACCAGTTTCAGTCAGGGCTGTCTCAGGCATTGTGTCTCACACACACACACAGAAACCAGACACTCATAACACAGAATGTCAGTTGACTCCCAACTCCATTCGCATAGGTCACCCCAAGGGTGTACCCACAACACACAGTACCTGGGAAGGCTCCAGTCAGTCTGCCAGCACACAGCACCAGAACCATATATGGTATTTCCACCCAACAGCCAGTCAGGGGGAAGTGACAGAGTCAGGGCTTCCCAGGACCTTGGGAAACAATGTGTAAAGGCAGTAGAAACCATGAGGCTACAGTGGCCATCTTGCCTTTTGTCAGGAATACTTTGATTCCTAAGGAGGTGCCTGGGTGTCTCAAGAATGGAGGACACTCAGAGGGACTGCCAAGTCAGTGTGTAGCTGCCACTGGCTCATACCCTGCTCTGGGGGCAACGCACAGGTGCCCAAAAATACACATAAGGTATCCCATAGGTGTTGTTTACCAAAAGGAAAAATGAAGAGTTGCACTGCCAGAGGTCCGGGCTGGACCTCAGAGGCAGAAAGCATATAGAAAACACACATTGAGAAGTGGTAGGACAAGACTGGGGGGCCCTGTGCCTCCAAAAGGCATTTCCAACATCACAGTACTAAACTGCATAGCGTGTGCATTTGAACGGAAGGGCAAAAGACTGTGAATCTCACTTTAAGCTCTGACAGCCCCCAGACAGAAGGCCTTCCTGGACTTGCCTTCTGGGACTTTCGAAAGTCCTATGAAGTGGCACAAATCAGAATTTATAAGTGAATTGTTTTGCAGTCACTTTAGGTAGCGATGGGGTGAGATGGACAAGGAAATAGTGAGACATCCCTTGCATGAGGTGTTATGGCTCCCTGGAAAGGACAGACCAAAAAAGATGTAGTTAAGACAGATAACTAAGTTTGTGGGGGATATATGGGATGGCCTTGTCCGAAAGTACCATATATCCACATTACCTTCCCGTCCCCTTTTACTCCACTGTTTAAAAACCCTCAGTTCTCCCCGGGCCTGGAAGATGGGGCATTTGTGAGATGGCAGGAGGATGGGTGTTTAGCTACAAGACCTATTTGCAGGTTCACCAAGCAAATCTTTTAGTGAATGCAATCAATGTTTTTCACTAAATGAGAATGAACGCTTCATTACTTACAATAATGACAATGGGCATCAAACCTGGGTAGCAAGAAAGTGGCTCTGAAAACAGTGAACCCTTTTGAGAAATTATTAATCACCTAGGAAGGGATAAAAGGGATGATCACTGACATATATTGGGATTCTCGCTAATACAGTGAGATTATGGAGGGACATCCCCCAAACTAACAGAAGCAATACAGATTTGGGAGATGTGGTATAAAATGATGTTTGAATGGCATTATACCCCTGTCAGGCTCCGAAAAAGGGGTTCATGGTTGCACATATGGTGGGAATGCCTGAAACTGCAGGGGTTTCTGGGAGGCTGTGCAAAATACAATTCTGACAATATTAAATGTGAAATATAGCACATCGCCTCTGAGCCTATTGCTTGGGGTATGGGCACAAGGGCAAGATCACAAGACCAAGGCATTGAGGATAGTTCTCACAGCGCTGTCACTTGTAGCCCAAGAATGGAAAGGATAGGCAGTACCCACATTTCAGAAATAGTTAAAAAAGATTTGGGAATTTGTGGCGTTGGAGCGGATGACATACACCCTACAAAAAGAACAAACACAGTTTGGTAGTGACTGGAGGGAAGTGTTGAACTTTCTCAAATAAGACTACAGATTGCTATCCTGTCTGCAAAGACTTAAATTACTAGGCATTGGTTAAAATGTGGCACTCACGTCAATCTGCACAATCGATCTTCATGCTGTTCCGCAGGGGTGTGGGTGGCCGAAGGGAGGGGGGACGGGAACATTATTACTTTATATTTTCATTTAATTTCTGTCAAGAGTGCAATTGGTATAAAACATAATAAAAAGATGGTCAAATAAAGGATTGGGTCAATGTGAAGAGATCCACTATTAGAGGTAGGAATGGCTTTTATTCTCTGTTCTGAATCCCAGTCTTCTGGATCCTAACCGAACTTGCAAATCTTCATGACAAGAGCAAGAGGTTCTACTAATTCATACAACTTACAGCAAAGTACAGTACAATCACCTGTATCACTTTCTTCAAATTCTTTCACGCCTACGGAGATCACTCGAGTCCAAGGAGCGCACAACACATCCAATCAATTGACTAAGGGTTCCTCCATGCATATACTAGTAGACCCAAGTGTGATTTCAGAGAGTGAACAACAAACACAAAATCTCTATGAGCCTTGAATTGACCACATGGATAAGGAAAAGAAACATTTAGAGCATCACCCATATGTAATCTTATTTGAAGGTCCTTTGCCTGAAAATACATCAGTGATATTGAGAAGATTGACCGTATTACAGCTGCTCTAGGCAATCAATTCTTTCCCAAATCTCCTCTCACGATATACAAAGAATGGACTTTACTAATCGTTCCAGAGCCAGTTACTCTCTTGTGTATCTTAACTCTAAATTCATTTTTGATCATATTATGACAGAAATAGAAAATTTCTGAGTCTTAGGCTTTGACATTTCTCATTACATATGGCCTTATGCCAAAGCTGTCAGAGCATGCGAGAAGGGAAAACAATGTATCCCAACCACTGAAATTCAATGCCTAAAAAACAGGATCCAAACCTCTGAGCAGACAAATAATTGGTTCCTATCAACCTGTCAAATAAGGTCCTTATAGTCCGCCCTTTTGGTGGCCTAATAATGGGCATTCGCTCATCCTTGAATATGCTAATACTTGGTTCATATGAAGTATGTACCGGAATTCTGGTTACTCATATACAATACAATCGGGAACAACTGACTAATTATTTGATCATTAATATCTACTGGCACCACAAATTGAAAATTCTTGATTCCTTTCTTTGTTCTTTAACCATTTTTCTACAGGACTGGTCTTATATGTTTCAGGTGGTCAGCTATTAATTGTCAGAGACCTACATTCTAATTGTGTTGATACTGAGCATTTGGGTGAAGACGGAGGGAGGGATAGGTGGTCCTCAATTAAAAAGGGTAATGGAAGGCAGTGGTTGACATGCCTGAAGGTCCTCGGGTTGGAATTAAAGAATGATTGTTTTACCCCTTCCTCTGCCGTAGCATACACTTGGACAAACAGAAACAACTTCTCTACATTGGATTATATCTTTGCTAGCCCCTGGCTCCTATCCAGATGCACAAGCATTTTAGTTTTTTCAACCACCGTGAGTGATCATACCATATTAGAAATTGTTTTTGACATACAATTTACTTGGCTGGTAACCAAACTTCCCGCTTGTCTTCTTCTGATTTCATTGTGAACTGTGCTGGTAATAGAATCACATGGAACATTGGTGTAACAAATCGGGTGAATAACTATCTCTCTCATCTCCTGAGCAATCCCTCAGGTGAATGGCAATGTGACCATGTCAATTTCGATCAGTTTGGTGCCTTTGTCAACCATCTTATGGTAACCCCTGGTGCATTATATAAGCAAGGGACACAGGCAAAGTGTACTAATATGGGCAATTTTGCACAACATACACACATCTATAATGAGTCATGAAAAGGAGAATATTGAGAAAGAGTATTGGAGATCTTAAATCTCTCTCTGGATTCCTCGTGCATGATGCTCAAAAGCTCATTAGGGAGCTTTGTCATTCCTAAAAAAACTGGACCAGAAACACAAAAGCTAAAAGGTTACAGATGGAGTCAGAATTCACGCTAAATTGCTTCAAAAATAAGAATTGAAGAGCCTTTTGAAAATTAACAACTTGGAGGCTACACAATCTGTTACAGTCACTGAACAGGTTTGGGTTGATCATTTCACGGCTCTTTCTTTCTCCTAAACATACTCACAAGACATTGGGCCTCATTAGAAGTTTGGCGTAGCCTTGCCGGTAAAACCGCCAGGCTGCCGCCAAACTTCTGAAAATTTCAGGCGCCCGCGAATGGGCAATTCCCGGGTCATTACGGCCCTGCCTGGTGGGCAGAAAGGCACCTGCGAGCGTAGTTTGCCGGTCCGGGATCTACAGTACTGGCAAGCCTACCGGTACCGTAGTTCCCAGACAGGCAAACTTATAATGAGGCCCATTTTCTTTGTACTCATGTATTGATGTTGCCATTAAACATGAACAGCGATTGTTTCAGACCTGCTGGTGTATATCACACATTATGAAATCTACGCTCCTATCTTGCACCGGGTCCTAGTGGGCTCTCCAATTTCTTGTCTAAGAGTGAGCCCACCATTTCGGCTGAAGTCATTCCAATTTATAAAAGAGGGGATAGATCCTGTCCGCTAAATTATCGCCCAATCACTACTCAAGATGCAGAAAGCAAAGTATTTGCATCTATTCTTCTCTCCCATCTAGAATCCTGGATATCTGAATTTGAAATCTTGGGCAAATGACAAACAGGGTATAGGCGCTATCTAAGAACTTTACTCAATGGCATGATGGTCAACTCACTGAAACAATTGGCCTGGGGAAAATATCAGTCAATTTTTGTCGCTTCTCTTGACCTGAGCTCTGCGTTTGATGCAGTTGTCCGAAACAAGTTATGGCTTAGACTTCAGAATTGGGGCATTCCTTCTTGTCTTCTCACGCTCATTGTAGGTTTGTATACACATACTAACATACAAGTGCGACTGAACAACACAGGCGGTTTATCTAGATCTATTCCCATTGCCTGTGGAGTTTGACAGGGATGTGTTTTGGCCTCTTGCCACTTAAATTAATATCTTGCAGATATTGACGATCACTTAAAATCTGCGATTTTGGTCTCTCCAAAATGATGTCCTCTCAGACCACACTCTTTGGCATATGCTGATGATTAGCCACTATTTGACTGCAGTGGGTCTTCAACGTTTGATACATTATTTTGTTAGTTATGTTGAAGCACACTCAATGAAAATCAATCCAGAAAAGATAAAGGTATTACAATTCTCTAAATCCATAAAAAAGAGTTTGTACTATTGGAGGATCAGGGACACAAACATTAAGACAGTATCCTCCATGACCTATTTGGGTTTCCTGATTCATTCTAAACCATGCATAGGAAACATGAAGCAATGGTTTAAAGATCATGTTCATGCCTGGTCCTCACAACTGATAAAGGTTGACTATAGGTATTGTACATTTTCCCTTAAACTGGCAATAACCTTTTATGAGGGAAAATTAATGCACAAATGACTGTATGGCATAGAGACCTATCCCGTGAGTGTGATACATTGTCTCCCTGTTTTTGAGGCCCTGTTCTGGTGAAAAACACTGACTCCCAAATTCTGTACCGATTGCTGCAATACGACATGAACTTGGCATAATATCTCTACAGGCAAGAGCTGACAGGAAACTCCTCTCACTAAATTTCCCAGCAAAAGTTAAAACATCTTTACGCTACTTGATTGGCTTACCACAATGAATCTGTTGCACTCATATCCTTTATTAAGACATCTTCGCACTGATCATAAAAAGCTGGGCACAACTGCACCCTTTCTATGCATCCTTCCTAACAGGCTCACCAGGTCCATCATTCTGCCTTTTCATTGGAATCTGCTACTCACTAAACAAACCCTTGTTCGATACCATATCATCTCTCACGAACAATCCATCTGTCGAATCTTTAAGACACTTGGCCATTGACTTTAACTTTGGAGCATCTTTGAGCATGTTCTTTTGGGAAACATCCATCTACACTCAATTCTGTTGGTAGTGAAACTTTTTTGGCATTCGTGTTTAGCTGGGTGAACGACTTCTTGTGTTTTTGCAGTTGTTGGATTCATCAAATCACTGAACCTACAATCTGACACAATTAGATAAATCATCAAACTTTTTAATGTTTTAATTTATTCTGCTATCTGTTTAAATCCGTCTCGATATTCACTTCTGGTTTGTGATAAAAATTTGAATGATATGAATCGTCCTTTATAAGAAAAAGAAAGCAGAAAAAAGATTTTAATTTGAGGAATTCTTTTTTTTAAAATGTGTTACTTTTTTAATAAAATTCATATGTTGTATTTTTTGTACTATTTGTTAAAGGTTGATTGTATTAACCATGTAATCAAAATGAAAATAAATTGTGCATTTTATTTTCTAAGCCATCATCCACAGTCTGCCTCTACAGATTTCACCGTGGGTTATGGCCGAGGCTAATCCCACTCTAATCACGAAGTATGTCAGTTGGGTTAAAGTTAGTGCGCTACATCTGTTTGTTAGGTTAATAACATTACTGGTTAGTCCCTGCCATACTTTGGTTTGTATGAATCGTATCAGTGTCTCGCATCAGTGCTAAGCCACACACCGCCTGCAACACCATCATCATTTGTGTACTGGCACACACTTTCTATAGAATTGACACTAAAAATCTTGCAATAGTTAAAAATCACACTACTTGTTCCTTCAGCTACCAAACACAAAAATTGCACAAGCTACAACCATTTAACACCAACAAGCATGCTCTACTACAAACATGCACCTTCCTTCTTCCGAGCATAGAAGCATATATCGTCCTCATCGGTGTAATTTTACGGGGACAAGGGTGTTTGTCCCCACCAACATTTGTGGCATACAATTTTATCCCACTCATTTGGCAGGAGCCCCTTTCAGTTAGATGTCAAGTCCCTATAAACATTTTCAGCAAAGTTACTCCACTGGTTGTCCTTTTAAACACATATAAGTCCCTTCTTCTCTCCAAAGATAAAGGTATTACCTGGCCTCCTTCCAAATATAAACGCAAAGGACCTCATCCTTTCACGTATACAAGTATGCCCCTTACTCCCTTCAGAAATAGAAGCACATGCCTTCTTCCTCGCGCGCAATATGAACCTTCCCCAACATACATGAAGTTTTCACCCATCTGTTACACATGCAAGTATGTGCCATTCTAATTAAACATAAAACCAGATTCTCTGTCCACACAAACAAGCCACTCATTCCTTTATATCATTGAACGTGCATCCTCCGTTGTACAACTTCCTAATATGTTTCTGCATCACATTCACATGCATTTTCTCTTGAGACACACATACTCACAGACAGGTATTTATTTGCTTGGCCAAGAGGATGAAGTGCTGGGCTATCATTCGCCAGCAGGCACTCCTCTAACAACACCATACAAGTATACATTTAGCTTTCATAGTCACTGTTGATACATACATGGTGACACATCCTGCAAAGAGACACAAAAGCGTACACCATCTCTACCACGCACTGTCCTACCAATTACACAAGAATGCACTGAATTTAAGTCTCCTTCCAAACACATAGGCTTGCATTCTGCTGCACACAAGCGGGCACGCTGTGACATGCCATTTATGATCAAGGCTTACATATAGGCACTCTCCTATTGCATGTACAAACTTAAATGATCACAAACAGTGACTCTATCTTGAAAGCTTACAAGCAAGCACGTGCTTTATGCGAGCATACACTCTAGAATCATACTAGGCGATCAGTTTGCACGTATGCACATGAGCTCTGCATACAGGCTAACTCTGCAACCACCTGCCATTAACAAGCACCCTCTCCTTACACACACACACACACAGCGCATGCGCTCTCTCTCCTCCAGCATGCACACACCTTTACACTCACCTAAATTACACACATGCAGACATTCATAGAAAAGCAGATACATTGAGGTAACAGCAGTGGGCACATGTAGGAATACATGTCTTCAATAGTCCCTCCCCCTCTGACTTCCCTTCCCAGCTCCTCTTATCTGAATGCCTACACTCACTCACCTCCAAAAATACTTCGTTAAAATAAACATCATTTGTTTATAGCATAAAGTAACAATTTTGAAATATTTTTTTGTAATTTTTTTTTATTAGCATTTGGTTTGAATAGTCAAACCTTCCAGCTACAAATTAAAACACACAAGTTAAAAGATTTTTAAAAAAAGTTTCACATCTCCACGGGGGGACCAATCCCCTACATTTAACTATTAAGAAGGGAACATTGCTAGTCTATAGGAACTGCTGTTCAGGCTCTTTCTCCAGCATCGAGAATACTTTTCTGGTATGCTAATAGCGCCAATGTTATAGAAACACGGCACCTCATTATGAGGCTGGTGGCAGCCGTGCCTGTAATACAGGCACGGCTGCCGCCAGTATCCATTTTTTTCTGGCACTCGCGAATGGGCAATTACCGGGTTATGCTGAGTTTGGCGGACCCAGTAATTGCCCATTTGCGGGTGCCGGTAATAAGGGACTCCCCATCCCCATTCGGCCCCATAGAGCTGAATGGGAATGTGGTTGGTGGTACAAAAGCAAGCTGTGCAACCCCCTGTTTCTGTGAGTTATCTTCTGGGGATAAAGGACAACGAACATCAAAAAAGGACACCTTTCAAGACAATGGGCCTCATTACGAGGTTGGAGGTAGACATGGCGCTATTAGCGCCATGGCTGCCACCAAAATTGTTCCGACTCCGGTCTGGTGGATGGAGCAATTACCGGTCCATTCCGAGGTCAGCGGGACCGGTAATTCCCCATTCACCAGAGCCATTCCCCATTCCCATTTGAGCCCCCATAGGGCTCAATGGGAAGGGGGAACGCGACAATAACGGTACCGCAAATTGCGGTACCGTAATTGACCCCGGCAGCCCTTTACGGGTCCCATCCTTAACGCCTGGTATAACCAGGCGTTAAGGAAGGACCCGCAAAGGGAACTCGTAGTAGGGCGGTAAGGTATTGAAATGCAATTTTTTGTTGTTGTATTCTGTTATTCATAGCATTCCTATCTGTGAAAATAGTGCTATCACACTCGGCCGTGGAATTCACAAGTAAAAGCAAACTTGACTCGCCGAGTGTTGTAATATCTTTTTAGTCAGCCAAAGTGATCATACGATCTATTGTTTAGCGAGACACGCAGCATTTCTCCTTAACATAAAAAGTATTTCTCTTATAAAATAATGGAGGACGTTGAAGGGAAACAAATGATAATAGCGAGGTGAGGTGTCTGTTTTCGGGCTGCAGGAAGCGTATCAGGCCATGTGTGTTTTGTGAAGGGTACACATGTGAGAGGTATACAGTGCACCAATGGTGTTAATGGAAAACCTTTGATGGGGGATCCTACAAGGGAGTTTGGGGGAGGGGCGGAGTTCACGGGGGGCGCAGCTGGCAGTTAACCACTCAACAAAGGATGTTCGAAATAGTTTTAAAATGGAGCAATTGATTTCATGGCTTGAAAAGTACACACACCATAGTAAGGTACGCACAGAAATATTATGCGTACCTTACTATGGTTTGTGTGCTTTTGAAGCCATCTTCTCAAGACTACAAATAGCATCTGTTTGGGAAAAGCAATGGTCACTGAGCCCCCAGCTTTGCGGGCTGGATAATGGACTGCTCGGGGTGCACAGTGTGCTAGCACAGAGCAGTTCACATCACCGAGCCGCGAAGATGGGGCCATGGTGATCATTGTGCTTTCCAAATGGATTCTGCTCTGTGTGCACAGTGTGCTTTCTGCTCTGCCACAGGGTCTTTGACCCCCTGCGGATCTAGGGGGTGCATTGCAAGAGAGTGTGGCGGGGGGAGAGCCACGAAAAAAGTCCTGTTACTTTTCACCCCAGATGCGGTACGCATAATTCCATACATTCTCATTCGCGCCCACACACCCGCCACACTCACCCAATCTACTTTTTTGGTAACATTAGTGGCAGATGGCATTTTAACACATAACAAAAAAACTGCATGATCATTAGAGATGCAGGAAACCCATCTATTAGGAGCTCTGGGGCAAAATACCTGCCAAGCTCCACATTAGCCTATGGTTTGCACCAACAGAAGTGACTTCAGAGAAATGGACATTGCCAGGAGCATGAGCATTGATACTTGGAGGCACCATGGAAAGGACTTAAGACGAAGTTGCCATAAGTAAACTAGGAGGCAAATAGCTTATCTAAATTGCACTATTATTATATATGGAGTCACTGGGCTTTTTTTTAAAATAATAGATGATATATTAACATAAGCTATGAAGTGAATCAGAATCACTTACAGAGCTGCACATAAGACACACGGTGATTAAATGATTTGCCCAGGATCACACACTTTGGTTAAATGGTGAAACCGGAATATGGACAATTTAAGCAACTGAGCACATCTTCCCAGGTCTAGGTGAAATACAGCTTTGTTAAGGTTTTGCTTCACATTTCATGTGCTTAAAATAATACTTTATTTATAGAAATGTCTTGGAAGAACATCACATTACATAATAAACTAGCTTTTCATAGTAAAATAACTATACGCTACGTACATTGCCATAGAAATAAATTGAGCAATAAAAGTATGGCTTTCATTTTATTCTCCCCCTCTTTCATTCAAAGGAAGCCTAACAAATCACCCTTGGGTTTTAAAGCCACATTATTTCATAAAGCATGCAACATTATGAACACTTATCACTCCCTCCCATTCCCATTTATAAAGGGACAACAGTCCCTGCTAATAGCCCCCACACTCCATCAGTGCCTAATAGGTCACATTCTAATGCTCTGTTTACACAGAACAATGTGAGAGCCAGTGCTTTAAGTGGGCTGGGGCCTGCCGGGTCCGGGCCCCGGCAGTCTCCAGAATGTGGGGTTAAACCGAGGCCCCCCGGTCCCACACAACATTGGTGGGACGCATTAACCCGCTGCTACCGCAGCCGCGATGGGACATGCGGGCGCCATTGTGTCAGGCAAGCTGACAGAAGTGCTAGCCAGCCACAGCGACACTGGGGCTGGCTGGCACTTCTGTCAGTCAGTGTAACTTCCTCTGATGACCCCTCATCAGGGTCATCAGAGGAAGTTACTGTCCCTTTGTTTGCCCTCCCCAGGTCACTGACCCTCGTAGGCTCCCTGATCTAATATGCAGATTAGATCACGGAGCCCGCGGGTTCGCAAGGGGTCAAAGATGCCTCGGGCTCTGTGATCTATCTGCTCTGAGCAGAGATCACTGAGCCCGAGGCGCCTTTCTCCGTTGGCAAAGCTTTATAAAAGATGCCTTGCGTTGTGTACGTTTCAAGCCATCTTTTATAAACGTAGAAATATTTCTATGTTTATAAAAGATGGCTTGAAACGTGCACAATTCAAGGCATCTTTTATAAAGCTTTGTCGACGGACAACACCACCTTGGGTTTTGTCCGTCCTCAACGCTTTATAAAAGATGCCTTGAATTGTTTACGTGTCAAGCCATCTTTTAGAAACATAGAAACATGTTATCAATGTCTATGTTTATAAAAGGTGACTTGAAAAGAAAGTACACAAACCATAGTAAGGTAAGCACACAAGTGTGCGTAACTTACTATGGTTTGTGCACTTTTCAAGCCACCTTTTATAAACATAGAAATATGTAACATTGCTACGTTTATAAAAGATGGCTTGAAAAGTACACAAACCATAGTAGCATACCTGCCTACATTTGAAAATCAAAATTCCTGAGATGTATGCCCCACCCACAGCTACACAAGACTCCGCCCATTAACACACGGGCCCGCCCATACGCCCCACCCATATGTCTAAAAGGTAAACTCGGTTGTTGTAGCCTTCAGTTTGCTTCTATATCATTGAATGAATGATTTTTAGTGCTATTGTAAGCAAAATGAAGGTGGCACCGCTGCCGTAATAATACTGTTTTCAATCCAATGACATGGATTGAAAGCACTATTATTATAGTGGTGCAGGCAGTGGGCACGAACATTTTGCGTCGTCTCCGGGTCCTGTCATATTATGGCTACCAGCGGCAGCCAATCAGGTGGAGAATTTGACGGGACCCAGAGAAAATCTAAAAATTTCAGAGATTCAAGGAACTTTTCCAGAGACCCAGAGAAAAGCTTAAAATTCCAGAGTCTCCGTAAAAATTCCGGAGGTTAGGCAGGTATGCATAGTAGTATGCATAGAAACATATGCATGCTCACATACGTTTATATATTTGTTTGCGCACCTTACTATGATTTGTTCACTTTTAGGCCACGCCCACAATGAAAGCCACGCCCCCAAACAAGGATCCCCTCCCCTCAATTTCTTACTCCACTTAAAGCACTGGTTAGAGTCCCTCTGCTCCCCAGAGCTGCTTGGGGTATTGTTCTGGCAACGGGACACCTAACCCATTTAGAAAAGGTAAGGGCTCTCATTACGAGTTCGGCGGTAACCATGCCGCTATTGGCGGCCTGGCAGCCGCCGAAATCGCGTCGGGGTCCGGGTCCTTGGAATGAGGACTTACCGGGCCATTCCGAGTTCGGAAGGCCCGGTAATTCCTCCCTCCAAGGACCCGGACCCGGTCCTTCCCCATTCCCATTTCAGCCCCCATAAGGCTGAATGGGAGAGGGAGCAAACAACGGGCCATTACGAGATGGACCGTTGTTTGCTCCCTCTTCCCCTCGCGGGACCCGGTAAGCACGCCTGGTTTTCCCAGGCGTGCTTACCGTGTCCCGCGACGGGAACTCGTAATGCGGCGGTACGGAGTGAACGGCGCTGGCACCTTTTACGGCGCAGTTCACTTCGTACCGCCAGGGTCATAATGAGGCCCAAGGTGTCTTGCTGCCAGGACAATGAGCGTGCTGAGCAGGAATTGCTTGGCACACATTGTCCTGCCAGCAGGAATCCTTTCCCACTGAGCACCACTGATAAATGTCCCGCAGATGCCCCCCACCCCCCGCTCGATATGCCACTGTGCCTTTGTGATCTAATGTGTTCCGTGCAAGCGCACTGTGCACACAGGCTTTGTGTGCACAGTGCGCTCGCACAGAGCACATGAGACCACGTGCAAGCGCACTGTGCACTGTTTGACGGGACTGGGGCAGAGGCAAGCCGGATCCCAAGAAGTGATGCCGGATCTTGGATCCAGCGAGAGACGGCCCATTAGCCAGCACTGCAGTGCACCTAAAACCACAAAGCAGCGGGGCAGTGAATGAGGAGTCATACTTAAAGCCCCAGAGAGTGCAGCCAGATCGTCTTCGGGTGCGTGCATTTAGTTGTTTCAGAAAGTTGTCCTCCTCATTGTTCTTGAAGGGGGCCTCCATGGCTGCTGGGAAATAATGTTTGTTTGGGGAACGAGGGATACAAACCGCCTGTGTAAGCCCGGTCACAAATCATAGGCCTTCAGCAACCAAGGAATCAGCACAGGGGCAGGTAATAACACTGGCTGCAGTGCAGCATGAGCACTGGACCCCCCCTCGAGCTTGGCGCACATGCAGGTGTACTGCAATCTGCGCATGCGCAGGGTCTGTGTTGGTGCCATACTGACTAAAATCTGTGCTTGTGTGACCCTGGCCAGGAAGCCCGGTCAGGCTCCACCCACTATCACTTCATAATACATGGTGCCTTTTATAAATACAAACTCAAAATGAAGCAGAATACTACCGTTATCAAATTGCCAAAAAGGGGGCAGGGTGTTTATCCTTTTATGTAACACAGGAGTGTGGGAAGAAGGAGGGGCACTCCATTTCACTAGGTTGTCACTCCACTTTGTACAATAAAATAGACCTACGTGTAAAAAGTGAGGAACTATGCAAGGACGGTTTTTGAGGCCCTTTTAATCTGCTGCTCTGTGCCCCTAGGCAGAGGAGTGTCTGGCAGGGGTTCTACAGGGTGGTCTGGCGGAAAGGCATGAGCAGCAGAACAGCATTAAGAACGCGTCCCGCAGCTTGTCTTTTCTCTGCTCTAATTTGCTGTGAAATGGTATCACAAGCCTAACGTGATAACATACATTTCCCAAAGAAGTGCTGGTGCTCAGCCCTGCCTCCAAAGTCAGTCCCGGCAAACACCGGGACAAATTAAGGACAGTGGGTAAAGAGCCAACATGGAGGCGGAGGAAGTGATGGACAGAAGAAGGTTAGAGGCGCGGGAAAAGGTTAGCTAGTAGTCAGATGAGAGGCAGGTTACGAGGGATGCTCAGAGGCGAGGAGGTAGACTTTTAGTTTCGTTTTGAACATATTTGTGTGGACTTTTTCTTGGATGTCTGGGGGGAGAGAATTACATGCAAGTGGAGCCCCCTGCGAGACGAAGCACAGTGAGTGCGAGGAGCCACAAGGCTAGTCGAAGAGGTACAGTAGAGATTACGAAAAGGCTTGTAGAGTTGTAAAGATACAGTGGTGCCTTACCATGGATAGATTTGTAAACCAGGAGAAGACATGCAAATCTGATCTGTTTCGCATCACCAGCCATCCAGCCAGGTGATGGTACGAGGAAGTAGGTGAGAAGTGTGGGAGTTCAAAGAGAGTGCTTTTTTGGGAGAACGATGACCATGGCTGTTTCGAAAATAGAGTGAAAGCAAGCAGAGTCAAAGGGCAGGCTGAAGAGTTCAGAGAGGTGAAAGGCCAATAAAGGGGCAATAGGCTTGACTAGCTGAGGAGAAATAGGGTCAGACGGGGCACAAGAGGGGTTAGTCTTCATCAGTAGAGATAGGACTTTGTCAGTATAAGTGTAACTAAAGTGTGAGACAGAAGTAGAGGATGATGGTAGAGTAGGCATGGTGAAAATGTAAGATAAGCAAGTGTGAGTAAGGTCAGGAGAGAGTCCCTCATTTTGGAAATGTTTGCAGTGAAGTATTCAGCTAGGTCATTAGCTGTGAAAGTGGTGTTGATAGTCATAGACATAGGACGAATGAGAAGTAAGTTTAGGGTGCCCTGTAGCCAGCGAGGATGGTTGCAGTAAGAGTCAATGAGGGTTTGGTAGAATTCCCTATTTGCTCTATCAAAAGTTGCCTTCGGAGAGTTCAGGGCATAGAGGTAGAGTTGCAGGTCCTTATGCAAGCGGATACCCCTCCATTTGTGCAGCAGCCGACGCATTTCTGTGCATATCTGTGCGTAGAGAGCGTATGAATGGGGTGAACCATGGCTGAGGATGATGAGACTTACTGGTGAAAGTAAGGAGTGGGAAGTGAGAGGAGAATGAGTCATGTAGTAGGGATTGGAAGCTGTAGAAGGCAGTGTTGGTGGAAAAGGCATCAAGTGTATAGGCAGAGGGTGAGAACTATAGGTCGAATGAAAGAGCAGAATGGCAGAAGGTTTACATTTCCTTTTACTAATAGGTGGAGCAAATAGTGAGGAAAGGTCATAGGGCAGAAAGGAGGTGGTGATGGAAACAATTGAGTCATGCGTTATAGACAATGTGAAAGTAGTATTAGGGGCTGAGAGAGAGGTGGAGATGAATAAGAGATCCAAAGAGTTTCCCCCTGAGTGGGTAGTTAGGTTATGGAGAGAGTGGAGAGCGTGGTTACTAACAAAAGACTGAAGTTCAGCTTTCTAGTGGTAGTCATCTAAGGGAATGAGGTGATGTTTAGAGGAAAGAGAATCAAGGAGTTGCCCAAGATCATCAAAGAATGGTCAAGCGGAACCAGGAGGGCAAAAGATAGAGATGAGGTGAACCGGGGGAGGCAGAGCAATAGTAGATATGGTGAATTCAAAAGAGGAGGCAGTGAGGCGGGAAGAGAGTAAGTGACCGATGCCTCCAACTCTGCCAGTCGGTCAAGGAGAGTGAATGAAGGATAGTTTGGAGTCGTGTAGGGCCGTCAGAGTGTCAGATGGAGAAATCCAGTTTTCAGTGATAGCAAGAATGTCTAGGGGAGGGGAGCTGGAGTGCAAGTAGTCAGTGGTATAGGACGTTTTATTTGCACACAGACTGAGCATTATAGAGTGCAATGTTCAATTGATGAGGTGAGGAAGAGTAGAGAAGTTGAGTCTCAGAGGAATAGAGGTGAGGTGGATATGTGTAAGAGGAGGTATGGTTAGCATGTCTGTTTTGTTTCTTGGCAGGAGGTGGAAGAAGGATAGAGTAGTGGGAGTTTCAAGTTGTGAGTTTTATAATAGGGATAGGAAAGGAGGACATTGTAGCGTGACTTGAGAAAGAGTAGGGAGAGGTGAGTAAGAGGAGCAGCAGGAGGAGCAGGAGTGAATGCATTATAGGCGAGCAGCACAGTGTGTAGACACAGAACAGTAAGTAGGAAGCGTGGGGTACTCACAGGTGCAGGTGAATGCAAATAGCTGTTTTAGTGGAGTAATGGAGTTAGATTTTAATGTTGTTTGTGTGCTGTATGCAAGGCATTGTTGTGGAACCCTGTGGCAAACATGGGCCAACAGGGAACACAGAATGGAATAGAGAAGGATATAGTACCAACCCTTAGCTATGTCTTCCCTTAGCTATGTCTTCCCTTTGCTCTGGATGCCCGGGCAAATGGATGCCCAAAGCATAGTGCTTATATATCAAAAGTACACTGGAAGTTACTTTGTCAGATGTCACAGGTGCAGCCCCTAGATCAATCCTGGATGCTTCTTTTGGGTCTTCTGACCTCTGTAGGCAGCCACAGGCAGATGAAAGAGGGCTTCTGGCGGTGTAGGGGTGAGCTGCGTGTTGCTCCCAGTCCAGATGAAGTCCCTTTTGGAGCGAGAAATACCTTCTAAAGAGTGAGGTGTGGAGGTCAGCAGTCACAGAAGCAGTAGTCCCTAGGTCCTGCTGGATGCTTCTTTTGGGACTCCTGCCCTCTGCAAGCAGCCTCAGGAAGATGGAAAGAGGGCATCTGGTAGTGTTGGGTTGAGCTCTGTGCGAAAGTGCTCAAAGAGATGATGTGTGATAGTGGTGATGTTAATGTCCCCACAAAGATGGCATGTGATAGAAATGATTTTAATCGCCCTACAGAGATGGTGTGTGCTGTTGTTGGTGCGTGCAGAGATGGTTTGTGATAATGATGGTGTTGAAGCCCCCCAGAGAAATGGTGTGTGATAATAATGATGTTAAAATCTCATCAAATATGATGTGTAATATTGAAGTCACCACAGAGATGATGTATAATCATATATGATATTATATGATTTGGTATTTATAATGTGCCAATACACAAGTGTTTCTAGGAGCCACAAGACAAGGAAGGGGAGACAGGGGGATGACAAGACTAATGATCTCACTAGGCCTTGTTACATTCAGATCATGCAAGTGCAATGAGAAGTGCAGGGGAGAGGGTGAGGGTAGAAGTGCAGTCTGGGCAACCACGCCACCAGTCAGGATGAACAGACATGTAGATTAGCAGGGGAGAGGAAGAGAGAAGGAAGAAGAGAATAGGAAGGTATTGAGCAGCTACCGGAAACCTCAGGTTCAATTCAAAGAGGGGCAGGAAGGACATTCTATAGAGTGGCCCATGCACAGGAGAGAGATCTACCCCCCAACTCTCTGTTTGGAGAATCGTCTGACCCGCAGAGAGTTTGAGGTAGCTGAGCAGCGGGCTCTAGAAGGATAGTATTTAGATAGAGAGTATTGGATATAGAGATGACCAGGCCCCCAGAAAGTCTCATGGATAATGCAGAGGGTCTTTAACTTGATCCTCGCCGTCATCAAGAGCCAGTGCAGAGATTTCAGAGCTGGAGAGATGCGGTGTTTGGGCATCAGGCCAAGGATAAGTCTCTCAGTCCTGTTCTGGATTAGTTGGAGAGGGTGAAGAGTAGAGTTAGGAAGATAGAGAAAGAGGCTGTTGTAGTAGTCCAGTTTGGAAAGAACCAGAGCTCTGGAGAGAGTGAGCTTCTGGTGGAAGGTAAGAAAAGGTAGGATACCTCTAAGGAAGTGCAGCTGGAAGTGGGCCTTCTTGGCAAGGTCAGTGATGTGTGGAGAGAACGAGAGAGTGAAGTTGAAGATGACGCCAAGGTTTTTTGCCTCACAGGAGGGTGAGGGGAGGGGGCCCAGGGGGGGTGGCGAGAGGGAGAGAGGAAAAGTGGGAGCAGTGGTCTCAATGAGAAGAATCTCTTTCACTGGCATTAAGGCAGAGGTCGTTAGATGGGCACCATCCCTGAATAGCAGATAGTCAGGAATACACGAGGAGGGAGCGAAGGCTGAGGGTAGCCAGAAAGAGAGCTGTGTGCCATCTGCATAACACTGTAAATTAGAGGAGAAAGTAGAGAACAGGTGGGCCAAAGGGGCAAGAAACACATTGAAGAGCCAGGGTGAGAGGATAGAGCCACGTGGAAAACCATATGTGGAGAGAGAGGTGGTGGAGAGAAAGGTTCCTAGCCGGACCTAGGACAGTCAGTCCAAAAGGAAAGAGGTCAGAAAGGCCAGACCCTGACCAGCTATGCCAAGGTTCACACTGAGACGGTTCACCAGGTTGACGTTATTGACCAAGTCAAAGGCAGAGGAGAGGTCAAGGAGGTTGAGGACAGAGTGAGAGCAGGAGTCAAGGTTGGAGAGCAGATATTCACAGAAGTTCAGGTGAGCAGTTTCTGTGCCTCTGGTTGATTTGAAGCCAGACTAGTGTTCATGGGGATAACCAGCAGATTTAGTGTGAAGGTTTAGCTGAGAGATGGCCAGTTTCTCAAGGAGTGTGTCCAGGAAAGGAGGGATAAAGATTGGGCGATATTTGGCCGGGCAGGAAGGATCAGCAGAAGGCTTTTACAGGAGGGGGTGCACAAGGGGATCACAAGGGAGTGCTTGAAGGGGAAAGATCCAGTGGTGAAGGACTGTTTGCAGAAATCGGCCAAGGTTGGAGAGAGGAAAACAATGTTGTCCTTAATGGTTTTGGAGGAGCAGGGGAGCACCTGCTTGGATGATACGTTCATAGACCAGACTTGTCTAGCAACATCATAAGGTGTTATAGGAGAGAGAGAGGAGAGAGAAAGAGAGGAGATGGATGGGTGGTCGGAGGGGGGCAGAGAGACGAGAAGTAGAGTGATCAGGAGAGGCGGATAGCATGGACAGGATGTCTGGAGTTTTAGTGGTTGCACAGAGGGCCTGGGAAGGAACAGGAGAGGTAGAGACTGCTATTGGTTGGCCAGCTATTTGCAGATTTTAAAAGGTTCGGCCTTTCTGTTAGAGGCCTTAGAGATACAGGCTTGAATTTGGACCCTCTTCTTGGTGAAGACAGAGAGTCTATATTGCCTTTGGAGCAGACTGCAGGCCAGTTTGTCTGAGTATTAACCCGAAGTCCTCCGATTCGGCTCAGCCGCTCTGCACTTAGGTTTCAGAGTGACCAGGTCGGAGTCATACCAAGAATTCCTCATGAAAGGGGCAAGGATATCAAGATCATTGGAGATAGAGAGATGAAGGTTGGAGAGGGCTGTGTCAGAGTGGGAGTCAGCTGCAGGAGTAGGAGGAGGAGGAGAAAGTAGAGGCAAAAGCGGCAACTGACACCCGCTTCATAGGCGCAAAGGAAGGTGGCAGTGCTGGAGTAGGTTTTGCCCAGGGGACAGATAGTGCCAGGTAAGAGGAAAGCAGAATGTGGTCAGTCCGGAGAGTGGAGTAGTGAGAGGGTTAGAGAGGGGGATGTCTATGGAGAGGAGAGTATCCAAGGTGTGTCCCGGTGAGTGTGTCAAACCAGAGGGAAGGATAGAAAGGGAGAGAGAGTCGCAAAGTTTGCAAAAAAGCTCAGAGCGGTCAGAGTAGTCAAAGTTGATGTTGAAATCCCCAAGGAAGAGAAGCTTAGAGATAGAGGCAAGGAGAGAGGAGAAATCATCCAACTCAGAGATTAAGAGGGCGACCTGGCCAGCTTCCCTGTAGATGGTGGGCAGAGTCAGAGAGAGAGGCCAGGAGAGATAGAGAGCCTGCAGACCAGGCATTCGAAGGAGGAGTAAGCCTGTGTGGGTATGATAAAAGCAGGAACCCACTCAGGAAAGATCAGGGCCACTCCAGCTCTGATCCGAATAGTCCTGGGTTTGGAGAGGATCTTGTAGCCCTCAGGGAGGAGAGTGTCAAAACCCATGACAGAGCTGGCCATGAACCACGTCTCGGTAAGCACGAGACCATCCAGGTTGAGGTCTTCAAGCGGGTGACAGATGTCCGAGGAGTTTTTGACAGCAGATCGAGTGTTGAGAGTTGCTATGTGGACTCGGTTGCCACATTTGAAAGGCGTCCGGGGTGGGGAAGAGGCGAGGGGTGCACCCAGTGGAAGAGGCAGAGAGGCCCAAGAGAGGGCAGATGTAGAAGGAGGGGGAAGATGGCGCAAGGAGGATGAAGAAGTGCATGCCAGAGAGGTGGCAGCAGAGGAGGAGGTGATTGGCAGAGGAGTGTAGTATCATTTAGCATGAGCGTGGAGATTCTGGAATGGAATGGAGTGAGAAGAGGAAGAAGTCGGATGAAGGAGGCTGAAGAAGATGGACCGTTCCCTTCATATCTCCATATATACCCTCTATTCCTATCAAGCTGTATTTGAATAAATCTATGTTTGTATCACTTTCCCAGCCTCCGATGATCTTGCAAGTGGCGATAAGGCGTCTCCATCAGAAGGTGGCGATCAGCAGGAGTGCACAACCCACTGCGCACCCATAAGGTGAGAGCACTACTGCTACTGCAGCTTCCCCTATAAATAAAATAAGAGGGGCAAGGATGTGGGAAGTGTGAAGTGTCAGAAAACGGCTCCAGTTCATGACGCACTTTTAATTGTCACTCGCCGAGTAGCACGAAGGCCACAGCAATGTCCAACGAGATGTTAGAAAAAAGGACCATTACAATGTGACTCATATCACCTTGAGGGGCCAAGCACCAGAACAGGCTTCAATAAAGCCTCCTCCTCATCCGAGTAATTAAAAAAAAATGTTTTGATTCATTTTCGTTACAGCTTTATTTTACACAAGACATTCTACTCAACCATCATTAGTGTATACCAAATTATATGGAAGATTAAACATCAAACAATTGAAATAACAAAGGGGAATAAATCCACCCTTGACATTCAAGAATAAATGCCACAAATAAGACCACAGTAAATCAGAGCATTCTAAGTGTATCATCACTCAACATACATATCAGCATGGCTACCCATAAGTGTGCAGGGAACATGTCAATTCATAGTATCCCTGCCCTTCCAATTGTTTTGCCTGAAGTTTGGGAACCTACGCTGCCATGGAAAAGTTGGCTTATTTCATTTGAACACTATGCCAATAGTATGTGGCACTAATTACAGCGTGGGGAGAAAGAAGTCTCTATTTTTACACTGCTTAGGCCCGGCTGGCCAAGAGAAATGTTAAGATCTACCGGATCTTGTAGTTGATGAGTGTGGTGATATAAGCGAATATGAGAAATCCATACAGAAAATGAATAAGCACCTACGAGAACAAAATAAGTACTACTTTAGAACAATATAAGTTTGTGAAAAAAGTACAGGAAGAAGGAGAGAGTGTCGAACAATACATCACAGCCCTGAGGAAACTTGTCAAAACATACAAATTTAACCAACAACTAGAGGAAAGATTGAGAGATCAATGTATGTTGAAATGTAACAGCAGCAAAGTAAGAGAACAACTGTGGACAGAAGCTGATCCACCCTTAGATATAGTACTCAAGATGGCCAAGGAGGTTAAACACACACAGAAAAATGTGTAAAAACCTTGGAAAGTAGAGTTAAGGAAATTGCAGTCAGGGCAACAGTGGTAAATACGGTGCAACCAACTGTTGATGAAGTGATTGCAAGTGTGAGTAATCAAAATAGAAGGAGAGGAGGCAGCAATTATAGAGATGCAAAATCAAATTATGAAGGCAGATTCAACAATGAGAAAAGGGATACTCGAGAAGGGATGTACAAGGATATAAGACCTAACACTGAATATCAACCCCAGGGTCGAGGTGGACAGTGAGGAAGAGGACAGACCATCTCGAGAACATGCTACAGGTGCGATAGTCCTTCTCATTGGGCGAACAGTCGAAGACAGTGATGAAGGTGAAGAATGTGTTTCGGTGGTACTGGGTGAAGATTAAGACCTGGATAGTCCAAAGACCACTGTCATGGTCAATGGGTACCCAATAGTTATGATGGTAGATTCAGGAGCCAAATACACACTTATCCCAGAGATAATATGGAAGAGATCTGGACTATAATTTCTACATGAAGTTGATATCAAACCAAGAGCTTATGGCGGTGTGAAGATTGATCTAATTTGATGGTTAATAGCAACGTTAACTTTCACGGATAGACAGGCTGAAAGTCGATGCCCTCTTCTCAGTTAGATTCATCGGAGATTGTTAAAGGTCTGACTAGGTCCCAATGCAGCAGAAACTGTTTTTTTAGGAGAAGGTCCAGAGATTAACAAAGGGGAAATACAAGCTGAAATATTCAAGAATGCCATAGGCAATGTGAAAGGATTCATGCATCGCATATTACTTAAACAAGGTACCAAACCAGTAGTGCAGAGACTGTGTAATGTTCCTTTATCAAAGAGAGACAAACTAAAAATGGAACTCAAGAAGCTGGAAGAACAAGGAATCATCGAAAGCATTGATGCATCTGAGTGGGTTTCCCCCTTGGTTGTTGGTAGGAAGAGCTCTGGGAAGGTCAGAGTGTGCATTGATTTAAGAGAACAAAATAAGTTAATAAATCCTGAGAGGCATCTGCTACCACATATACAAGCGTTAATTTCGATAATTGTGTTGGCAAAAGTATTCTCAATACTTGATCTTACAGCTGCTTATCATCAAGTAAAGCTATACAAAGAGTTGAGGCACTTGATGGCTTTCATTACTCCAGAAGGGCTTTTCCAGTATTGCAGGATGCCGTTTGAACTAATTTCAGCAGCTTCAGTGTTTCTGAAGATTATGTACTGCATTCTGGATGGAGAGCCGCGAGTTATCTTCTTTCAGGATGATATTCTGGTGTACGCTGAGAATGAAGAGGAACATAACAGAAGTCTAGAGACAGTATTCAAGAAGCTGCACAAGGTAGGGATGGTTTTCAGTAAAGAAAAGTGAAAACTAATAGGAAAGAGATTGAATATTTAGAACATGTCATTTGCAAAGAAGGGATTGCATCAAAAAAGGATCTAACGGATGCAATAAAACACATGGCCATGCCAAACTGCAAGGAGCAACTCAGAATCTTTTTTGGCGTGGCTGAATATTATGCTCAGTTTATCCGAGGGTTTGCTGATCACACTGTGTCTCTAAGGAAAATTATGAAAATGAACAAGAAATTCATTTGGGATGAAGATTGTGAAGATGAATTTTGATATGTAAAGGAGGTTTTGGCTGCTGCACCGGTTTTACAGAACTATGAAAGAGGGAGACGCACAGTGATCACTACAGATGCAAGTAACTGGGACTGGCAATTTTGACACAGTTCCATGAAGGAAAGGAGTTCATCATATTGTTTGAATCTCGCTTGCTTAAAGGAGCAGCAAAAGCAGATGCAACCATTGAGAAGGAAGCGCTGACCCTTAGATGGGCTACAGACAAATCCAGGAGCTTTGTCTGGGGAGTGAAATTTGAATTACATACTGATCACAAAGCTCCGGTGGAGGTTTTCTCAACAAAGGGTATGGACAATGTATTGAGCATAAGGAGATGGTTGTCCAGACTACAAGAATTTGAATTTACTGTGACACACATTCCGGGTATGAGGAACTATGCAGCAGATTGCTTATCAAGAATGACTAACAATACGGACACAGAAGATGAAGATGATGATCAGGAAATGATCAGGAAATGATCAGGAAATGATCTGTGAAATATCAGATGCGGCAATATCAAAGCAAGAGTGGTATGAAGAGTTGTTGAAGGATACAAGATGTTGTTGGTCATCATCAAGAATCTGGAAGAAGGAGGATTAAACGAGGAGGAGATGCAAAAGGCTGGAGCAGTAGGTTTCTGGAACGTGAAAGATGAACTATGCATTCAAGATGGCTGTCTTATGAGAGGAGACAGGTTAGTGCCACCTGAAGGAGTCAGAACATGATACGTCTTGGGCATGAATGGCAACAAGGAATTGTAAAGACCAAGCGCAGAATAAGGAGTGCATATTGGTGACCAGCGTGTGACATGCAAATCAAGAGGAGCGTCATAAACTGTATCATTTGTATAAACAGTGATAAAGGGTGTGTGAGTGAAAAGTATCAGATGGTGCTTACAGATATACTGGAGAAACCATAGAAGAAATTAGCCATTGATGTTCAAGGGCCAGTATGGAGTGGAGGATGTCAGAGATATTGCAGTCTGAATATTGATATGTTGATCAGATGGGCAGAACTGACAGTGACTCCACATGTGATGACTAAACGGGTAATTGATTTCTTAGAAGAGTTGTGTGAATGTGAGGGATATCCAGAAGAGGTATTGACTGATAATGTATCACAGTTTAAGTCTACAGAGATGGAGAGTTACCTTGAGGAAAGATCCATTGTCCACAAAGTCAGTGCCATAAATCATCCTCAAACTAATGGCATTGTGGAGAGGTACAACAGAGTGATTAAGGAGGCTATTAGGTGGGCATGGTCGAATGGGAGAGATTGGAAGGATGTTGTGAGAAGAAGAGTGGCGGCACATAGGTTCACACCGCACAGCACTGAAGGGGTTTCCCCTTTCGAACTGAATATGGTTGCTGTAAGCATGCATGATCACTAAAAAGATGATATTGAGGTCATGGAAGTCAAGTAATTCTTTCAATATTGATGAATCGGTGGAGGAACTTCTCACTATTTCAACATATGAGAAAGCCATTTACAAAAACACAGATGAGGTTGACAAGTTCTGGGACATATGGAGCAGCTTCCTTGATGTTTATTGATAAAGCAGGAATTTAATTTGAACAAGTATGTCTCTGGCTTTGAGACATGCTATTGGTGTACGCTCACTTATTATTTTATGCAATTGTTGTGTGATATTTTCATGAATGTTAAAAATCATTTCAAATGCTAGGTTCTGGCTCTTTAATCCAATGTTGTCTGACTTTTCCTTTTCTTCTTTTCCTTCTTCTCTTTTCTTTCTTCCACACTTTTATTATCCTCTTTGTTTTCATTATTCTGAAATAGTTCGAGACCGTTTGTTTAGTATGAATAGACTTTAAATGATTAACTGTACATTTAATTGATTGAATAATGCTGTTCAATGTTCTTATTTGTTGATATGAAAAATAAAAATATTGATTGTCAAGTGAGTGAGAATGCTGTGTGTTGGTTGTTGTGTCAGGATTAAGTTACTGTTTGTGTTGAGGGAGGTTGGCTGTCATTGGTCAAAACCTATTGAGGTTGTGGAGGTGTTCAAACATGCTATGGGAACAAGGGATGGTAGAGTGTGGAACAAGGAGAGAGTAATGGTTCTGTCAAGGGATATGGACGAGAGCGGGGCATGGAATGATGGAAAAGTCAAGAGTGGAGGAGGTACATGTGTTTCTTCTCCTGTTCAGAGTAAATTCTCCTTGGCAGAAAATACAGATGAGTCAGTGACGGCATCAAGGTCTGGAAGAAGCTACCGAAGATCAAGCTACTTGAGTGACTATATCAAATTGCAAGAATCCGGAGCCAAGAAGAGCTTCGAGTAGCTGTTGTGTGAAGGAAAGGAGATGGGTAGCATCGTGTAGCATGAGCGTGGAGATTCTGGAATGGAACTGAGAGATGAGATGAAGGAGTTGGTTGAAGAAGGCTGAAGGAGACGGACTGTTCCATTCATATCCCCATATATACACTCTATTCCTATCATGCTGTGTTTGAATAAATCTATGTTTGTATCACTTACCCAGCCCCAGATGATCTTTCAAAGAGCCAGAGAGGTAGAAGAGGAAGGTGCCAGAGGAGCCAGAGAGGTGGCAGTGTTAGGTGGCACAGGTCCCAGAGAGGCAGGGGGAGAGCCACAGAGGAGACAGTGAAGGGGGAGGTGAGTGGCAGAGGAGCCGGAGTGGTAGGGGAGGACAATGGCTGAGGGGCCAAAGAGGTGGAATATAGAATAGCTGGAAGATGGAGGAAGTTGAAAAGAGACACCTATCCAGGAGGAGGAGGTTGGGCTGAGTGCCGTGGACCATGATGGGTCCATTTAGAGAGACATTAATGATGGTTTTGGAAGGAAGGACAAGAGGACCTCCCATTTAGTGCCACCATTAATGGGAATGAAGAGAAATGAGTGAGAGCAGCGATCATATGTAGGGTCCATAGGTCGGGAGAAGGAAGTACAAAGAGGATGTTGGTGAGAGTCTCTCTGGAGGAGGCACTAACATAGGTGTCAGCTGGAGACCAGGATGTCCTTCTTGAACTTCTTCATTCCAGGCTTCATGAGAGGGATAGGATAGGTGATAGAGAAGCATTTAGAGAAGATGGGTGAGACTGAGAGCACCAAAGAGGGGTGTGGTAGACAAGAGAGTGAGAAAGGAGAGGGTGCACAGCACAGAACTACGCCACACAGGCTGCACCAAATGGGGACATAGCGTGGGAGGGACGACAGAGAGGGAGGCACATTAAGGAATGCAACAAAAAAGCACAGGCACATAGAGTCAACAGTGGGAACAGACATGCATGGGAAAACACATAATGAGCAACAACCAACAGTAGTCTCAGTAGGGTAAACAGAGAGGAGTCACTTAGAGGGGAGGGACGGCCTAGCGGGCACTAACAATAAACAGCCGAAATAGCACAGAGGGGTGGCCCTAAAGGAGGGAAAATATCTAGATGGCAACATCAGAGCAAAAGGAGAACAATCCAAAAAAAAGGCAACAATAGAGAGCAGTAAAACAGGGGGAGGAACCTAAAGAGGGGAAGAAGGCCTAGGGGGCACACAACAGAGGCAGAGTGACGTAACCACACAGCAACAATACGCCTAGAGAGAGGGAAATGCAAAAGAAACAACTGAGAACACAATGTGCGGCATCCGTGAGACAGAAAGCCTATTTTATGTGCAGAGACAGTGTACGTAGATACAAGTGGTTAAGTGGAATACGCTCAAGGGCGGCGCTGTTTAGTAGATAGCAGTAATGGATGCTCTCCCTGCCCGCACCTTTCTTACCATACGGT
Source organism: Ambystoma mexicanum (assembly GCF_040938575.1). Classification (NCBI taxonomy): domain Eukaryota; kingdom Metazoa; phylum Chordata; class Amphibia; order Caudata; family Ambystomatidae; genus Ambystoma; species Ambystoma mexicanum. The sequence goes on along the minus strand of NC_090921.1, from coordinate 212,104,426 downwards.
CGCTGAAATTTGATTGCTGCACAGCATACTAGCACTCTGGGCCGCAAACGTTTCATCGCTGAACATCTGTGTCGCACAACACTGTGCCCTTGGCCAGCGCAGGCTTTGCCGCAGGGGGTCCGGTCCTCGGTTCTTAAAGTATCCGATGCATGGACGTAGTGCAAAGTGCTACGTATAAACGGCCAGCATCTCTTAATGCTGCTCAGGTCCCCACATGTATGGTCTGTGATGATGGTGACATAAATAATCATTGCATGTATGTTTTTTTAAGATGATAAAATAAAATTCTGAATTTCCTGCTTTGATAGTTTGTGCTTATAGTGATATCCCTATATGTCTCCACAAAGTTTTAGTGCATGATGATCGTGATTTATGTGTCCTAGAGTGGTGGCACCATCTCTCCCTCCGGGTCCTCTCCTAGTGCCATCTTGACCGGGGACCGTCTGTGCCCAGGAACTGCCTCTGCATCTCGCAAGTTCCTCACTCGCCAGTTCTGTGCCTGCTCAGCTTGGTGCGGCTGCATGCCACACTACCACACGTCTCCCGCTTCTCCAGAGGAGCTAACTCTGCTCTCAGCTACTAATAACCAGGTCTGTGAGGTGCACGGTGTCTTTGTGGCAGGGAAAGGATTGACTCTGTGACCCTTCACCTTTGCCAGCCCCAGGGATGTGCTCTGCTCCTAGTACTAGCAGCTGCCTCTCACAGGCAGCACTGGAGAGGGAGGCACAGCCACAGAGCTCTACTGCTGCCTTTATAGAGACGGTTAGTGCATGTGTCTGTCCTGCTCCTCCTCCATCTCCACATATTGAGTCAATTTCACATTGTCTGTGCCCAACTTTGTATCCACTGGGCTTCCTCTGTCTATGCGAATGAGGCTTATAATAGGAAATGTTTAAAATGTGCTCAGTGTAGACACAAATAATGCACTATTTATAAAGCAGGCTTAGTGAAGGTAACAGTGCACCACTTGTATCAAATGTTTACTGTTGGCTGACAATACAGACAGACTTTCCTGCACTACTTGTATAGCGCCCTGGGAGTTCATAGAGAAACTACGCAAACCACCTGTTCTATACAGTGTCCCTAATGTTGGTGGGCGTAGATAAAGTCACTGGGATTTAGCCTGATACCTGGTAGGTGTGCATGATGACAGGGAATCATGGAAGGGCAGAAACCTGGTACCTCTAGCTGTGCATGATCACAGAGGTGAATTAATAGTGCCATAAGGTTTGTTTGATGCCAGTGGATTTTATCCTGATACCAAAAAGTTGTGCATAAAAGGGGGGTTGTGGGAGAAGGGGTTTTATCCTGATGATAGATGTATATCTATGCCTACGTGCGGGATGACTCATGAGTTCATCATTATGTGCAGTGGATGTGCATGATGTGAAAAGGATGCTTCCTGATACCGGGTGTGTGTGCATTATGGGATGCACCGTTGGATCCTGTGGGTGTGCATGATGTGAAAAGGATGCTTCCTGATACCGGGTGTGTGTGCATTATGGGATGCACCGTTGGATCCTGTGGGTGTGCATGATGTGAAAAGGATGCTTCCTGATACCGGGTGTGTGTGCATTATGGGATGCACCGTTGGATCCTGTGGGTGTGCATGATGTGAAAAGGATGCTTCCTGATACCGGGTGTGTGTGCATTATGGGATGCACCGTTGGATCCTGTGGGTGTGCATGATGGCAGAGGGCTGAATTCAAATACCAAGTGTGCATTTGTTTTGTACATGGTGCTAGCGTGTGTGGTGTGTGGCGTGTGTGCGTGCAATGCTGTCTATATCCTAGCACTGGGTATGTGAGCATATGTCGAGGCAGCTTCATCTTGATCCCTGTTGAATTTGCATGATTCCAGGCACCATATGCAGATACGCTGATAGTGAGTATGATTTTGTAGTCAGATATCTGCCAGTCCTGTAGAAAGCCACAGGCTTTACCTTGACACCTATTGGGAGTGTATGCTACCTTTGGAGTGTATCCAGCTTCATGTTGGGGGTGCATGCTCCCAAAGGACCGTGTCCTAGTACCCAGTGGGTGTGCATGATGTCACAGGGCCTGTCTAGATGTCTGGTGGCTGGCTATGATACCACAAGCTCTATCTTGATGCATGTGCATGTTGTTAGTGGACTATTTGATGATAAATGCTGTGTTAATGATGTCACAGGGCAGTATTCTTAAACCCTTTTGTCATACATGATGACACAGGGATAAAGTGTGGCAGCTGGGAAATGTGCATAATGCTAGAGAGCCATACTCCGACACCTTGTACATGATGCCAAGGTCTTGCATCTATATGCATTATGCCAGCTGACCATAGCCTTATTCACTGCTATTGTGCATGATAACGAGCTGCATCCCAATGCCTGGTTTCTGTGTATCTACACAATATCACAGGCTGTGTACTGGTAACCAAAGAGTGTGTACATGCTAGGGAGGTGCATCTCAATATGTAGACATGCTTAAAAGTCATGAAATGTTTCCTAGTATCCGATGTACATTATTTCAGGCATCTGTAGCTAGGCTCCTGGGGAATGTGCATCATGCCATGTATTGCTATCTGGATACAAGGAAGATATATGCAATTTCCATATTTAGCACAAAGGCCATTGTTATCCTCTATATGTATGCCTCATCCCTTGCCTTCAGCTAACTCAACAGCCTTAAACCATCTGTTTGGCGGATCTTCTCGAAAATTCCAGGGTGGATAACAGATCCCGCAACCCCTTTAAATCAGCATTAGAATCATTTAAATACAATACTACCAGTGAAATGAATGTGTGCACATTTCTACTGAGAGATCTTTACTTATACAAGAATACATTGCAACACTGAACCCAGTCAAGGGACATGCCCAACAATTGTCTGTTAGAAGCAGAGTGATCTCAGGTATCCATTGTCCTTTATTAGCAGCAAAACGCTATTTAATAGTAATACTAATTTTGCAGTTTGAGGACTGTTCAGAGGGTCACATATTTTCATAATCCATGCCATCCGGTGCCTGGATGTAAGGTGTTTTGCAAAATCATGAAAAAGAACCCTGTAGGTGTCATTTCAAGCATTAATCTGAGTACCAGGTTGCCTGTGGTGGCACCTGGAACCCCAAGATGTCCTGTGCTTTAAAAATATCTCCAGGGTGTCATGTCTCCACGATCTGTGTGAGATAAGCTCAACCATTATTAGCCTGTTTCACAGTGAGGGGAGGCCGGATAGATAACAAGTGAATCTATAACACACATCATCAACATGCCACATTAAAGTCACAGGGAAGCAATCTTCCCTTGTGCAGCATGTATCCTTTAGAGATTGACATGATTAGTAAAGTGTAGAAAGAGATATCTGCTTATAGTAGGGGTTTTGAGGAAGCAGCCACTAAAAAGATTCCTTTACACCACAATGCTGCAGAACTGGTCGTCTCTTACGGGAAATGACGGAAAAGGGGATTCCCTCCTACCTAACACCTCTGTGAGCTTGCACTCCTTTCCAGAGTGCACTGCGCTAGCTCCCATCTGACATTGTGAAAATAGCTGAACCAGCTTCCGTGCGATCTCACGTACTGTTTATGCTGCATTCCTTTCACAAACCTGCACTGCTCTCGGTGCCGCTGCACTAAGAGGGGCCAACATGAGGTGACTATAATGTCCTTGCTGATTCTATAAAGCTACCCATTACTGGTAGACATGGTGGGGGTGTTCAATTTACTGGCTCTGGTGACTATGACAAACCATTCCTGTGTAGGGGCATTCATTGGTATAATCATATATCCTGCTACTTCTGAATGTTTCAGGCATTGTGTACCCTTAGTTAAGTTGAAAAGTAATGCCTAGAAGATGTAAGATAGTTTCCCTTTACATGAGTCCTTTCCTCTTCATTGTAAACCCTTTTTTGTTCTAATCAGCCAATCGGGACCAGTGGAAGCATATTAGGAGGTAGCCTCATTGGAAGTCCCATGTCAGAATCCATTGCGGTATTGCCAGGATAATTAATGTCTGGACATTTGGGGCAACATTACAGAAACGTTGCACCAGTTCAAGTTCAGAGTTGCACCATATTAGCACTAGGGCAAACTTTGCCCTGGTGCAAAAATATTATTAGTAAACCTTTACATCAGGACACGTGCAATTTGGCATGTTATAAACATCAGGGCAAAAATTGCCCTAGTGCAAAAAGGTACCTTTTTGACACATGTTTGCACCAGAGCCAAGTTTGCCCTAGTGCTAATACCATTCCATATTAGTACTAGAGCAAACCTAGCCTTGGTGCAATAATGATGTGAACATGTATCTTTTTTTTAACTAGGGCAATTTGCCCTGGTGTATATAACATGCTGAATTGCACTTGTCATGGTGCAATGGGTTTCTAATATTTCCGAATGTTTCTAGAAGTATCGCAAACTTTGGCCTAGTGCTAATATCGTCCAACTTTGCAAGGTTTCTGTAATCTGGCCCCAGGTGTCCCTTCTCGGGCATTAAAACCATTCTGACACCAAAACCTTTGCCAGCCAGGATTATGCTGTTAGTTCTGAAAGTAACCAGAGTCAACATTCATTACTTAGCAACTCTGTATGCTTTTCCTTTGACCTTCAGTGGCCGCTGTCTAAGGTATTTTGCGATTTGTTAGACCAACAGTGTTAACACAATGGTTGTCGCTACCAAAAAAAGAAGCCTTCAACATTGTTGCCTTGGCTGTATGGTAGAGGGTCTTTTCACAGCTGTGACTGGTCTAGTACATTTTTGTGAAAAGTGCTCAATACCCATATAATATAGGGATCATGACACATGTCTGTTTATGAATGATTGTCTATCTGGTCCCTGAACTCCTCAACCTTGTCCTCTCCTCGTCGGTGATCATCTTTGTCAATGTTTCCTTTGAAATTAATGTGACTTTCCAGAGCCTTCCCAAAACTAAAAGCTTTCTGGTTTCTCCTCGTCTCCAAAGAGTTTCCGTACACAGGACAGCTATTCAGACACAGTATAAACTGAATATCTTTCATTGATAAACATCAGATCTTCTGACGCAATACTGCTGAATCATGTTCCTTCTGAATTAAACTCTGAAAGAAAGCTTAAAACACAGATTACTGGCTCGATTGAGCCATGACCCGAACATAATAGAGAAGAAATATAGCTTAAGATGTTGTATGGCCACAGAGCATCCTACGCTTGCGGTTAAAGTAACAAAAGGTCCTAGGCAAAATGGGCTAGACACACCTTGAAGTCTCTGTCCATGGAGCTGGGTTTTCAGAATTTGGGAAACTATTTCAGGTCCAACCATTAGGTGATAGGAGTATGTGTACATCTATAACCAACCCATGTGCCAAAACAAAATCTACCTTATTTCTAGAGTCTCTGTACAAACTATTGGCTGCCTCAAGAAGTGACTTTGGTATACTCCATGGTCTGTCATAAGCACAATGCTCTCTGTAATTGATTGTTATTCACACGGTTCTCTGCATTCTGAGAAGAGTGCTCTGTGCAACCGATGGCTCCATGTAACTGGCTATCCAATAGTATCCAGCCGCTCCCTGGAGATCATAGTCCATCATTGCCCAACTGCTCCATGTAACTCATTGTCCAGTATTATGCCACTGCACCGTGTAGTTCTTTTGTTCATTTCAGAGTGTGTCAGCCAACCCACTGTAATGTCTATGCAATAGATCAGATCACACATTATTAGATAGTAGTTCAATTAAATCTATTTTATGTTGTTAGTAGTACAGCATGTGATTGGTTTAATTGACAATGGGGCCGCACATGGGAAGCTGGAGAGAAAGAGGAGAGGTGATGCTGGAGCAACGAAAGAGACATTGGAGCCTCGGGGATCATGGGGCAGAAGCCACATTCGTATCCCAAGAGACGTAGAGTCTTAGTGCTGAAGTTGAAGCTTTGCAATTCATCCATGTTTCTCCTGAGCCACATAGGTCAGTTAGGAGTCATCTGGACAAGAGGGTTGTTGGCTAGAAATGGGGACCAGCTGGATCCTTCTGTTGATGAGAAAATCCACCTGGAGTGAAGCCGCATATCTGTCATGCTTCCCATCCGCAAGGGCAGGAAGCTCTATTCAATCTGCATATGCTCCTCCTGACACCCTTGTGCCATCTTCGATGGGTGCTGTTTATGCCTCTTACAGCATGAGAGACGCACTGCGGGAGAAAGGTAAACATTATACAAGCAACTGAAGAATGATGGACCTTGTTCAAATTTGATGAATATTGCTTATTTTCTTTCCACAAGGAAAGTCACAATTACAGAAATTCACGCAGACCTCACCACGGCAGAGCTGGTTCTACAGAGGTGAGGTCAGGGTACAAGCGTAGGCCTCTTCGTCTCAGTGGTAAGAAGCTAGAATGTCCAATTTGTGTTGCCCAAGCAGCACACCTAAAAAGCCACTAAAAAGACAAGCAGGAATCCCTATGCAAAGTCAATGACCATATGATACCAATCGCGTGAAGACTAAACTGGGAAATGGACAGAATAGATGACCTATCTGTGGTCAAATTCTAAGTATTCTGAAATTAACTACTAACCCATGCCTGCATATATACACGTGTTAGATCATCTCTCTAGATGTGTGGCATATGAGCATTTAGTGATGGGATCATGGTGGAACCGGCAGCAGAAAACCTCTAGAATCAAAGGGAACTTACCTGAACGACCAACACCATCCTCACCGCTCACTTCATATTCTGCTTTTGGCGCGCTTGCTCGAGCTTCCTGCGGCGCACTTCCGGGATCTCCGCCAGACTGATTCCGTGGCTGCTGCCTCTGCAAAATGTAGAAGAGTGCAAGCAGGCATTGGTTATGAGGGCCAAAGCTACACTTTCAAATCATGCAAATATGTGCACCAGCGAAGTGGAACTTCTCATATTGGAGACAGACACTGCAGGACTGCTCGTCTATTGTTCAGAAAGAGAACTTTGCAAGTGGACTGGGCTGATGTTCAGAAGAACTTAAGGATTTGAAACACCTATATGTTAAACCATGACAAAGGGTTTAGGATTCACTAGGGCAGTGTCTAAAGATTCGAACTGTAGCTTCCCACATGATTCTCTATCTCCTTAAACACAATCCACCCCGTTAAGCTCATAGCTAACCTCCGCTGCACCCGTCCACACGCCATTCAGACATGGGTGACTAGGAGGGTCTTGGCCACCCTCACATAACACCCCATGCACATGCGCATTATAGCACCTCCCAATTCTCCCAAATGTGGACTCAACTCCTCCGAGGGCATCCAACCAACAAGCACGTTGGGACCATAATTATGGTGAAAGGCGCTATACAAATGACAACATGAATGAATGAAATGAAGTGTCTAAATATCATCAAACTTATTAAACTGGACCGCCATGTATGGAAGTGATCTGATGTGTTATTGCAATATATCACCGGGGTGGGAGATAGCCCAGGGGCAACACGCTCGCTTTGGAAACAGGACGATGTCTATTATAAATAACCAATATGATCATAACTATCATACACAGCCTCATTGGCACTTCTCATGGATGGCAGATGTCTGTCTCCCCTCTGGCAGTTGTCTTTTATTATTATAAGCATTTCTTTATTTGCAAACCTACCTTATGTGTAATTGCTGTGTCTGCAGAGCTTTAAATATGAAAGATTATTTTAAAAAAAAATACATTCGGTTAGTATAGCTCAGTGGCAATGTGCTCAGAAGACACAGAGCAACACAGGTTCGAATCCCGGGTCCGTGCTTAGAAACCTCCTCAGTATTAAGTGCGTTATAAAAACGAATTATAATTATAAATGTTTTTTTAAGGTTGGCTCCTATTTTCAACTACTTTCATGAGCTCAGATACCTGTGTGATCTCCAAAGTGAATGCACCGTACCACCTTTGCAGTCGTTATATTGCTGCAATCACGCGTTACTACCTGCAACATACAGAATGTATTTGATTGCACCCTCACTGCACCTGCGCACCGCTGCCCCTTGCAATCAAACGGGGGCTCCAACAGTAACTTGCGTTCACAAAATAGAATTTCAGAAGACAAGCAGAGTTAGAATGAGGCTGTTTCACAACTAAGCCCCAACGACAGAATGTGTGTGGATTAGAGATAAACCTGGACCATTTGCTTTTATTTCTTTCGTTTGGCAGCCAAGCCTTGGCATGCAGCTACCTTTTAACTCAAATTCACAAACAGTAGCACAAATGAAAGGAGTGCAGAGAGGGCCAGATCCTCAAAACTTGTTTTGGCGCAAGAGAAGAGATGCACTATTCACAAAGGGCAACTGAATGAGTGCGTCATGCCCTCCCCTTGCACATTAGCGCAGAGAATACTTCACCGTGCGGCTAGGAGTATTTACCATTGATACTGAATAAATATTCTTTAAAATGCACAATTTGCATAACATTTTATCAAAAAAGCTGCCACTTGGGTACTATTCAAACAGTCTGCCACAAAAGGAATGAATTGCGGTTTTCAACTGTGGGCCACTTTTTAATTGGTGCCCGAAACAACTGTATGCCCCGGTCCAACATGGGCGCAGCTAATACTTTAACTGCCTTGAATTAATCACCAACAGGCTGGGTAGTCTTCTGTGCGTGCCATGTGGCGCAGGTGGCCAGGCACTAACGGTACCAGATATCGTGCCCCTTTTTCTGTCTTGAGATCAACAGGTGGGCATGGTGAGTGTGTGGCAGGCAATGTGTGGCAGCGCACAGGTAGAGGCGGGTGTGGGCCACTGGGCCTATGCAGTGGCTGGCTGAGCCCTTTGTTTTCTCTGGTCACTGGCATGGGGAGCCCTGATATGCTGGCATGTGGCAAAGCACAGATTCAATGGTTTATAAACAGACCCTGCCATGGGCCTGTGGTCAGTGCCACAGAGTCACTGCCCGTCGGGCGTGTGAGAGGAGGACACAGCAGGGGTCAAGTCCTAAAAAGAAAAGTGGGGGGACTCATTAACATACCAATTGAATGTGGCGTCAACAGAAAATTAGCATATCAAGGTGCCGTCTGAAAAAAGTGGGGGACTCCTGAAAAATGTGGGGGACTCTGTCCACCCGCGTGTACCCTCGACTTGAGCCCTGCGATGCAGGCACCTGGGCCCAGAGTAGACCAGGGGGAAGGTCTCGCTGCTGAGTAGGGGATGTGCTGAGACTGCCAACCTTTCATGATAGACCAGACATTGCACTCATTCTCTGACTGCAACTTGCATTGACCAGGTTAAAGTTTGACATTTAGAATAGTTGATTTTATGCGACTAAAGAGGACGATTCCTATTTTTTTGGTCACATTAAAACTAACAAGTACTTGAAAATAGTCAATTCTGACGTATTCTATTAGCAAATTGTGAGAGCTTGCTTCACACGGATAGGAAGAGTTCTGTGCACTATTTATTGATATCTAGCGTTAAAGTGTGAAAGCATGTTTTAGGCACAGCTGGGAGATCTGACACACTACTACAAACAGATGTTACTCCCCAGTGGATTGCACTGGTCCCGAGGTAGAATTATTGTTAATATTGAGCATAGCGACCAGCAGTGTGGTGTGTACTTTCCAGATTAGGCCTCATTAGTTGCCCACCTTATGCACACATTATGTCAATGTCACAAAACTCTTTCTTCAGGGGGAACTTTAGTGCTGTAGCAATCTCCTGAAGAAATGCTGCTACTATTAAAAGCAAAGCAACAGGACAAGTTTTCTTACTGTCCCATTCAATATTTTCAAGCACTGCTGAAAAGGGCCAGTTCTTCCTGCTTTCACAGTCGAAATAACAGGAGTAAGAAGTAGCACCTACATTAGCTGTGCTTAGAAGCACTTAGAACAGGTATCCAGTCATGATATCGCAGGAAATAATAAAGAATACATTTACAAAGACGAAAGAATGTTGCAAGAAATAATAGAGTGGGTGAAAAATACCTACTAGCTGAAAACACATCAAAATAAAGACAGGAACATGTAAATATGGGGGTGGGTTTTATGTGTACAAAACCCCAAAAAAACATATTAAGGTTAAAATTGGGATAAAGGGGAGGGAGACAAGGAGCGTTTTGGAGTAGGAGAGGTAAAAAAGGTATTTTTACAATAGCCAATAAGGCATGTCAATGTTTTTTCTTGCAATATTTACTACAATCTGTAATTGTATGTCACTGTTATTTCTGCAATAAAATCACAGTGAATCCTTACAACAGTATTCCATTGTTGCTCATGTAAGCAGTCGGTGGAAGGCTGAAGCCAGTGTGTGTGGGGCTGCAAGCAGGTGGGGAGGGCACAAGTGTACTAGATATTATTGGGCCCTCGTTCTAATCGAGCACCGAGTGACCGCCTATGAGGGCTGGGCCCAAAGAAACAAACTGTGCATTTCGCCTTGGGCTAAAGGAGCGCCTCTTCTGGAGAAAGATTTCAGGGAATATGTTGGGAATATGTTGGTAACCTGTCCGCCATTTTCTGAGCTAGGGCCATACCTGAAAAGTCATCATTACTGCCTTTCGTCTGATGGGATAGGCCTGAACGATACCAGACGCGTGTGGCCACCCTTTTCGCGCAGCTTAAAGCTTTAGTTCATTCGAGACATTGTTGAGAAACGGTGAGTAAGAGTGGTTTATAGTGATCATTTCGAATTACATTATGTAGAAAGTCATAATGTCGAGAAAAAAAATTAGAATGTCTATTTTTGTTTGTTTTTTGTTCGAAATGGGGGGCTCCCCCAGCCCACCTTTTTTGTAATTTTTTTTTTGTTTTACCCGTTTTTTTTACTTGCGGAACACAAAAAAAACATGTAAATAAAAAAATAAAACATTCGATAAAAAAAATTTCGACATTTTTTTTCTCGACATTATGATTTTCGACATGTTTCGACTTTTTCACTGCACACCAGTAAGAGTGGGTGTTCCGAAACACATTCCTGTTTATGACATAGAGTAAAAGGAAATGAGGAAGACGGCGTCAGCGACTCTGGGCTTATACAGATGACATGGCTTCTGGGAGTGCAGAGCCAACTCGTGGCTATCTGAAAACCTTCTGGTCCACTCCGTGTCTTGTGGATAGAGCTCTGATCGCTTGCTAGGCCATATTGCCAGGCTACCACGAGTGACAAAAAGATGACCCGTGGCTCTGATTGGTTGTGTTCCATCGGGCATTGTAATGCCCTCCATGCATGCAGATTATCCATTGTTTCTGCAGCCAAGTAAGTCTAGCGTCTGGGCTAACAGACTGGCAGCACAATCCCGTAATTTAGTTATTTAGAAATTTGTATAGCAAAGTATTAAGGGGCATTTAGAAGAGGCTCCTCCCGTTTGAAGACCTCTCCATCCTTGTAAAATAAGAAGATAGGTGTTTTCAAGGAAAAACCTCGCAATTCACCAATTCTTCTGGCTGAGGATATCGCGACCAAAAGTGCTATCTTCCAGAGCAATGACTCAAAATCACACAAAGGCCTAGCCTCAAAGGGTATGTGCCTCAGGAAGCCCAACAGCGAGTTTGGATCTGATTTAGGAGAAGGCGCTCTATGGGAAAGAAATGCCATGAAGCATGAGCTTGGCATGACTCAAAGAAAAAAGTTTAGTGCTGCAACAGAAATGTTTTCTGGCTCGAATTCTATTTTCTGAATGTGTTTTGAGGCCAGGCATCCCCTCAACCAGGTCCCCTCTAAGCTTATCTTCCTTTCCCACTGCTTTTCTCTTTGCCCGGTCACACCAGATGCCATTGAAAGTTTGATTAAACAGCTGAACCCCACCAAAACCGATGCTGGTCCCATACCAGGATGGCATCTACTACAACATCGACCACTACATCAATCTCTATGTCACCTCTGGCATGGCGGCCTGCTCACTGAAAGCTGATGCCATCTTCCCCGGACGTTTCTCTCTCCGCTAACTTCAGACTGATCCCTAACCTCCCTTTGACAATAGCATGGAGAAGGTGGTGGTGGGTTACCTGCAATCTGTCCTGGACAAACATTCGTCCTCATTCTTACACTATGCAGCTTCCTCCACATCACGGGACCCAGACTTCCCTCTGGGATTTTGGGACGATCCCTGAGGTGCCGTGGATAGGGAAAATGTAGTTTTACTGGTATGCTGGATCTATCTGCAGCCTGTGTGATGGTTCTCCCCAGTTTGTCACCAGTTACTCACATGCCTAAAAAGCATAGAACTGGTTTCTGCCCTTTCCAACATTCAGAAAGCAAAGTTGTGACAGATTTGCTTCAACATTACGACGGGTCACATGTGGGGTGTACATTTCTTGCTGGCCGAGGATACATGTCATCCCCTCCAAGAACCCCCAGTAACATCTCAACGTGGACTCCGGTTCACCAACTCCAATCAAACGGAGCCAAAGATGAAATTGTATTCGTTGGTACCTAGAGCAGGAAACACATGCATGCTACTATAGTGCCACCCCTGCTTGGCCATCGCATCCCCCTGAGCCTCAAAGGTAACATTCTGCGAGTGACATTTGATGCAATCCTTAAGTAAAATGTTAATGCCTCGTCCCCGCATTCAACACTGTGCATCAGTAGTCAGAGTGGCCATGAACTCCCGGCTTGGCTATACCAATGCGCTCTATGCGGACCTCCCACTCTTACTTTTGTAGAACCTTCACAGGGTCCAAAATGTGTCCGGTCCTCTAATTTGGGGGCTCTACAGACATAACCAGACATCTCCAGGGCTTGACATTTCCAACACTGGCTGAAGGTGGAGGGCCGACTATGGATCAAATTGGACTGACCCGCCTTCAAGTGCTCAATACCATGTTATGTTATGAGTCTTTCTAAAGTGCCAAAAGCCCGAAGGCATCCAGGCGCTATTCCTACCAGCAACTGCAAGGCAACTTGGCCAGAAGCAATTTATTTAAACAGTCTGGTTTTCAACAGTTTTCTAAAGGTCAGGTGGTTCTTCTTTCGAAGGGTCACCGGCAACTCGTTCCAAGCCTGGGCTGCCAGGAATGGGAAAGCAACCCTACTGCCAGGACCCTACTGTCCGAAGAACAGACTGGAATGTAATTCCCCCTGTTTAAGGGGTGTGGACCAACTTCTACTAAACCATGCACCATTCAAACTCTTTTCTAAAGAGGGTAGGCAGTATGCTGTCTATGCCTCAAAAATCTGCTACACGCTTCCTGCTACGATTCAAAACTCAGGCTCAGCTTACATCATTCAGAACCTTTATTGGTCCCATTCTTTTCACTAGAAGTTATCTGACCAGCCCCAGAGAGTATTGGGGTGCTACATAACTGTTGCTAATCAATCCTTCAATTTACCTGTAACCTCGCCACATTGCTGGATAGATACCCTGACGCTTTTGGGGTGCATGAGGAACACTTACCCGGGTTGAATATCTGGAGGTATAGGAATTGGTTTATCATATCCAATTTTTCCAACTAGCCAATAGGTGTCTTCCAGACCTTTGCCCTAGATTTAAAAAAAATAAGTTAGATGCAGGTTAGTATGGAGGCATATTGAAAGATCTGTGACGCATTACTAGTCTGGACTAACGGGTGATCCCACAGGCCAGGAGCAACATGCACTGGTGAAGTGATTATGGTGGTCCACAACTATACAGGCATAAGGGGCACTGCCGGAGGCGGATGCTGTTTAATTGTATGAGCTCTCTCCATATTAGTATTAGCCGATCAGCAATCATCTGCGATATGCCCATCCCCAGCTGCCCGCATCATGAAGCATGCCCTCACTCTGGCCCAGTATACAATCAGTGTACTCATATTACCTACTTCACCATCCCAATTTGTGACCAGTACACATCCCTCCTTTGATAAAGCATCCTCCCTCCTCCAGCCCCTTGTCTTCTAGCCACTTATCTGGGCTAAGAGAATCTGCTGGAGCATCTCAATAGGCGAACTTTTCGTCCATTTAATCACGCCTTTGCTCAGCAGTCAGACCTCTTACCCAGTTGGCCACCCATTTTCCAAATGCCTGTCCATTATCTCAGCCGCTCATCATTTTGCCAATCACCCATCCCTTTTTTCAGTAGTTCATCAATATACCCATTGACACATGCTTCTGATTGGGGGGCTTTAATAATTCCAAGTGATTCCAGCTGACCACCCATTTCCCCAGCTTTCTACCTCATGCCCCATCCTCTTTGCCAGCTGCTAATCACTTTTTCAAGTGGTCCATCTCTTGGTTCAGCTGTCCTTTTACTTTTGTTGCCATTCTGTCCTGCCCCTTGCCCGCCTGTCCACACGCCATCCATGTAACGCTATGTCAATCCATCCTCCCCATTGCCCTGCATTCAATGTACGCCCACCTGCCCATTCCTGATTATTCCTTTTGCCCTATTGATATTTCCTGGCTGCCAGTGTGCTCTGCTAATGCCCAGTGTGTTCAGTTCAGAGCTATTCAAACATTGTCTATAGGTCTGCTGAGTGCCTCGATGCATAATGTAACCATTTCTGCTCCACCTTTGGGGCAGGGTGGTGGTGGTGGTCTTTTTGCAACCTACCCAACACGCAATTACCTTAAGCTCTGTCTTCCCTCTCACGTCCAGTTTATATCCTTCCTGCAGGGTCTTCAGGATGTTGACTGTACTCAGATTCACGTGAATTCGGCAAGCTGCAGCGGCAAACGCAAAAGACGTCATTGCATGTTGTGGAGGCCCCCAGGCAAAAGCATTTCATGGGTCACAATTGTATTCAGAATCACAGTCAATGACTAAAAACGCAAATACCATCTCGGACACAGATAATTAACGATATGCTTTTCACCTATTTGTTAATATTTATTCATTAGACAGCGCCTGGGCAATGGGGTACGCATCATTTCGTAGTTGTGCCAAAGGGCACCTAGAGTGTGTGTTTGGGGTATACTGTGTCCAATCAAGGTTCCTTTGACTAACTGACTTACACCAGTACATCTAATTTGTTTACTTTTGTTCAAAACAATACCCAAATGACATCACAAGGTTCCAACCCCAGGCAGATTAAGGACAACTGATTATTCACCCACCAATCAAACCGACGTTTTCCACTCCATTTAGTCGAGGAAATTACACAGTTTGTTCGATTTAAAGTGCTGCAGTACACATATTAAAGTCAGGGGAAAATCACACTCTTATCTAGCCCAACGGGGGCGCAAGACTTCCAATGGGTGTCTACATTGTCAAGTCCAAACGCCGTTCAAACCTTGTCTAAGAAAAGCAAAAACATTGGGTTTACAAATAAACTACATGCAAGAAAGCGAAGGGGGATCCCCAGCCTACCCGGCCCATAGAATTATATTACCTAAACTTGCCACTCGACAAGCCAATCACAGACTCATCAAAAACACAGAAGAAGTCCAATTATGAGGCTGGTTCATGGAATTATTTGCGCGAAAAATGCAGATTTGCGCGCCTTTCTGCACGAAAATCCCCATACCTCAAACAGGGATTTTCGGGCAGAAAGGCGCACAAATTTGCGTTTTTCATGCAAATAATTCCATGAATCAGGCAGTAAATACTTTTTTATTGGCAAACCCATATCCTATTATGACTTTTTTCAATATGCCCCAACTCTTAAACGGTATATATGCCGCAATCCATCACCTATATGGCTAGTCATAATGTTGCCACATTCTTGGGGTTCTTACACTGACTTATACTAGCCCTCTCCCCTCTTATGGCTCTGCGCCCCACAGAATACGGCTGAGTGCCACGATAAAAATTCAATCCAGCTGTGACACATCACACCTCAACACTCTTCACACTCAGTAATGTCACTTCCCTGGTCACATCTGCCCATTATTCAGCAGTTGCTTTAATTACAAATTACTATTTGCATGAAAAGTGATGCTCCTGCTCTTTTCTCATGTCTGTACAGACTGCAGTCTACAGAAGGGCCATGCAGCTCACAAAGCTTGAAATCCATAACAAAAGGCAGGAGGCGCTATACAAGTATAAAATAACATAACATAACATAACATAATACTGATCACAAATGATGGCACATAAAGGATGGGATTAAAAGATTTCACTTACGCAAGCCCGAAGATTCCATGCGCGAGGCGGTATTCACGGTGTCCCCAAAGAGGCAATATCGAGGCATTGTGAGCCCCACTACTCCAGCTACACAGGGTCCTGTGTACCAGTGAAGAAAAGTGAGAGTGAGAAGAAGAAGGAGGAGAAGGCAGCTTCTGAACTGTTCTTTGTGACAATGAGGGTGTCACCCTCACAGCCATGACATCTCCTCCAAGGCAGCTAACTGCTTGCATGTAGATAGTTTAGGAGTCCCTCTTCCAAATGATGCATTTCTATATACTAAAAATGGGTAACTGGCTTGAACATATTCTATCACCCTCCAATGGATGTTACGAGCATGAAAAGGAGGAACAAGGAACAGGATGGTGTGGTAGACAAGAAATGGGGGAGCAGGTGAGAAAACGATACAAGGAAGAGGATAGCTCGCAGGGTGTTAGAGGAAAGCTCTCGCCAGATTCACATAGTCAGAAACATTAGAAGGAGACATTACTATAAAACTCAAATAGACTATTAATGGATCTGCTGTAGAAGGTGATCCTGATTGTACCTACCTTGGTGGGATCATTCTTCATGCATTGCTGTGGAGAGAGCTCCTAGAGTCTGTGGGGTCTACTATCACATAGAATCCTGCTTCGCTTAGGTTATTCACGATATAAGTTGCTGTGCGTATACTTTGAATCCCTTCATTGACTTTTATAACTTGAAAGTGGTGGCAATTATGTTATATGTGCAGAAATCTGGGGATCGACTACGGATAAGGTAATGTGTAAATTTACAATTACTATTTGCCCACAAAGTTTACCAGTGGATTATATTTGAGCTGAATTTGGGGTTGCTGCAATACAATTTCAGCTGACTAAGCAGAGATTTAGTTATGAACATAAGGTACAGATGGCTAATGCACATACCCCATTGCATTGCAGGTGATGTCCAATGCGCTATTTACTCTCATGTACAACTGAGTATCGTCTGTGTATTGGTGGATGGCTATATTGGGATTGTTGAGGAGAGTGCCCAAAGGCTCCATGTAAAGGTTAAAAAGGGTTGGTGACATGATGGAGCCTTGTGGGTCTCCCCAGGAGACCTGGAGGCAGTTAGAATGCACAGAGTTCATTTGGACAGCCTAGTGTCTGCCTGAGAGGGAGGAGGTAAACCAATTCAGGCCAGTGGCAGAGAATCCCATACTGATGATAAGGAGGGAGAGAAGGTTGCCGTGGTCGACGGTGTCGAATACAGCCGACAGGTCAAGGAGGACAAGGAGGCATGCATTTCCCTTATCCATGATTTGAAGAGTATCATCCACCACCTGGATGGTGGCTGTCTCAATGGTATGCCTTGGGCAGAACCCTGACTAATAGTCATTTAGGAGGTGGAGCTGTTCGATTCTGGCGAGGAGTTGTGTAGCAAACTACTTTGCCTAAGATTTTGCCAATAAACTGAAGTTTCGTAATGGGCCTGGAGTTTGCCAGGTTATCTGGATATCGTTTTTCTTTTTTCAAAAGAGGTCATATGAGACCAGTCTTAAGCGTGTCCTGGAATGACCCTTCTGTGAGGGTGGCATTGATGATGCTGAGGAGTGCATTGAGTGCCGGTCCGTCAATTGCTGAACAATGGAGTCTGGAATTATATTATCAGAGTAAGAAGTAGGTGTGAGGGAGGCAATCATGTTTAGGAGATCTGGGGGGAAGAGAGGACAGAATTCGATCCAGAGGGGCAGTGTGCATGCTGGGGTGCAGGGGATGCTAATGCTGTGAGAGGTTGATTCTCTGGCCTCTCAGATTTTGTCAATTCTTTCAATAAAAAATGTCTTGATTCTGTCACATTTGGTCCCGGTGAGTGTTTGATACAAGTCTTTGCTCCTGCCTGCCGCAATGGTGGCGGTGGTGTAGTAAGTAGCTTTGGCCTCAGTAATCAGAATTCTACGGTTTGCTTGCAGAGATTTGAGGTTGGTGAGGTCTCCCTGAGTTATGGTTTTGCGCCACCGTTTCTCCAGGGCTCTGATTCTCCATATGAAAATGAAGTCAGGCTACCTCATAAGTCACATTCTAAAGTGAGATGCACACTTTCCAACGCAACCTCAGAAACATAGAGCATTTCTTTTATGCAATGCATTCCTTTTTCCAGTTTTTTGCACCCCCTCAACTGTTCACACGTTATCATCTACGTGTCCCTCTGCCTCTTCCAAAGTCTGTCTGATTAGTGGTAGTCCAGCCCATGGAGATAGTGAGCAAAAGCAGAAATAGGAATGGAACGTGGAATGACAGGGCTTCAGCTCACAGATGATAATTGGGATAGAGTATGTAGTCTAGCATATATGAGCAAATTGGATCTGCGATTGGGGTTCATCCAACAAAGGACTATATTCAGGAACAGGTAGACACCTAGTAGCATGTACTGGCTTCTCCTCCTGGAATCTGATTTGTGGAGGCTTTGCGGCAGAGAAGGCATGGCATGGAGGCTTCCCGTTATGCATCAGGACTCTTTATTTACTCCACAACAGTAAGGGAACCAACTGAAAACTAGAACACTCATCATCCTTTGCCTCGGTCCAATCATATAAGAATGCAGTATCTTCTATGTCTGCCCTCTTTTCTTTTTTTTTTTTTTTTTTAATTTTAATAATTTTTTATTAAGGTATGTAGAATACATTTGTAACGTCATAATATCCTCTTATCTTACTTCTCTGTCAGCAGGGCGAACAAGCTAAGTATCCCTTCTTTTAACTCCTACCTGGGTTCACGCGGGATGCTGCAAGGCACACATAGTGCATCTAGCCTCCTCGGAGCGGGGTAGCAGCCGTAGTGCGATCTGTGCAACGCATGGTTCCAGGGGGCAGTTGATTGCAGTCTCTGACATCCACGAGGGTCGGGAGGAGTGCAGGTGCCGAGCGAGGGGGCTGAACACAAGCAGAAGGACCAAGCTGCAGAGTGTTGAGTGCAAGCCCCCTTGACTCCCTGACATTCTGTATGTAGTTAAAGCATAAGTGAACACGGATGTAGCGCTATAGGTATAGAACGGCAGGGCCTATTTTGTATCAATTGTAGCTTCCTGGCACCTCTGTCTGTATTTTGTTTGACAGGCCTGGCCCAGGCGATTTTGGATGGGGATCCACCTATGGAGTAGATTATGACTGAAGATGAAGGGGAGGAACAGCACTCAGAAAACATTTCTTGTCCTTTGTCAAGGATTAATTCTCCCAGGCTGTAGACAAAGCATTAGGTCAAAAATGTCTGCCTCTCACAAGCCATAGATGCTTCAGTCTCACAAGCCTTGTATATTCATCTTAGATAATGATAGGCAATGGGCAGGTACAGGCGATGAGGAGTCTGGGTCTGAGTCTCGTGCCCCTACAAAAACACCCGAAACTGCAGATCCAATGTGGTGGTTTTCCTATGCCTAGCAACCGCAGGGCAGGGATGCTGCTAGGATTCTCCATGATTGATTTGCTCCAAGCAATCACCACCCGAAACAGCAGATCCAATGTGGTGGTTTTCCTATGCCTGGCAACCGCAGGGCAGGGATGCTGCTAGGATTCTCCATGATTGATTTGCTCCAAGCAATCACCACCCGAAACAGCAGATCCAATGTGGTGGTTTTCCTATGCCTGGCAACCGCAGGGCAGGGATGCTGCTAGGATTCTCCATGATTGATTTGCTCCAAGCAATCACCACCCGAAACAGCAGATCCAATGTGGTGGTTTTCCTATGCCTGGCAACCGCAGGGCAGGGATGCTGCTAGGATTCTCCATGATTGATTTGCTCCAAGCAATCACAGGACCCTCTGGCCTGGAGAAGTTCCAAATAGAGCCAACAGTGAGGCTCGAGCCCCATCGCCAGGGGACCTAGGTTCAGGTACCCCAATACCTTTACTAGCAGACCTACTGGGTCAGCCGGGAGCCCAGGATTCGGATGAGGATCAACAAGACCTCCGTTAAGGACACAGGACTATATGGGGAATCCTATATTCCGTTTCGAGCAATTATCTCAGCCCTACTCTCGGGGATGGGTACCCTTGCAGATAGCGAGTGAATACAATGGCAGGTTCCTGCATCATAAATGAGACACCTCAGCCAGGACTAGGATGAAGGCAGAGGGCGCCCATCCAAGAATTCCTGAATTTAGCAAAAGTGGGCAAGGGCTAAGGGGTTCTAAATCAGGGGGAGATGAGCAATTGGGCCCAATTTCTTCTAGACAACGCTAATGCATCATTGTCCCAGGAGCGCAGGAAGGGGATTCTCCTGAACATCAGCCCAAAAATGGGATGCATGGCGGAGGCAAGAGGCTTAAAAACATCAGGGCTGTGCCTGTTTTTGGGATGATTTTGTGAAAGACCTGGGGAAGTTTGTTAACATGTTTGTCTCTCTAGAAAAGGCTCAGATGTCATTAAAAACAATGTATTCACTGCGGGTCTCTCCCAGGGCTGACCGTAGGGATGTCCATGTAAATATTGAATGAAGAAATGACTGCAACCATTTTTTTTTTTATTATGCGGTGGCGACCCCCATAATCCCCACCTTAACTATTACACTTGCCCCACCCCAATATTAAAAAAAAAGTCTCAACATTTCGGAAAAACAAATGCATTCATTTCTCCTTTTCATTTTTTATTGCCGACCATTTCTGCGGATACCGACCATGGCAGAGGCCATTCAGCCGGCCGCAATGCCTGCTCCACAGGTTCCTTTCCAGTCGTACAGTCTGATGCCCAGTACCTGAGCCCGGAGCAACTGTTCATTTCCCAGAGAGCCCAGTATAACAGATGTGGCTACAGGGGCAGCGGAGGGAGAGCTGCTTTTACCAGGTTCAGATGGCCTTTACAGGGGGGATAGACCTGTGGGTGGATAATTGAGGTGTTTCATAGAAAACTGGCTGCATGCATCACAAGACCGAAAGACGTTATGGATGGTAGGGGATTTTCACCTCACGTTTGTGGACACACCTGCTCAGAGGAGGCCCAGGAGGGTGATGTTCTTCTCCAGAGAACATCATGGTCTGATAGATCAAGAGATCAGGATTCTTCTGGAGAAGGAAGCTATGCAGAGGACCAGAGTTCATCCTCAGGGGTTTCTCAGCAATGTGTTTCTGGTCAGGCAAAAGAACAAGGGCTTCAGGTCAGTGATCAATTTCAGGCAGTGCAACATCCATTATGTATCAGTATTTCAAGATGTAAACTTTGGCCAACCTCAAAGACATTTTGAGAGCGGGAGAGTGGTTTGTTCGGCTGGATGTCAAGGCGGAAACACGCGGGACGCCAGACTTGGCAGGGCTGACAATAACAAAGCACCCACTGAATCGACATGTGGACAATAGTGATGCCAAGCAAATAAGCATTGCAATCTTGTGGAAACAGCACAGAAGCTCGGGAAATACCCATAAAATGGCCCTTAATTTATAAAGGAAAATGGATTACGTGAAAATAGTGACTCGATGAGGATAATCGTTAATGACTAGCTGTAGAGCCCTGATACTCTCCCTCACTTGGGTCGAAACACGTGTCGGCTTTCAGGCAATGTTAGTGATGATGCAGCAATGCTTGTAAATTCTGAAAAGTACCAATGTCATAGAGGCTCTCAAGCAATGACTCTTAGACAAAGTGAATGATGAATAATATTTCAAAGTCATCTGGCAACGTCAATGTTCTTTCTCTCTGTGATAGTAACAATGATGTTGAGTATTATTATTATTGTAGAATAAACGTAGCTTTCGACAGTCATTTGATGTTTGATCTGCTCTATTAACGAGGCTAGCAACTAAATTAAACAATCAGTAACATACTGACGAATATTGGACATGCGCATGGAAACTGGGGTGCAGTGTTTCCTTATGGATCTCAAGGAAGCCTACCTTACAGTTCCAGTCTTCCAACCACACAGACTGTTCTTACAGTTTCAGTTGCCATCAGTTCCCAGTTTGTCCTTTTAGGCTGTAGTCAGCCCCCTGGTGAAACTAGAGGCAGAGTTCCTCAGAGCCAAGGGTGTGCACATGTTGATCTGTTCATCAGTCTAGACAACGTTTTGCTCATGCGTGAGTCCATTCAGATACTATAAGCACACACTAGGTTGGCAATGCACCTCTTGAGGGCACTGGGATTTGTCATCAATTACTAGACATCGGGGCAGGCTCAGGAAATATTGTTCCTGGATTCCTGATAAATTCCAGGTCAGCATCCCTGAAGCTTCCCTCAAACAGACTGAAGGTCATCGGAGAGCTCTTTGGAGAACACTTGAGTTGCCCAGTAGGTCAGTCAGGCACTTGGGAAGGCTTATCGGCTTCATTTCATTGTCGTTCAGGCAGTGTTTCCCAGTACGTTGCAGCACTTTGCACTGCAGGGATTGAAAATTGAGGTCCTGGCATCAGGAGTATGGTCTTCTGTTTCGGGCCCCATTCCACATTCCTCCATTTCAAGGGGCGAGCTGCCTTTCTAGGATAGACACCTCAATGCCTGGAACGGCGGAGATATCTTTGCTACTTCCCTCAGTCTACAGTTAGAATCAGACGCATGTCGAAGGTGGTGGGATGCCAGGCGTGGAACAATCTTGATTCGGGGGGGAGGGGACGATGGTCACCCAAGGAGTTTTCTTAGCACATAAACTGTGTGGAGATGGATGCGGTTTTGTTTGCGACAAAATGTTTCACAGACAGGTTCTCTCATTGCATGGTGCATCTTCTCATGCGCAATGCGCCAACAGTCTGCATAGATCAACAAGCTGTGGGCAACTTGATCTCGGTTCCTGGCAGACACGGCAAAGATATTCTGGGAGTTCTGCATTCAATTTTGTATCAAAGTACGAATGGATTACCTGCCGGGGTCACTCAATCTGGTGGCCGATTGGTGCTCCTGGCATTGGCAGGAAAGTAGCAATTGGATGTTGCAGTAACCCGTGTTTCTGCAGTTAGAAAGGGTGCAAGGCCCTTTTCAGACAGAGCTACTTGCCTCATGGCTAAACACGCAAATGAAGACGTTTTTCAGTTGGAGACCTGATCCGTTTGCAGTGGCAACTGATGAATTGTTTCAAAACTGGGGTGAGGGTCATCACTACGTGTTCCCTCAATTTGCACTGATAGCTCCAATATTTCTGCATGCCCGTCTGCAGGGAACGTCCCTGGTTATCATAAGTCTGCTGAGGAGGAGTCAGGAATGGATCCATTGGTCCTGTAGATGGCGGTGGCACCTCCCAAATTGCTGCCAGTGTTTCCCCAGCTACTATTGGACCCTCTTCAAAATCCACACCCCTTGGTACTGGTGGGAACCCCACAGTTAGTGGCTTAATTGGTCACATGAGCAGATGGTCTCCGAAGGGAATTTCACAGGCAGCTGCAGTTCTCTTCCAGTGCTCTTGGGGTACCAAGACTAGGAGGTTTTGTGTGGCCGCCTTGAAATAATAGATTTGCTGGTGCACACCGTAGAACTTGGATGCCGTTCATGCTGTTCATGGTGGATTGCTTCATGTTTCAGGCTTTGCCGATCAATGCTGCTACAGGCATTATTGGCTGTGGATTGATTTGGCATTGCTATAGTTCCTTCCTCAATTGCATTGATCTAATGAAATGGGCATTGCAGAGAAGGGACTGAATTCTTATATGATTGAACCAGGAAAGGGAGGAAAAAAGGCAAAGGATGATGGGTATTGTAGTTTTCAGTTGCTTTCCTTACTGCGGTGGAACAAATAAAGAGTTATGATGCCTAATACTCGCCATTAATAGAATCCCGACTCTCCATCATAAACTAGGACCAATCAACATTTTACAACGAGTTACAAATTGATCCTTTTGACTTTCAGATTTGCACAATTCCTCCTTTGGTCCAAGCCTTCCTTCTCATCTTTCCAGCATTGTAGCGACCATAAGCAGGTATTTAGCACCATAAAAATTCCCCAAATAAAATACAAATAAAATAATTGTATTAACAACACCTAACAGACATTAGGTGTTGCTGGTTAGCCAATAGAAACAAACTTGCTGTTGGAAGATGCTGTATTGATACATTGACCCGGATGCTGAACATGCCGAAAAGGACCCTTCACGCTTTGTGCATCTCCAAAAATCAAAAGGGAAAATGGGTGAATCCCGCTCAGTCACCCTTCGGACTTCAGACAGACAGTGAATTCGAGTCAATAACCTTTCAAGAATACCCGGTGCGCCTGGAGGGGTTGGATGTATGACTGCGGGAAAGCTAGTGAAAGCATGATGGAAGGAAAATGTCTGCCTTGACTCCCCTTTGAAAGTAGTGGACAGGAAGTGGGGGAAGCATGAACTAATGGATGCAGGGGATGTTTGCTAAGGTCTCTGGACTGCACCTGGTCTGCCTAGGCAAGAGTCTCAGGCAGACCGTTTTTGTAGATAGTGTACCCAATACAAAATTGAAAATGTTTTTTCGCATGATGAGATATGAACAGAAAAATTGTATAAATATTACTCAACTGAAACCAAATTGTAAAATAAGGAACAAGAATAATATCTGTATTCTCTTTTAAATTCATGTTACAAATTTTCTATACATTTTTCATTTGTATATGTTAATTCTATTTCCTGAAAGATTTGGTTAAACGTCAAGATAATAAAGAAAAACATTTGGGCCTTTCAGCTCCCTTTTTCTCTCCTCTTTCTTGCCCATTCATGCTTTATTCTCCCAGGGCACTGTCCCCTGGCTTTATGTAATTTAATGTTCCAGTCGCTATCAATGATTTAGTTTGTGAATAATAGTATATAAAAATGAAAATGTATAATTTGAACCTTTTTTGTAACCTCGTAAGAAATATTTGACATGGTTGGTCACATGGTTTGTTATTTGTGCCAATTTTGTTGTCAGGTCTGATACATAAAGCGGATACAGAAAGGTTAGGATACCCATTCAAACAGAATCAAATCTGACTTAGAACAATCTCAACAAAACCCAATGGTGGAACTTTTTGATGTTATATAGGCAAGAGTCAAGAACTCGTCCTAAGGTTCCCTCAGAAGCCTTTAGGCATGGGACCTCTGGGTTAGATAAACTGGCACAGGAACTATGGTTTGGTAACTAAAATACAAGAGGAACATAACTGGCTCTAAACTCTGAAAAGGATGGAGATGAAATAGAACAATTGAAAATAATTTAATGCAGGAGGACCTAATGTCCTAGTACAAGTTCAGTTCCCTATTCTGCAAGTGACAGTTCCAGGAATATAGCTCCTCACAGTAAACGGGTCATTCATAGCACCCTCGCTTGGCTACTTTGTCATGTGCTCCTTGGCTCATAGGTCATTCCCTGGGCTCTTGATATGTAGAGTCAACACACACTTACCAGGTTTTGCGATACTCCTTCACCAACCGTGGACCTCCCATCTCATCCACCGGAAGCTCCATTCTTTCATTTCTGGAATGCTTGCATTTAACTCTGTTTTTTCAAGCAATGTTGTATTTGCACATTATAAAGTTCTATGTGGAGCAGCCAGTGGGCAAGAAGTAGATGGTGGCATGGATCAACATTAGCCTTCAGGCTCATCTTTAGGAGAATACTATGTTGCCTGCATGAGGGCAACACATTTTGGGGAGTATAGAACACACTCAGCTCTTTTTTCTAGTGGTGCAGGACCTCTCACAGAGAAATATGAATGATTAGCCTTCATCTTTAAGAAGACATGATACTCTTGAAAGGAGTCAACCACTGCAATTGAAACAGAATCTCAGTGACGGACAGACCGAAAGGGATCTCTGTAGATTACCCGGTGGGTCTCTACACGATGGGCCCCTTTTATGTGGGTTCCCAGCTTTGCTGCTTCTCTTGCATTCTCTCTATCCTCCCACCCATTTGCTCCCATCTCTCCCCTCCCCCACCTCACCTTAAAAACAAAGAATTGTTATAAAGCTTCTGTTTAACTATATTTATCCTTACAAATGTGTTATAAAATTCACTATTTGGACCATTCTTTCTGAATTTTCTTGGTAGAGAATCCCCCCCCCCAAAGAAAACTCTACTTAGAGGGGCTGTCTAGCTCGCTACACTCACGTACGCTGCGTAATATAGGGCCACTTTATGAAACATTTCCAAGGCCACTTTTAGTTCCCAGTCCACTCCCAGAGAATCTGACCGGCCACAGACTCTGGTGGGATTTGGCATGTCTCGGAAGCAGGGACGTCATTTAGGGGTAGCCACTGGTCTTAACTGCAACCTCTGAGGTCCCCTTTGCTACTGCTGTGGACTCCCTTCCTACCCCTGGAAAAAAAGAGTTTTTTTTTCTTTTTTTTTTTTTTAGTGCAAGCTCCTGGGGTGTGGCCAGCGCCATGTGGCTCTTTGCTTCTGGTGTGGCTGGCTTTCTTGTTCAGGCCTCTTAAAAAACACAACAAAAGAACAGGGGTTCCACAAGTCTAACACTTTCAGCATTGACCCTAAATAAGAAAGAATAGGAATACCAAATAATGTGTCGTCTTTCTGGAATAATTGCTAGACTCATTAAAGGTTTATTTCAGGCACACTTAAGGGGGTGAGTCACTCATTTAGTCTGTTCTTAAACACCTCAAATCAGCCTTTCATCCTTCTGAGGTCGATAAATGAGTACCAACACAGTGTTGGGTGATATTGGATGTATATTTTTTCTATATAAAGTGCTTAAGCGTAAGTGCTATATAATAACACATCATTATCATTAGGCCATGGACGTCTGCTTGCATTCACATTCATTTGGTAATATGGGCCTATGCACTCTGATCTTAACAATACATATGGCGATCCATTGTTGAATGAAATGAACATCACATTATAGTGATATCGTAACCATATTTTTCGTAGTGTACTTAAGAACAATGATATGTGATGCCACTTCCAGTTTTGTCAAAGGGTGAAAGGTTGTGTGCCATCACTTCCGGCAATATCACTTCGGGGGGTGGGGGGGCAAATGACATCACTTCCTGTGATGTCATCAGATGTCAAGGGTAGTGTGATGTCACTTCTGCTACTCCTGGCATTTTGCTGAAATGATGTCCCTGCTCGGAAGAGGAAATAATTATATTTCTGATCTCAAGGAAGGACTTTGGCAGTCAGTCACATGAAGATTAGCATTGGCAAAATCAGAGTGAGTGCTAGAGATACTGAATGGCCTAAAAGATATGAGGGGACCTCTCTACAGTGCCTTTGAAAGTTCTGAGGCCAATTGTGGCCAATTTAATCACATGTCAGGTCAGTGACATTGTGACACTGCTGTTCCCAACCCTGTTTATCTACAACCTGCGTTTCATTGGGTGAGTGCTATAGGGAGCCCTGGCTAGTTGTTTTTGTTTAAAATCAAAGCACATGCCTCGTAGCAGTGTCACATGAGGTGAGCTTTGTCTCCAAGAAAGTAAGGGCCTTCCGAAGAAAGCCTTAACAAATTGGGACCACACGGATATCAACATCACACAAAAAACACAATAGACATCAACATTAACTGATTGACTGCAAACAAACATATCGTGGACCCTCAAATTATAGTCCTACAGAACAAAATGAAGAAATGCCACTGACAAAGACCTTGAGCCACTACATGTAAGGAAAGGCGATGGTCAATACCAACCTGAGTGCAGCCCGATGCGGATCCGCACAGGGACATCAGGCATGTGCCGCATCCGAAAGGAGCCCACAGAGCTCAGTATGTCCAGGGACATGTTGGCGATTTCAGCTGCATGGCGGTTGCCATTGCGTTTGGGCAGTCCTGATGCCACCATGTAGGCATCGCCAATAGTTTCCACCTGCAGAGAAAAGGACATAATAGGACCAAAAGTTAAAAGGTTTCTGGGAGTAAAGCTTCAACATGGGGCATGGAGTTTCCAGCACCCTTAAACTCACTGCAGAGAGCTACACATCTTTAACCAATAGGATTAGGAGGCTCAGGAGATTGGTACTGTCAGGATATGGGACCTAATACCTCCAAGTCTTGGTGTATAGGGGGAAGAATGCAGGGACACCTGACCTTCTGGTTCCATGTCTGGATGGTTGAGAGAAATGATGTGGGGATACAGAACCTGCAACCTTCAAAGCCGTAAGGGTTCCTGATATTTTTATTTGGATATGGCACATTGGTGATTGGAGATGTAGGAAGGACATTGGTCCTTGAGGCTAGATAGCTCGGGAAATTTCTATAGAGATGTGGGACATTGGTCCTAGAGGCTGGATAGCTCCTGATATTTCTATAGAGATGTAGGACATTGGTCACCAAGGCTGGATGCCTCATGTAATTGCTTTAGGGATACGTGACTTTTGTCCACGGTGCTTGACGGCTCCTGATATCTTTATGAGAATGGGGGAACTTGCACCTTAAACACTTGACAGATCATGATATTTCTAGAAGGATACATGACATCGCTCTTCAAAGGCTGGATGACCCAAAGGTTTTCCAAAGGGAGACCAAGATCAAGGCTTTATTATAAATTCAGCAGTGCAGTAAAGAAGTGGCAGGAGGTACGTTTCTGCCACTTATTTTGGCTGCAATGAAATTACTGCCAATTTAACCACACTGCCGAAATTCGAGTTAGCAGTTAAAGTGGAGGATTCACCTCCAGCAAAAATCTGGAGATAAATCCTCCTCTTTGCCTTCCAAAATCAGTGGAATTACTCCATCTGAATTATCACTCACAGTAATTCTGCCATAATCACAATGGATCTTATCTACTCCAAAAAAGGGGATTTACACAGCATTGCCACCACTCGTAATCCCATGGTAAGTCAGTAGGACTGAGTGGTAGTGGCAGTAACTGATTTAGGCACTGATTTGGCGGATTTACCAACGAATAACCACCAAACTTGTAATGAAGCCATTAACATGAATGGGGCTTGAATCCAATAGAGAATCCTGCTGCTAATGCTGACCACTACAGAAGAATAGACACTACCTTAGGAATGTGCTTTCCCCTTCTGAGAGAGTTTTGTTACAAAACGAAACAGTTCCCACTCTGTATAAGACTTTGGCTTTGAATTTCCAGAGACTTGTAGTAGTGAAGCCTTTATGTGTTCTGTTCATGTAGTTCCTTATGCAAGGTTGGATATGAGATCACTGCAACTCCCGATAGCTCACTATTAGAATAAACATGTGCTCTGAATATGCAAGTCTTCAAAGAGCTGTGTTTTCTGCTCTCCTCTTTGGATTGCAATGACAACAGAATTTGCCCGACCCAGCTGGGCATGCAGCCCGTAACTTCTGGTCGATTGGTTTTGGTTTGCACAAGACAGAATTCTGCAGTTGGTGAGCAGGTGCAAGTGGATCTAGATCACCTGGCCTAAGCTCCGCCCACCTGTCAATCACTTTAAACTATTGGTGCTTTCTTGGATTGCCTCTCTTTTTCCCTACTTAAGCAGCCCTCCAGCATGTTTTCTGTTTCAGTTGGTGAGCAGGTGCAAGTGGATCTAGGTCACCTGGCATAAGCACCACCCACCTTCTTAGCTTCTTCCTTTCTGCTCTTAACTCTTAGATCAAGGGCGTATCTCACCTGGACATCCAAAGCGAAGGGCAGATGAAGAAAAGGGCAATTCCTATTTGGGCCTGTCCAGATCAGGAGGACCCAGGCGCCCGAATCCCTGCTCAGACAACAGGCAAGCATGCTCCGACATGTGTTTTCTCCCTCTGTCCCCACAGACCATCCCCGCCATCATCAGGCAACTCCAACGTCAACTTCTCTGATACTGGGGTGAGGACAGGAGCTCTGTGGCATAGTAAGTTGTGCATTTGTAAAGGTTTCACTCTCGTGCCACAGAGCGTGTGGACCCGCTCCCCCCTCCCTTTGTCCTAACTTCTTCCTTGTTTGTTCGCCCTACAACCCTCCCACCATGCTCCCATTGGTTGGTGGGCCCTTTAAATCGGTCACCCAAGGCACCCCCTGCTGTGACAGCCCCCTTGGCCAAGGACCAGAGGCTAAGGACAGCTCCAGTGGTGGCTGCCAGTGTTTGCCATGGTAGCACGTAGCCTGCAGCCGTCAACCTGCTGTGACTGAACAGGTAAGTCAAATCTGGGTATGTTGTACTCTGCTGTGCTAAAATAAAGTAGCCTTTTTTCTCCCTTCTAGTGAAAGTCAAATCTGGGTGTGTTGTATTGTGCCGTGCTCTAAAACTTAGCCTTTTCCCCTCCTAGGAAAGTCGAATGTGGGTGTGTTGGATTGTGCTGTGCTCAAAAACATAGCCTTTTTTCCACGTCTAGGAAAGTTGAATCTGGGTGTGTTGTATTGTGCTGTGCTCAAAAACTTGCCTTTTTTCACCCTTCTGAGAATGTCGAATGTGGGTGTTTTCATATTCCGGTAACTGTGGCATTATTGCTGGTTCTCTCTAGGCTCCCACCTGGACCCCTTGCCCCGCAAGGCATGTGTTTATTGTTGTGAGATACTTTACCTCCTCAAAGGGACTCTTAACTTTCTCACTTTCCCCTAGAAGATCAATGTTCAAAGAGCCCTGGGTCTCTCTAGGCTGGACTACTGCAATAGCTTCTTCCTTCCTCTACTCTCCACCCTCTGCAACTAATCCAGAACAGGACTGCATGACCTATCCTTGGCCTCAAGCCCAGGGACCGTATCTCTCCAGCCCTGAAATCTCTCCACTGGCTCCCGGTGGCTGTAAGAATCAAGTTCAAGACCCTTTCCATTGTCCATAAGGCTTTCTGGGGCCATGGCCTGCACTACATCCAACGCTCTCTTCCAAAATACTTTCCATCTCGAGCCCTTCGATCAGCTACCTCCAGCTCTCTAAGGGTTAGATGCTTCTCAAGGCAGAGAGTGAGGGAAGATCTCTCTCCTCTGCAGGTTCCTGTCTCTGGAATGGCCTCCCTGCCCCTCACAAACTCGAGTCAGAACACCCGAAGTTCAGGAAGCAGCTCAAAGATTTCCTCTTCTCCTCTGCTTTCTCTCTCTCCCTCCCCTGTTGACCTACCTGTCGGCTGTACCGACTGGTTGCTTAGCTACCCTCAGAGTCTCACTGGGTAGCAGGCTCTTTCTTAATCAGTCACACTTGCCCTGCCTCCAGGCTACCACGCACTTACGGGCTTTAACTGTAACCCTACAGTCCCTTGTTCTCCTTGCACTACCCAGAGCCGTACTGCCCTGGCTGCACTTGCTCAGAGCATTGCTGCCCTGTTTTACCCTCCCCTTTCCATTGCACTTCACCCCCTCCCTTTCCCCTTGCACTTCTCATTCTCGCACTTGCACAATGTGAAAGACACAAGGCCGAGTAAGATCGTTTGTCTTGTCCTCCCTCTGTCTTCCCTCCTTGTCTTGTCACGACTAGAAACACTTTAGTACAGGCGCGTTATAAATGACTTATCATATAATATATCCTATCATATCATATCCATGTAGGTGATGGTGTGCGTAGCTATCTACGTAAGCCTAATATCCAGTTTTCCCATTCTTAAAATAATAGATGTGGAAGGTAACAGAGCTGCAATATTGTATCTAAAACCCAAGCAGGGAGGGCTTGGTCTCATTTGTTGTGTCAACTAAAAACTCAATATTATACCTGGGCTCTTCTAAACAACACCTTGGCATCTATGCTGGAGGGGAAATGAAAATGTGCAGGATAATTGTT
This sequence comes from Ambystoma mexicanum, assembly GCF_040938575.1. Classification (NCBI taxonomy): domain Eukaryota; kingdom Metazoa; phylum Chordata; class Amphibia; order Caudata; family Ambystomatidae; genus Ambystoma; species Ambystoma mexicanum. Next base: position 212,072,971 of record NC_090921.1, on the reverse strand, counting down.
CCAGTTTTCAAACATAAGGGGTAACGCATGCACTTCTGCTTTGGAATAGGGAACAGTCAATAGCGGATACTCTCCTGTAAGAATGGACAGGAAACTGCATTAACAACGTCCTTCCAATTTTTGTGATTTAGCGGCCTCAAAAAATTAAAAAGATACTCCAACCTGAAAATAATTAGAATAGCCTCATTCTACCCTTGTCTGATATCGCACAGGTATTAGGCTCTCTCATTTTGCAAAATGTTGCAACTCCTCACCCCTTTCTTCTATTGCTAAACCTGAGGGCCTAGTTTCTACAAACTAAGCATATGACATTCAGGGTTTTGGACCGTGTTATTGTTCCATGGATGGGGTGCTCTCGTTCATCACGTGTTTGGCGGGCACTATAATTCTTGCAGATTTCTTCCACCACGAACCAGCGACAATTTCAGAATTCTTGTTATTTGTTCATTATGAAGTGCTCAAACCTTAGGGCAATACAGCTAGAGAACGGTCAATAGAGAATGCAGCCTCCATATTAGTCTGACAGAAACTGATGAAACAGGTGAGTTTGGAGGGATTTGCTAAATTTGCTCAGATTGGATTTGGTTCTGAGGGAAACAGAGAGCGTATTCCAAAGCCTTGAACCATGAACAGAAAAGCTTCTTCCACCAGCCAAGTTTAGCTTTTTTCTTGCTGGGGTAAAACGCATACATGTAGAAGCATGACGTGGTCGATTGGTTGGGTCATCAATCAGCCTACTCACTAGATATCTTGGAGTCTAACCATAAATGACTTTGTGGACCATGGTCATGATTTTGAAAGAGATCCTAGCCAATACCGACAACCGGTGCAGATGATGCAAGGCTGTGGTAATGTGAGTATGAAAGGGGAGGTTCAACACAATTCTTGCAGTGTTTTTTTGAAGGATCTGTAGTTATGGCCAAGTGATTTGGAGAGACCAGCATTGAGTGAGTTGCAGTAGTCTAACTTTGAGCCAATTATGGTGCAAGTGATTACTGTTATGTTATGTTAGTTAAATTTATAATGTGCACGTTCACCAAAAGGCTTCTTGGTGTGAGGATATTCACTGTAGCGCCAACTATACTGGGACTAACAAAAAAGCAGAGTTGTAAGTAAGCAGCAAGAGTGCAAGTGGCTCATAGTCTGTCTCAATGTTAAAGGAAGACCATTCCATAGCTTACTGGCAGCCACCAAAAAAACCTGACCGCCGACTCTTTGAAGACGAAATCTGGGAACCACGACCAAAGTCATTGCTGGACCGAAGTGGCTGGCAGGTAATATACGGTGTGAATTTGTCCTTTAAGAAAATCAGCACCAACCCAGTAGTCTGCCCGGGGAACAAGACCCAGGCGGTAAGTTACCGCCTGGGCCGTCACTTTACCACCATGGCGTAAACTACGTTTACGCCATGGTGGTTGGCGGACTTACCGCCCCATTCCGACCTTGGCGGGGCGGTAAGTCCCCAATCCCCATTTACCCTTCCCCATTCCCATTTTTGCCCCATAGGGCATAATGGGAGTGGGGAAGGCGTTAATTACGCCACCGTAAATTACGGTGGCGTAATTAACTCCATGGTCCCTTAGCGCCATGGATTTTAACACCCGCTAAAAGCGGGTGTTAAAAGCTCCATGGCGCTAAGGGACCTCGTAATTGGCGGTAAGGGGTCGGCGCAGCTAACGCTGGCGTAAACCCCTTACCGCCAGGGTCGTAATGAGGCCCAGAGTGTTAAAGACTATTTTTTGTTTCTCCGGGAGCCAGTGCAAAGAATACAGTACTGGACTGATATGAGAACCGTAAGATGTGGCTTTGGCTGTCCGAGCAGCCAGGTTCTGAAGCAGTTGAGGACAATGAATCAAGCCAGAAGGCTGGGCCAAATATAGGGCATTGCAATAATCCAACCTGCTGGAAATTAGGGAGGCCACGACTAGAGGGCGAATAGAGGAGGAAGGAACAGGCAAAACCCTCAGAAGAACCCTCAATAGAAAGTGCTCCGTCTGACACACTGCACTTACCTGTGATGCCATAGATAAGGAAGCAGCAAAATAGACCCTAAGATTTTTCACTACCGTCATTGGAATAGGAAACTCACCCAGTGAAGATGGCCAAAAAGCAGAAGACCAGGAACACGATTCAGAAGAAGCACCCACCACCAGAACCTCTGTCTTGTCCCCATTAAGTTTGAGCCAATTGGCACTCATCCAGTCACCCACCACTGCCAGGCAGTCACAAAAACGAGATGACACCTCCTCCCGGTCCCAATGTAAGCGCACCAGTATCTGAGTGTCATCCGCATAAGAGTAACACCTGAAGCCGTGATAGTGAAAACAGAGGCAGCAAATAGATGTTAAATAACATCGGGACAAGGCAGAGCCCTGGTGGATGCCACAGGACAGAGAATAGAGAGAGGAGAGAAAAGAAGTTAAAGATACTGATTGGTCCTGTTTGTCAAAAAAAGGTAAACCACGCCAGGAAAGGTTTGAGATGCCGATGGAGGCCAGGTGGGATATGAGAATGGGGTGGTCAACAGTGTCGAAGGCCGCTGATAGATTGAGTAAAATCAGGGCCCCCACACCACCTCCATCGACCAACTTGGCCATGTCATCCTTCACTGATACTAAGACACACTCGGTGCCTCTCCCACGGCGGAAATCAGACTGAAATGGGTCAAGCACAGAAGAAGACTCAAGAAACCCAGAAAGAAGTAAAGATATTAAAGCCTCAAGAACTTTTATGAAAAAGGGAAGCACGGAAATAGGACGAAAATTAGACAGAACAGAAGCATCCAGTGATGGCTTCTTTAAAAGAGGCACCACAATAGACTGCTTAAGCTCTCTAGGAATAAGCCCTGAACAACAAGACTGGTTTACAGCCTGAGTCACCAAAGGAATCATCTCAGGCAGATAATCCTTTAGACCAAATAGGGGAACAGAACAGGGTCCGAAGGAGCTGCAGATTTTAAATGAGAGAGAGCCTCCAGCACGGCCTTCTCAGTGAATACCGGAAAGGTAGCTCAGCCAGAAGTAGCTAGCTGCCTACGACAATCAGCAGCCAAGGTAGGGCTAGCCTGAGAGAGCTTAATAGAACCACGAATGTTCTCAATGTTGGAGTGAAAAAGCTCAGAAAGTGCATCAGGGAGGAGCTGTCGGCCAAAATTGAGCGCTAGATGAGAAAGATTAAACAACAGCGAAACGCTCCTTCGATTGAATGAGTGCCATTTTAATCTTATGTGTAAATAATTTCTGTTTGGCTAACTTAATAGCCAAATTATCATTTCTAGAAAGTGAAACGAAGGTCAGTTTGTCACAGGAACTGTAGGAGGAGCGCCACGTACGCTCAGCTTGATGCAGCCCCAATTCCGCCACTCTCAGTTCTTCCGTAAAGCACAAAAATAAAGGTACGAGGGCAATTGTCTACCGTGTGCATCCGGTATCAAGCAATTTACGAATTAGCTCCCAGAATTCGAATGTCTATCAGGGCCGAGAATACCAGCCGAGCAGGAGGATAAAATAGAGAGGGATAGAGAATCCAGGAGACACGCTCAGAAGAGGTGCTCATGCCTGTCCATGCTCCCCTGATACAAGAGTAGTTTGATACAAGGGGAGTTGTTGATCGAGCAAGGCAAGTAGATCTAGGACCTATGAATAAGGGCGAAGTGTCAAGCAATGCATCTCGCCTGCGCTGTGTACTTGTATAGCTTCCTGATTTCCTTGCAGTTGCTTCCATGTTGGTGCGTTGAATGGTGTCATACATGTAATAATGCCCAGAAACTCATCCCTCGAGCCACCCATCAAAGGCAAAAGCAGAAAAGGGGCAAAACGAGGGAAGGCTCTTTGCGGCACCTGGCATCACCTGTTGATTAATTTGAGGCAGAGATGGTGCGAAAACTGGCGGTGCAGTGGTAGTACATCGGATGAACTGCTGGGACACCATGAGATGATAGGTGGAAACAAGTATGGCAGGAGATGTGGTGGATAATAATGAGACGGGTTCTGCACAAGGCAGGAGGGACTGGAAGACTGAGAGTGACTGAGTAGGGAGCCAGGACAGGAAAAAGAAAACAGGAGAATGTTCATAGAACAGGTTGAACAAAAGCAGAGGCACCATGTGACAAAAACAGGCCAACTAGAAAGGAGTGTTGAGACACATCTGTGCAGTGTCCCGCAGGTGTTTTTATTACCAGCAGAATCAAGTCCTACTGCCGATTTCCAGTGTCCCAGTTGTCATGGAGATATCAGAAGACCTTTAGGGCATGTGCGCATAAGGTAGCCAAGGGACCTCCGCACATTAGTCTTCTAAGCATCATGGTAGTGCCATTCTCCGCCTGCATCCACCAAGCCATAGGTAAGCACTGGGCTCTGAGGCACACCATGGGTCGGGGTGTGTCACGAAGACACCTCAGGTAAGTTGGTTGAAGCCATGGCGAAGGCCATCCATGCCTTGTCCACCTGGAGGAGGTGGCTATCCAGCACTTGTGCAACCTTATTCTCCTGCCTGCAGGGAACTGGAAGGCTGTAGTTGAAAGCCATCCACCTGTAACATTAAAGGTACCATAGAAAAATCCATGGCAGAAGGGTTCAGAATATCAAATAACTGAAAAAGGACAGTAATGGAAGGATGGGATTCCTAACACCAACTGTGAGACCCTGGTACTTGAGGGACCCCTTGTGAAGCCATTGTCCTAGAAGGACCATTTGTGAAGTGAAGGCCCAGGAGGGACTAATTGTGAAGCCCAAGTCCCTGAGGGGCCCATTGTGAATCTGAGGTAATTCAAGGATCACTTGTTAAGATAAGGCCCAGACAGTTGTGAAGATCAAGTCTTTGAGGGGCTAATTGTGACACTGCACCACTTGAGGGACCTGTTGTGTGGCATACCTAAGATAGGGTTTAGTCGATAGTTTACTATAAGATACACTACATATCTGTGCTGAGACTCTTGTGCATGGTTAAAGAAGCCATACTATGAAGTTGTGAAGTGGGTAGGTGTTTATCCAACCCAGAAAACCATGCATTTGCCAGAATAAAAGAGAGGCACCACTCTCATGTACTCTGCCTCTCCACACCCCCATGTGATTAGCTGTTATCTCCCCGATGGAAGGAGATTTGGAACTATTAACAGTTCCATCAGACCTCCCTCCATTCCTAGTTTAAACCTACCATGCAATTGGTGGATTCCAATATACTGCTAGGATACAGATGATGATTCCTTTTGCATGGAATAGTAGCATTCCTGTGCTTTGCATAATTCAAAAAATGGGTTTGAATCAGGCATGATTTTGACATTGGAAATACTAGTTAGTTTCAACAAGAGACCTTCATAAATGAAATAAGAACGCATTGCTGCCAGGCTCTTTTCGAACTGTAGCAGACTCATTTGATTATGACATTTTACCTGACCTTTACCTTTAGGTAATAATAATGTCAGAGGTATCAATGAACATCATGGATACTATTAGAATAGGTTCCTACTGCCGATGGGCTCTTAAAGAAAAGTAATTCAAAGAGGATGCTACACAGCTGCCCAGATGCACAAATGACGCTGCATGCAAACTTGTGTCTTTCGAGCTGCTGGTGTGTGTTTGAACTGTTAACAGCAGAAGTATACAAGTATCTCTTAAATGAATTACATTGATTTAATTAACTTACTGCCTGAGCCATAATTCATTTCAATGTAACCCCTGATGCCACCTTTGAACTGCAACGCATCCATAGAAAGCCTCTGTTTGGCAGAGCATACTTTCCTTGCAGAAAACACCTTTTCTTTTTGTTACAAATATGAAGACAACTAGGAGCATAGATCTTTTCACATGGCAGTCTGCCACATACAACCAAAGTTGTAAAGAAATTCACAGGTTCCTTGTCAAGTTAAAGAAAGACATCAAAGTCCTCTATATGGTACACGATTCCATGAACGTTACCTCTCTAAACTGTTACTCCTCCATTAGCTTTCTTAGACAACCTTTGTCCACTTTCAAGAACAACCCAAATTCATAAATAATACCTTACATGGTAATGGTAATGTTTACTTGTATCGTGCCTATACACAAGTCAAGTTTTTCAAAGCACTCAAGGAGGGTGGGAACATGTGGGAAAAACAACAGTCGTTCAGAGCTCTTGAAATTCTGAAACGATAATAGTCTGAACAGGCAGAGTAAGTGCATGTAATACAATTAGCAGTTGAGATAACAGCAAATAGATCTGACAATGAGTCCGCAGTTTTTGCAAGTGCAATTAAGGAATGAAGAAGGGGTGAACAGACAGAAGATCTTCAGGCAAGGTGCATTTGGATTGTGCAAGTCCACAGATGGTTACAGGGGAGGGGAGATGGAGGGCGGGGGGACATGACCTGGGGGGTCCAAGTGCACCCAGTCGATGGAGACAAGGGTAAGTGCAGAGAGAGCCACTCTCTTGGGTCCTTGCTAAAGCGCAGTGATGATGAGGTGAGTGCAGGGCCTGGAGGCGAGTGCGAGAGGACGGGCAGGAGTGCCAGGGACCTGTGAGACTCATGCTTTTGCATTTTTCTCAACAGAACCTATATCATTAAATACTGGGTCTGTCCTCCAAGATGTGGATGGGCATTGTCAGCATAGGATCATCTATGTCTGCTAAACCTCACTTCTTCCCGACCATTGAAGCGTACACAGTAGCTAATGCCAGGATATCTGGAGAAGGTAGTCCATATGATCCAGAGGGCCCACATGCGTTGATGCCATCCTGGGGACAACAGCCCATGAAACCATAGTAACATAACAAAGGGTTAAGGTAGCATAGATGCTATTCACAAAAACCTAAAGACATAGTGATGTCATCATCGTTATTTTATCCATAGACATACTTTTGGAAGTTAGTATATTAGTGCCATGCCATAAATCCTCCTGTATAAAAATCCCTTAGAGGGAAAGAGAATAAGAGCCATCGGCTACTGCTTTATCTGAAACAATTCTACCACCAGACACAAGCTGGGTGTCATCCCTAAATGACCTTTACTGAATTGACATTTAGATATCACTTTGAAGTTGGTGTATTTCTTGGATAGTACTTTTTCTTTGGCTAACTGGGTTCTCTGTTGTTTGATCATTCTTATATTTTGTTGAAACTGATCAAATCCAGCTTGTGAATCCCTAACTGTTATAAGCACCCTGCGGAGGGGCGGGGGGAGTCAAACAGTCAGGAGGCTAGTAAAGTGGGCTGAAACTGGTGATCTCAGCCTGCATTCCAAGTCGCCTAAGGGCTGGTTCGGCCACCCGCCATCTTCCCCCACCCTCTGTTCCTTTTTTAAAAAAATTCCCCCCTCTCCACTTACCTGATGGCTGTGGGACGAATGCTGCCGCCAGGCTGCTGCTGCGTCTTCCGCTCCACTTCGGTTTGGTCAATTTGGACATGGAAGAGGGGCTCCGTACGGAGCCACACCTTGCCATTCCACGGTGGCCATCTTTGAACAGTCTTTTTATTCTGTGCATGGGATGCCGCGAGACGACCCCTTCACAGAACGAAAATACTTTAAATTAGCCCCATCTCAGCCCATGGGACAGGTGCTAATAGCATTAAGAACCTGCTCCAAGGGCTTGAACGTGTGGGAACATCCTGAGGCCCTCCTTAAATTCCCTGACTTCGCTTGGACCTTTAACTCAGGCCACCAGGCTTTTGTCACCCATTCCAGCCCTTGGAACGGGTGCTTAACACCATATGATGAGTTTTGGCCCTGTTTCCTGGCTTTCTTTGAGTGGCATTTTCATAGTCATAATGGCTGTTGTAAATGGTGTGATCATTTAATTTACTCTTTTATTTGTTATGTGTCTCTAACCACGACTATGATTGTCATTAATATTGAAACATTCCCTTTTAGGTAGTATTGTTTCGCTTCTCTGAACACTTTCAATTCATTGTATACTGCTTCCAAAGAGACAGTGTTGTTTTGTACTGATGCCTGGTTGTTACCCAGGGCCTCTTTCCTTTCCATTGTATATGTCTTGCTCTTGCTGATCACTAACTTGTTGAATGAGTGTACATTCTGCTGCGCAGAGTCGTTTGAGCAGCTTCTGTGATTGGGTTCAAGTAAATGTCCCTTTCACCGAATCTGGCTTCCACCATCTTGAGGCGGGGGAAAAGATAGGCAATAGGGATGGTTCAAACCTTGGCCCACATGCCATTATCAAGTGTGGAGGAGTGCAGTATAGAATCACTGCATAGGTAATGGCCCTAGTTCAGGAATTTTAACAATATGCTCTGGAACTGCAAATGAGCCTCTTGTCGAGCTGAGGGTGAAAACACTGTGGGGCCCCTTATGAAATATTTCTGTTGCACTGAATGGGAATTTTCTTAACACAAAATATCGGAAGAACCCCATCCAATGTGTTTGGCAATAGCTCAACCATCATTGGCAATAGAGTGATAGTTCCTTTTGAATCCTAAACCCAAAAGAATTTAACAGAATAAAAATGGATCTCTCATTTCTGGCCAGAAGACTTTTCTCCAATCCTTAATAATAACATAAAAAACTGTATAGGACGTGTCCCTAAGAAGGTACTCTGGCCAACCTGGATCTTTGAAGCTGTCTAAGACAGTAATTCCTCAAAATAAATGATATGATATGATATAATATGATAGTTTATTTATAAAGCGCCTATACACAATATGTTTCAAAGCGCTTCAAGGCAAGGAAGGGAAAAGGGGAAAATACAATGACATTCTTACAGGCCATGAACAGTAAGGGTGTGAAATTAACTATCGTACTCAGCCTGACGACATTTCAGATAGTGCAAGAGCTAAGACATAGATAATGAAGGGAGAGGGGCGATTGGGAAGGAAATGGAAACAGATAAGCGGCTACTGTACTAGGTCTGACGACATTTCTGGTAGAGCCGGAGGAAAACAAAAGGTGAGGGAGAGGGGTGCAGAAAGGGAGGGGAGGAACAAAACAAGCCACTTTCGTACTACGCCTGATGACATTTCAGATAGAGCTCCAGGGTGGGGGTGAGAGGGAACAAGTAAGGATAGGGGGAGGAGACAGGCGAGGTTGCTATCATACTAGGTCCAGGGACAATTATGATATAGTAAGTGCATAGAAGAAAGTAAGGGGAGAAGATAGGAAAAGGAAGAAAGGGAGAGGAGGAGAGAACAGAGTGTAAGCAGTCAAAAAGAGTGTGGAGAAGCAAGAGGGGAGAGCAAAGACAATTTCAGAAAGGATGCAGAGGAAACACAAAGTGAACATATCTGGTTATTTTCAGGAAATACAAATAACCACTCTGGGCAGTATCAGAAGTACTGTCAAATCGAGAGCAATCCATTATTGGGGTCACTGCTTATCAGATAATCTGACCATAGACACTGTCTAAAGCTTCATTTTGGTTCATTCTCAGTAACAATGGCTGCACCCATCTGCTGCCTCATCTTCACATCACATTAGAGTGTTTACCTTGTACACATCATGTGAACCAATGATGGCATCGAAAAGTGTGTAGAGGTCATTGAGGAGGTCCACCACCTCGATGGGCTCACTCATAGCCGAGATGGTGGTGAAGCCCACGATGTCACTGAAGTAGAGTGTCACCTGGTCAAAGTACTCTGGCTCTACCGGAGCACCAGTCTTCAGGGCTTCTGCCACAGACCTGCAGAAGGAACAGAAACAAGACCCGGGGAGGAAGGGATGAAACAAGTAAAATAAGTTATCCGGCAACAGTAGAGGATGATGAGGAAAATATAGAGAAGAAGAAGAAAAGAGAGAAAGGGCCCATTGAATAGTAAGAAGTGGAGGAACAAGATGAGACGAGTGAGGGTATAGAAAGGAAAGATGCAATGAGAAAGGGAAAACATAAGATATAAGAGAGAGAAAAAAGAGGCAATGCTGGGAGAAAAGTGAAAAGAGGGGAGAATGATTGTGGGATATGAGAGAGATATTTTTAGATAGAAGTAACGTATCATGGAAGATAAGGAGAAGCATAGAAGGTGATGCAGATAGAGAGAGAGAGGGTAGCACGGGGGCATTCAGAGTGTGAGAAAAAGCAAAGTGAACAAAGTATTCCCCATTTCCATGCCATTGTCCACCTTTCTCTCACTGTTCCATGCTCTCAGAGTCTCCTCCTTCTTCAGGCTTTTCTTCCTTTACCGAATTACTCTCTCTCCTTTAACTAACTTCTCTTCTCCCAATCTCATTCTCTGTATTCATGCCTTGTCAGATTTTTTTCTTCCCTTCTGCTACCCTCGTCCATCTTCTTTATTAAGCACTCTGCTTGTCTTTTTTCATCTCTGCCCCCTTTTACCCTCAATTCCTTTCAACTGCCCTATTCTTTCCTTTCAAATTCCTCATCAGCCCTGGCATTTGCTAATCCAGCTCAACCAATCTCCTCTTTATCTATGTTCATTACACTTTCTCTCTTTTTCCTGCTTCTACAGTCTCCACTTCCACTCGTCCCATACCGCCACCTAAGAATGATTGTCAGAAGTGAACTCACGGAGGTAGCATCTGGGTGAGGAGCCGGTCTGTCTTCTGCTTCTCAATCTCCAGCTCTTCCGTCCGCTCCCGGATCAGGTCCTCCAGATTGCTTGAGTACTGCTCCAGCATCCTCAACATTGAATCAATGATATTGGTCTTCCGACCCTTGTTGATGTTCTTGAACTGCTCAAAGAGATAAACACTGTATGAACAAGAGAAGGGTGTAGAAGAGCAGGCACTAAGACCCATTGATTTCCTCCTTTGAACTTCTAGTTTGGTCCTAAAGCGTGGAGCATAGAGGGAACTGTGAATCTAAGAAGGGCAATAGACAACCCTCAGGGCCCCTTGCATTCATATTCTGACTCTGGGAAATTTAACATGCATGAATGGAGGAAGAAATACATGCCAGACAGTATGGTATGGACCAATGGATGTGAAATGTGAGGGAGGCTACCTGTGATCTCCCGTGCATTGTTCTGCTGATATATTTCACAGATCGAGTTCCCTATGTTCTATGAAGACAGTCATGAAGCTCCAGTCACCAGAACAAGTCTTTGCTCCTTTATGCAAAGTTAGTTACTTCTGGGATAATTTTGTATGACCTGTAATTTACCTAGAGTAGACCATAACTTGTGTGCCCACAATCATTTTGATACAGATACAATTCTAATTGTTTTTATGAAGCAGTGTAAGTCAGGCATGGAAATCCAGGAATTCCTGGGTTTCCATGCCTGTTTACACACCCTAAAAAAGGTGTGGATCCAGACAAGACATTTCTTTTTCAGGACCCAAAACAGATGACTTCAAGGGGTTCCTTCATCTTTGTCCACATGAAAATTCAATGTGGGTGGATATCCATATAGTCTGGCTCTAACACCATGCTGCAGAGCAACCAAAATGGTACAATGGTAATTTACGGGCAGAGAAATTATGATCCATGCAGCACTATGCCAGAATCAAAATGTACAGTACTGCTCCAAGGAGAGCAGTGGGTCCAATAGCACGGAGAGATTGGCAAAGAGCACATATATAAACGTATAGATCTATTGTAAAGCAAACAGACAGGTATAGACTACACAGACTACATTGTCAGTCATCAACAAGGAAGACAAGCTTAAAAATACACAGTTTCTAGTAATTACATTGGAAAGCTTCAAAAGGGTTGTTGGAGATTGGTTACAGACAGTGGAAGATCCTACTCAGAGTGGGATATAAACATCATGTGTCACTGGTTCGGAGATTCTTATCTGAAGATTATCTGTGCAAGTATGGGTCAATGGTTTGGAAAGTCTTACCCAGTCAAATATTTACTTGAAGGTAGGCTATTTATAGGTTGGGGGCTTTCGAACATGTCAAAGTTCCTAACATTGTTTGGAATCCTCTACTGATGGAGAGCCTAGAGATCCTATTGATGGTGTACCCTTGGATTGAATCTTAGTCAAAGGCCTAGTTAAAGATCTCTTCAGTGCTGGGCCAATGGCTGGGTCTCCCTCACCTGACCAGAGATCTTCTCAATAGTAGACTGTTAGTTGAGATGCTGTCACCTGATCCAAGATCTGAACAATGATTATTACACTTGGCTAGTTGGCAGCCACACACTTGATGTGACCTCATCACCTGTTCAAAGATTTAATCAATGGTGGCCTACTCATTGGGGACTCTTTCACACAGTGAATGATGGATGGTTTTGATGATGAGCCTTTGGATCAGGGAATCTCACCTGGTCAAAGATTTCATCAATTGTAGGTCGTCGTTCTGGCTGCTCACTCCAGCACTGCTTCATCAGCTGCACACACTCAAGGGGTGCCTGGTCTACAGAGACAGAGGGACGGCAGAGTGGAGGTGGCTTCCGCACCTTCTTGATGATTTCTAAAAGACCAGGGAAGGACACAGAGAGAAGGAGACACACCAATCTCTAGTCAAGTCTATGAATCCATGTAGAAACATTGTAATAAATAGGTGAACTATCCAAAGCTCAGTCGATAAAATGCTCACTGGTGTGCAGCATCAGAACCAAATCAAAATCCTAAATTTACTTGAAAGGCCAATGTTATTTAGCATCAGTAATGTGGTGGGTCTTGTACTAGTAGCCCTGCAGGACAGCACATCAAGTCATTCTTTGTGGCACAGATAAAAAAATGGGGCATGGGCGGTTTTCCAGGCCCATACTCTGCGCTCCTGTAAGTTTCATCTGGCTCTCAAATCTCAGTCCATTTCTCACTACTTATTGGGGGAAACCTCCAAGGTGTCTCACTCGCTAGTCCCCAGAGATCTGCCATCCAGGTGGCCAGGACACAGCCATCGCTATTGGATCCAGTTCCTGGGGATGGACTAGTGGGGGAGGATCACCTGGATGAGGGATCTTCGGGGAGTGGATGTGGGATTCCCTTCCTTATCACACCTTTTCCCCATCCTATCCCGTAGGATATTTTAAAGCTCTACCCCACCCCTTTTCCAACACATTTTCTTACACCGTAAAAGACAACACACTTACACCAGAGCCGTTTATCTGACATGTCCCAACACAAAGGTCAGGCAGAGTCAGGCAATTGACAACAACTACACACACCTGACAGCGCTTTCCCTTCCCCACAGAGATACAAGGTGGAGCACAAGAGCACACTACGAGCAAGGCTGAACGCACGAGGAAGCAGCCAGTACGAACCAGCAGTTCAAACAGAGGAGGAAGGTGGCGAGACCTAAAAGGACAAAGAGGAGGGAATTGCCCTTGCCCTTTTCAACTCAGGCCTGCAAAGCCTCCGAAAGAGGAATCATAAGACCGGGAAGTCCAGCTGCTGGTGTCAACGGTGCACAGGGTCCTCCCGCGCTGATATCCAAAGCAAGGAGCAGCGCGTGCCACCGTGGTGTCGTCCTTGGCTCCCGAGGCACGAAACTCCAACATTTCAGCACATCCGGTGAGTTGGAGAGTACTGATAGGAAACTGAACTATGCTGGGCCCAACGTTGCAAGTGGCGACATTATATGAACTGGTGGACAAAGAACATGTGTACTCGAACTCTAAAAGAAACCTGAATAAGGGTCCAGGTGCTGAGTGGTCCAGCGCTGAGTGGGCACTCATTCCAATGACTATGGGCCTCATTATGATTATTGTGGAATGGGTTTAACGGCGCCGGTAATGGAGCTGGCGCCGTTAAACCCACTCCGCAATATTACGAGGTTCCCTCGCGGGACCCGCTGTGGACATCTGCTTTATCCAAACGTCCATAGCGGGTTCCTCGAGGGAACCAGGGAGCTAACAACGGGCCCATTATGAGTGGGCCCGTTGTTAGCTCCCTCCCCATGCCCACTGAGCCCTAGGGGCTCAAATGGGAATGAGGAAGGACTGGGCCAGGTTCCCTGAAGGAGAATTACCGGGCACTCGAAACTCGGAATGGCCCATACAGGGAACCCGGACACGGTTTTGGAGGCAGCCATGGCGCCAATAGCACCATGGCTACCTCCAAAGTTGTAATGAGGCCCTCTGACTGGAACTTTCTTTGTAGGTTTTTTTAAACTACAAGAACCAAGAGGCCTTGGGGGAAGGCCGGTGTGAGTTGTCAAAGGGGTCAAACAAGGGTCAAGCAAAATCCCTTGTACAATTGAAAGTCTTTGACACGCTGAGAAGCAAAGTGAATTGTGTGAACAAGAACTGTACATAGCCTGACTAGGGCTGAGACCCAGATTTAGGTAGAGGGAAGAACCTAAGGGGTCTAAAGAGACTGGGCCTCATTATGAGTTTGGAGGCATCCATTGAGCTATTAGCTCCATGGCTGCCTCCAAACCGGGCTCTGTTGCCCTGTTCCTGCAATGAGGAATAAATGGGTCATTCCGACATAGGAGGACCCGGTAATTCCTCCTTGCAGGAACCATTCCCCATTCCCTTTTGAGCCCCCACAGGGCTCAATGGGAATGGGGATGGAGGTAATAACGGGCACATTACAAGTGTCCCGTTGTTACCTCCCTCTTCCCCTCGCGGGACCCGGAAAGTCCCGCAAAAGGAACCTCGTAATCGGCCCTGACGGAATTCCAAGGGGAAAGTTAACGAGAGTGAATCCCGTACTGTGATAAAGCCAGGTGAACTGTGTAACTGGCAAGAGTGAACCTGGCTTAGGGATGCCTAGGTACTGGGGTGAAGAATAAAGCACCTGAGAATGTTGTGTTGACAAGGTGAACCCGACCGAGGGGTGTCCACACTGAAGGTTTGATGAACTTGTGATTGAAAGGCTGTAGTGAACCTGACAGAGGGAGACCGACATTGAGAGAAGGATCAAAGCCCGGCACAGGGAGATCCTAATGCGAAGGGTAATCACCCAAACTGGAGGATTTATGATTTATTAAAGGAACATTTTGTTTGTTTTGGCACTTCAGGCCCTCTGAGGCAAGAGACTGGGCCTCATTACACGGTAGGCGGTAGCCATGGCGATATTAGCGCCGTGGCTACCCCTTACTGCCTTCTGGGTCCGGGTAGGCGATATGGGGACTTACCGGGTCATTCCGACCCTTGGGGACCCGGTTAGTCCCCATGCCAATTACCATTCCCCATTCCCATTCGAGCCCCCATAGGGCTCAATGGCAATGGGGAAAGAGCTAATAACGGTACCGCTATTAGCGGTACCGTTATTTGCTCGGAAGTCCCTCAGCGAGCGAGGGACCTCGTAGTAGGGCGGTAGGGGATTACCGGCACCAATGCCCTTACCGGTGCCGGGAATCCCTTACCGCCATCCGTGTAATGAGGCCCACTGTGTGTAAAAGAGACTTGGCCCAGACGGATTCACAAACAAATTTTATAAAACTTTCGCAGAAGAACTCACACCGCATCTCACAAAACTATTCAACATCCTATGGGAATCGGGATCGGTTACACCATCTATGGCTGAATCATACACAACCCTAATCTTAAAACCCAGAAAAGATCCGGCAGACTGTGCTTCCTATCGGCCCATAGCTTTGCTCAATACTGACGTCAAGCTCTTCAGTAAAATCATAGCGCGTCGTCTGGGGGAGGTATTACCTACATTAATAGATAGAGATCAGACAGGCTTTATTCAGGGCCGAGCGACCCATGACAACATTCGGAGAGCAATAGATCTAATAGCCCTGGCCCTCTCCATACCAGGCCCTCTCTCCCTGTTATCCCTAGACGCCCATCGGGCCTTTGACAGCATGTCATGGGACTACTTACACTTAGTCCTGAAGGGCTTTGGTTTTGGTTCGCAATTCTATAAGTTGATCTTGGCCAACTTCCGGATCCCCTCCACCCAAATTCGAGTCAACGCTCATTGGACACCACGGATACCGCTTGCCAGAGGGACCAGGCAGGGGTGTCCCCTATCACCTCTGGTTTTTGCTATAGCAATGGAGCCACTAGCCCAACATATCCGTCTACACTCCGAAATCCAAGGGTTCAAGGTAAAGGATCAAAATCACAAAGTCGCGCTATTTGCGGACGATGTGCTCTGCTTTTTGAGAGAGGCTCAGACCTCGGTCCCCCCGCTCATGACCCTGCTTGATAGATTTGCGCAGATCTCGGTCTTCTCAATAAACATGGCCAAATCAAAGGGGCTGAATCTATCTGAAACACCCGAGGTACTAAATGCCTTACAGAATACATTTTCCCTTAGGTGGGTAAACTTCAAAATAACATATGTGGGGTTGCACTTAACTCCTAATTATTCTGGATTGATGAGGGCCAATATTCCCCGCTAATAACAGAAGCAAAGGAATCTCTACTAAAATGGGCTCCCCAGGAGATTCCATGGCTGGTGCGCATAACAGCAGTTAAAATGACCTTGCTACCCCGATCCTTTATGCATTTCAGGCGCTCCCAGTCCATATTCCAGAGCGGGACTTACAAGATTTGCAGAAAGAGATATGCCGATTTATCTGGCAGTGCAAAACACCCAGAATTCAGCGCAAGATCCTCATCAGAGGTAGGCAGCTTGGAGGCTTAGTGCTCCCCTCCATTTTAAGATACTATCGAGCATCTCAAATCGCCCCCATCCTGTGTTGGGCTATTCAAGAGAATCCCCCCAAATGGCAGGACATAGAGAAACTATTCGCCAGGGCTCCTCTCTCCCACCTCCCTTTCCTACCGCGGGAAGTACGGGCCTCTCAACATCCACTTCTCCCAACTACGAGCTCCACGCTTAGATGCTGGGATAGGCAGATCACCTTAAGGGGGATTGCCCCGGGACTGGGCCCCTTGACCCCGATCACAAAGAACCCTGCCTTCACTCCAGGGCTTCATCCTAGATCATACCGAAACTGGTCAGGAACAAAGACCCTGAGGCTGCAAGAGGTATTTGTCGACAATATCCCCTTGACCTTCATTCAATGTAAGGAGAAATTTAACCTCCCAGAAACCGAAAGGTTTAAATACATACAACTCAGGCACTGGGTCACCAACCCGTCCATTAAAAAGGCTGCCACCAGGCCTCCCACAGGCATAGAGCTAACTGCCGCAGAAGGACAATGTTCCCACAAAGTGGCAACATGCTACCGACTCCTAGAAATAGCTCCAGAGGAGGAAAAATTACCTTACATGTTAGCATGGGAGAAGGAGATGGGGAGGGAGATAGCTCCTGAATCATGACAAAGAATCTGGGACAGAACACATAAGTCTTCTACATGCACAACAGTTAGGGAATGCGCAATTAAAATATGCTATCGATGGTATTTCACGCCGCAGAGACGGCACACCATGAATGTAGACTACCCTGATGTTTGCTGGCATGGGTGTGGGGCTAAAGGAGACTTGGGATACATGCGGCGGCACTGCCCAATTATTCAGTCCTTCTGGTTGGAGATTCGATCCAAAATCAAGGACATCTGTGGATCCTTCCTCCCCATGGACCCATTAGTGATGGTGTTGGGTGACTCCCATGAGGACGGATCCTCTGCACAATCTTTTCCCAGAGTGCAGCTAATCACTCAACTACTAATGGCGCCCGCCTTACGCCCGCGCGATTCTGGAAAGAACCAGAGGGTCCCCACACTGCACACTGGTGGGTCAAGGTCTGGGAGCTTTTGGGAATGGAGAAGCTAACGGCAGCAATAGAGAACCGGACAGACAAATTCCGACATATTTGGGGCCCATTCCTAGAGCATGTGGAAGAAAAGGAACACATGTTCTTCCAACCAAGACTGGTTAAATACCTCCTTCAGCTTTGAATGGCTTAGAGTGAGGGAAGGACTGTATGGAACTTATACCAGAACGGGGGGATGATGCAGTGCACTGGGGGTAACACCTGGATCGTAGGGGGATGCTGGTGAAAAGACCTTTTTTTTTCTCTTTCTTTCTTTTTCTTCTTTTACTCTCTTTAACGAAGAACGCAACAGAACATACAGCTACAATAATACATCCCCAAGGGCATTTGCGAAATTACTAATAGAATCATAGTTGTTAAAATGAAATGTTAATGCTTTGTTATAAATTAATTGGTCACTGAGACAATTGCTGAAGTTTATAAAGCTGGCGAATTTGGATAGATTTGAATAATGTTGCCACTGTTTTATATCGGTAAGAAGTCAATTTGTATTGATGTTTCAATAAAAAGATTTTGACAAAAAAAAAAAAAGAGACTTGGCTACAGAAGTCCCTGATATTTGGAAACTTGTGCTGCCGAGGCCCAGGAGTGTGCTGTGCTCAGAGGTCCTGACGTGTCCCATGTTAAAAACGGGGGGAAGGGAGACCCCAGCCATACCATCCTGACTTATCATTTTCTGAACACTTCGTTCTTTTCTGGGGAACATTACCCCACGTTATTTTCTAACTAAGCAGTAAGGATTGGAAACAGTTTTTTTTTTAGTATAGGCCCTTTTTTATTTTGACAAGATGCCACTAGGACTGCCGTATTATTATTTGATGGTCGTAGCTTGTTTCCATCTTAGATTTAAGTTTAGATTAGGCTTTTTTCTCACCCATGTATACAGTTTAATAAACACTCTTGAACTGTGATCACTTGTGTCTGTATTTACTGTTGCCACCATGAGTTCCTTACATAATACATCAAGACATGGATAGATGGTCAGTGGGTGGTGGGGTGTTTGGTGTAAGCAGAACAGAGGACTGACAGTGCAAGTGTCCCTACATGGATTCATTTCTATTTACTGGTACATTCAGAACCCCCACCCTCAACTCATGTGAAGTACTTAAAGCATTAGTGTCTCAAGCAAGAAGCTTATTCAAAAACATTTTAAAATATATATTTTTCAAGAGAGCTTTATCAAACTAAGCAATTTCAGTGAAGAAAAAATGCTTCTATGATTACATTTTTCAGAGTGACTGTAGAAGCTAAATAAGATGTGCAGAATTCCACATAGATAGTATTCATTTGAAACACTCAGTCCAGGGGCCTCATTACACGGATGGTGGTATTAGCACATGGACCAAGGTGCTATTAGCACCTTGGTCCATGCCGGTAAAATACCGGCACCACCTTGGTGGAAAGGGGAATTACCGCCCCATTCCAAGGTTGGTGGGGCGGTAATTCCCCCTTCCACCACTGCCCTTCCCCATTCCCATTTTTGCCCCATAGGGCATAATGGGAATGGGGAAGGTTCTAATTACGGCACCGAAAATTGCGGTACCGTAATTAGCTCCCTGGTCCCTTTGCAGGTTGGTTTTTAACGCCTGCAAAAAGCAGGCGTTAAAGTCTCCAACCCGCAAAGGGACCTCGTAGTAAGGCGGTAAGGGTTAACGGTCACCGGTACCATTAACGGTGACCGTTAACCCTTACCGCCGTCTGTGTAATGAGGCCCTAACTCTTTGAGGTCATTTCAGTGATGTTTTTTTATAAAAAGAATATATGTAATGCCTAGCTGTCGCTATCGCTATGGGGCGTTCCCTACCTAAACTAACGAAGGTGCTTGTCAGCCGTCTGTGAATGCCAAAAGGAAAACCATCCACAGTCCAAACTAAGCCTAACTGGCCCTACCACTATTCAAACAACTAAAGATAGGTAAATGGCTCCTATATCCACAGCTTGCTTCTTGCAGGTTTCTTCTTCTCTGTTCTCATTAATACAATGATTCACTCTTTTCCTTTCTCAGAGATTGGCTTTTTGAACCTTGAACAACCTCATTGATCATATAGGGTTGTTGTTGTTTCCCTTTCCCAGGGTAGTCATAGCCAGTCTCTGTAATTCTCTCTCTTTATATCCTCTTCTCTTTTCCTTAGGTCACAGTATTCTTTCTCTTTACCTTCTCTGTCTTTTGACAGATATTATCGTTTTGCCCTTCTCCTCAGGCCTGGCTCTCTCAGTCTTCGTGTATCTTAAAGTTCCTATTGCATTCATATTTCTCTGGGCTTTTCTCCTCGGGTGTTTGTTTCTTAAATTCAGTGTGCCTTTCAAGGTTTATTGTATTCAGGCTTCTCTTGTCATCATCATTAATTTTCTTATTCTCTCGTAGGATGAACGGTCACATGATGATTCCTTTTAGGCCTATCCTTTACCTGGTCTTACCTCACCGGGGCCTTCGTATGTTCGGATTCGCTGCTTTCCTCATTTTCTCTGCCTTTTGCTTGTCCGGCGCCCGCATTCCATATTTTCACTCGTTACCGATTGACAGCTCCACGGGTAACCGGATGGTCGGCGGTCAGGACCACGTAGTAGTCTTGTGTAGTTTGAGGGACCTCTGGTCCACCATGGGATCTCCGTGGGCATGCCACCACTGTTGTCTTCTCTCTTCTTCATTCTTGCTAAATGCTCAGCATCCCATGCCCTACTCTCATCTTTCCTACAGTTTTCAAACTCACGTGCGTCACGGTCTGCAGAGCCTCCTCCCCTCTCAGGTGTTGTCAGCCTTGGGCTTCGCTGGCCGCGTATGTATGTCTCAGCCTGAGCTTGCTGCAGCGTCTCTTCCGCTTAAGCTTCTTCGTGCCAGTTAAATGAGGAATCTTACTTAAAGGGACATATTCATTTTCTGGTTGAAAATAATGAATGGTAGCATTTTCTTCTTCCCAGTCTCTATATTGTATGTTCTTCAAGTTGTATGATATTCCCAAGTAGACCATAACAGAATGCGGGAGTTCATCTGAGGAACGCAAGTACTTGTTCCCGCAGGGATAGTCTCACTCGGTGAAGTCCCACTTGCCTCAGCCCCTAAGGAGGTTGTTGCAGAGCGGCCTCACCTTCCTAGCCACATTGGGGGCTCACCCTGGGGGAGAAGGGATTAATTCCCTTGATCTGTCACAGCTAATATTTGTCATTTCCCCCAAAAAATGTACCCAGTGTTTTGACACACTTGGTTGTGTGTTCCACCTCTTTCGCTATCCTGAGTACTTAGGAATACCTTTTGCCCACAGTTAATCTCTTATTTTACCATCTTTACACTCTAGCGTGAACTGGTGACGCAATCGCTCATCATTCTGGGGATCGAAATCACATGTCCTAACTAGGCCTCTCACTGAAGTTTTGAATTGTTATGAATTGTTTAACAGTTTCTCCCACCTCTTGGGTGCTTTTTCCAAATGTGTACCTTACTACAATGAAGCAAACTTTTTGTTTCGTAGTCCTTATCAGAGGTCTTCCCTCTCAAGCTCTTCGCTCAACCGCCTCCAACTCCCTCAGAGTCAGTCGCTTCTCCAAGCAGCATGTTGGTGGTAGATCTCTTTCTTCTGCTGGGGAACAGCCTCCCTGCCTCTCTGAATCTTGAGAAGAACCATCTGCGGTTACGGAAGCAACTCAAGACCCTCCTCTTTGCTTCTGCTTTCTCTCCTCCTCTCCGCTGCTGATCTCCTGGCTGAATCTGAAACTGCACTGATCACCTGGCTACCCTCTGATCTCGGGCCCAGGTCCCCTAACCCGCCAGTTGCACACCTGCACTGCCCCCCCTGGCATCCCTTGCCCTCTGGGACTGTTTCTTTATCCCTGCAGCCCCTATTAGCACTTGACCCCTGATGCCTACTCTTATCCTTGCACTTACCACCAGCTAGCCGCACTTTTATTTATTGTCTTTATTTATTTTACTATTATCCTATATACTGCACTGTCCCCTCACCTCCTGCACTTTTCCCCTTCCTCTCCCCCCTGCACGTGTGCCATTTTAATGTCACCTGGCCTCGTAGGATCGCTGTCTGTCTTCCCTCTGTTCCCCCTCCCTTGCCTCGTCGCGCTTTGACACACTTGTGCATAGACGCGTTATAAATGCCATATCATATTATATCAAATGTGTTTAATTCATCGGACTCTTCTGTGCTTAAGTTATCCATTTTGTCTTGCCATGCTAAGCCTACACAGTGATTTTTACCCTCTCAATTTCATAGTTTGTCCCACAAACAGCAGTGGCATAGTATTCAAAGGGCTTTTCCCACCTTTTCCAAGAGATAGGTGGATCTCAAGTTGAAGGTAAAAAGCACTATTGCTGTATTGTCTCCCCTATCTAACTGGATACACTGAAGATCAATTTAGTTTAATTTATTATAATTTCTTTTTTTTTCCCACCTAATTTCCCCCTGTTTTCTAATGCGGCCCCAACAGTGCTTTCAGCACGCTCCCATTGGTTCTCATCACACTCTTTATTCGGTTTTACGCTTACTAGAAACCACTCTCAATGTGTCTCTCACCCACTCCTCACCTGGAGTTGTTTTGCTGCTGCCGCGACACTCCCCATCAGGTAAAGTATCGAAATGAAATTCACCGGTTGGTGGGGCTTACTGTCCCCAGTCGCTACTTTTGTAGTGGTTGGAACCAATCAGTTCAGGTGCGCTCAATTAGTATTAAATTGCTCTTTTTGTTCAGATATAAATGAACAGAACCTACCAGAAGTTTCCTCCTCTTCCTTCTCACACTTCTCTCGTCTCACTCTAACCGTCCAACGATACGTGTTCCACGTTCTCCTTCAAGCACTCCCATTCAGAACTACCAGGATACCAAGGATCCCATTCTTAGTCAGGCAGGAAAACGAATGACAGCCTTGGGAGAACTCCAGGGCATGGCTTTTCATTAATTGATCTTCCTGATATTTTGAACTTCAACTCCCATCAGTCCTAGCCAAAACTGCCAATGGTGAAAGATCATGGGCATTGTAGCCCAACACATCTGGATGACCAAATATTAATAGGACATGCTCCAAGGAATGTATGTGCTAGGCAAGAGCCACATTATGGATTCACTTACTTCTGGGCTGTCTTCATGTGGAGCTCTTCTCAGTGGCTTGAGGTTCCCTTTGGAAAGCCTCAAACGGCTATAGCCTGGTTCCTCTGTCAACAGCAGCCAAGTTCAGTCATTCAGGGCCTGGGTGACGTAACCGCTGCCGGGAAAGAGGAATAGCAAACCGGACGTAGGTGTGGGAGAGATTGTGATTAGAGATGCAGTAGTTCCTCCACTGAGTGGCAGCGTGTCGCAAAGGCAGGGTGACCTTCCAAGGTCTTATGAGAAGAATGTGTATGGTGTTTGGAGAGCTGGTCATCTGTTGAAGGCAAACCAAAGTCCTTCCGGTGTATCGGAGCCCAACATTCTACTGTAGCCCGGGGAAAGGTAAGAGGAGTGGGGAAAGGACAGGACTAAATGCACACACGTAATCTCAGGTTCATGTCCCTAGCACCTGCGTCAAAGTGGTGCAGGGACACACCGAGGAGAACAAAGCCTGTATGAAGGGGAACCTGAGATGCTACAGGCCACCAGGGAGGAAGATCCTGCACACAATCTGAAAGACCCACGTATATCTTGTGACTACAGTCTTTCGGAATGGCATCAGTCAGTCTTACCTCAAAAAAGAGGGCGGGTGCAGTGTTTTCATATACCTTCTTCCCAATGGCGTAATGGACTGTATCCCCCTTTTTCAAAGGAGAACGTTTCTAAGAGGGCACATTTTTGCCTCTGCTGAGAGACTCTGAGATCGCAAAGGACACATGGGGCCTGGGAGGAAAAGCATACCTGCTTCCAGGGATCATTCTTTAGTTTGTGTAAATGTTCCTGCTGGTAACAGTAGAGTAATGTGGCTTCTTCGATACCCCAATGGCACCCTTCCCTGTGTCCAGCATCTCTTTGATGAAAGGAATGAGACAATAAAAACCCCAAATACAAGTCTCTATCTGTCTCTCTGTCCCTTTCTCTATCTCTGTCTATCTCCCCATCTCTGTCTCTCGCTCTATCCCTCTTGCTCTCTATGTCTCTCTCTCTCTGGGAGGATAATAACATTTCTCCACCCCGCTCATATTTCAACATGCTCCAGGATGGAGCAAATGAAGTGTGCTTTGCATGAGGCATCATTGCGGAGCGATGCATGGCTCACCTACCCGGGGCGTGCAGTGGTATGGCCACCATCTGTATAGTTGGAGGGGAAAGTGGATGTCAGGCAAGAGTTTATGAATGCACCAATATAGATAACAAGGGATTAGTTGGACCATCAGGAGGTAACAACCTGTTGGTTCAGGTCTATGAAGTACCCCCTTTGGGCTTTTCAAGTTATGAACTGCATGAGGGCACCCATCTGCTGCACCAATGGAGAAGGGTGCAGAGGCTGCATTGCGCAATCTGTATCTTCAGGTTTCAGCCGCTCTGAGGGTGAGCATTACAGAAGCCACGGAACCCCCGACACAGCATTCTCATGTGTGGATCTACAGGACACTCAGGAGTGTTGAGACAAGCAGAGTTTTTGTGGGTGTGGAGACGAGCATGGACCTCAGAATCAGCCTTAGGATCAGCTTGCATCAGTGCAATGTGGCTTTTGAGTACGCTGGGTCCAGCAGGGTTCCTAAATACAAGCATGGAATCCTGGGTTCACAGCACTGTACTGTTCACGGTAGATCTGGAAGTCATTTGTGGTCTCCTTTTAGCATGTGTGTAGTTTTCCGTTTCCACTACGGCCTTACTACAGTGTTGTTGTTTGATTCTTTCCTGACATTTCATTGTCAGTTCGCTATGCATGCCCTCTCCTAGTCAATGATACACATTGTGCATATAGGTGAGTGGAGACCGTATGGCCATGCATGATACTTCCTCTGGTCAGCCATACTGAAGATAGTTTCTATGGCAAGGCACTCCCAATATGCTTGCCTTGTATTCTTACCAGACCCTAGTATGCTCTTGTTTTACTTGAATGTCTTTTGCCTTTTTCCCCACACAGATCACTTCCTGTCAGAAAACTGGAAACATGGAAAAGGGTCCTGGACAGAAGGAGGCGACTAATAATGACCATTCATGCATTGTTTATGACATATATTAAATTATGTTTTTCAGATTCACTCTTTTCACGCTCCTTTATTGGTGCACTTTGTACCTATGGCTCCCGACAATGTGTTATACTGGTATTGTGAACACCTGGGAATAATGTTTTTGCCACTCGACACGCTAACACTCGACAAACTACTCAAATCTGCACTCACAGAAAAATGCACGGTTCTATGAGTAGGTTTTTTCACCTCTCCTCTGATCAGCTCCATCTGATCTAACAACAATGAATACTGTGAGAAGCCTGATGGTATTCTCCCACCTACTCCTTTGGGATCCTCCAATTCAGGTAGCTAGGGAAGGGCCATTGCCTTTAGACCCCGACCCTGTGGGTTGACTAGCGAGGGAGGACCTGAATGGAGGGTCACGAGGGATTGGGAGGAGGATACCAGGGGGTATTCCCCCATTCCCAATAATACCCTAACCTACTCTCCCTCAGCCTTCATTGGGTATTTCCAATCTCACCCCTTCTCCCACTCCCCATTTCAAGTAAATACTGAGACGAGGAGGATGCAACTAGGATCAGTGAAGATTACCCATAGAAACAACATGGGGAATGTTAGGGAAACCTGCTTTAGAAAAAACACCATTTGTACCACTAATATAGTCAGGTAGGGTCAGGCATTTGATAATGACCACTCACACCTAACTCCCCTTGACTGTTCAACTATGAAAGGTGTGGTTTTTCACAGAGGAGGGAGAAAGCTGGGCTTATTGCCCGGACCAGAGAGGCCAAGGAGCAGAGAGCAGCAGGACCTGAAGCGTGGAGGAGAACGACATGCCGAGACACTAACCCCGTGTTGGTGTGGGGCTGCAGCGTGGCTAGGGAGCCGTGCCTCCAAGAAGTCGGAGTGAGGCAGCCTGCATCCTGCTGTTGGTGTCTGGCATAAGGCTTGTTCCCTTGGGACTGGTGCCTGTCCCAAGGATGTCTGAGGGGCAAGGTGCGAGACCCTGACCTAAAAGTGTTGAAAGTGTGCAAGAGGCATAATACCGATAGAGCAAAGCAGCGGAAGGTGCAAGAGAGCACAAGAAAGTAAAAGTTACCACTCGACAAACTATTCAAATCTGCACTCACAGAAAATTCTTGGTTCTACAAGTAGGTTTTTTTCACCTCTCCTCTGATCAGCTCTATGTGATCCATGAACAATAACTACTGTGAGAAGCCTGATGGTATTCTCCCACCTACTCCTTCAGGGTCCTCCATTCAGGTGGCCAGGGAAGGGCAATTGCTTTTGGATCCCAACCCTGCGGCTGGACAAGCGAGGGAGGATCACCGGAGTGGAAGGTCACAAGGGATTGGGAGGAGGATACCAAAGGGTGAGCCATGCTATTCCCCCATTCCCAATAACAAAGGAAATTAAGAAACGGATGAAGGAAGCACCTGAAGGTGAGAGGGTAAAAGGAAGAGCAGGGAATAAAGAGAGGGGATACCGATCAGAGTGGTCACAGCCAGGAGAAGCAAAGAACCTCGTAGTTTCAAGAGTCTCTGATTGTACCCTGCACGTGAAATGTGTATGAAAGAACTGAATACAAAAGTAAAGGTGCATCCTGACAAACCGAACTCATGTTTGAATCCAAGAGGGGCCTGAGCTTGTGGAAGGGAAACCCTGAGAGCCATAACGAAGTGGAATACCTATTATTTTGTGACAGCTGAACTTGTGTTTGAGTCCAAGAGAAGTGGAGTACCTATTGTTTTTGATGCTAAATGAGTTAAAGCTTGGGGAAGGGAACCCCGAGGAGCTTCGAAAGGAACTGTGTACATTTCCTTTGATTGTGTTCTGGAACTTGGAAGAACTAAAGCTTGGGGAAAGGAATCCCAAGGAACTTAAGACATTTGAAAGTGTAAGACTGTGACAAGAACTATGGAGACGGTCTGATGAACAGTCTTTTGTTCATTGAACTCCTTTTTGTGAAGGTGTGAAAGTCATCTGAAACCAACCTTGGTTTCCTATTTTCTTTTGAACCACTAATTTTCCTTTCTGAAGATTTCCTAACATAGTGGCCCTCATTCCGAGTTTGGAGGTAAGTACCATCCCTTACCGGCATGGCGCAAATAGCGTGTCCGTGCTGGCACCAGCCCGCTAATAAAGTACTATTACGACTTCGCGGGCACAAGCTTTGCGCCATGCCGGTAAGGGACGTAGCGCCATGCCGCAAAAGGCCCCCAAAAAGCCCTTACCGGCATGAAGCTAGGCGCAGATTACACCTCCGTCACAGTCCAATGCGACATTAGCAGTCACTGTAAATATCGGTCACCATAATTAGCAAACACCGCTTTTTACAGTCACCATTAAATAGCGGAACCGGAAATAGCGTAATCGCACAGGAATGGGTAGGAGCACGGCGGCCATCTTTAAAAACACAATCCTTTGCCATCCTCAGCACACAGGACCACTGTGACAATGGTGATAGACCAAAAAGCACATCCTACCACCCAAGAATGCCAAAAGCACCCAAGAAGGGATCTGCTTGCCTCCGAAAGGAGTGATTCAGCCAGGATGAACTACAGATGCTGGTCGAAACCTTGCATGAGCATGCAGGGACAGTGTTCAACAGCAACCTGAGGAGGGAGACAGTGTTGCGCAAAAAGGAGATTTGGGCACTAGTTGGCCAGAAGGTCAATGCAGTAGGCAACACCCCCCACACGGTGAAGGATTGCCGCAAGCGGTGGGATGACCTGCGGCTGAGGGTGCAGAACATTCTATCAGCAAACCGTACCCAGGCCTTGGAAACCGGAGGAGGACCACGTTCTCCCATTAAGCTCACACCGTGGGAGGAAACATGTGTGAGCATGATTGGTCCAGAATCTATAGGCGTGGGAGAGATGGAGTGTGGCGCAACATCATCTGCTGATGGAGGTGAGTGTCCAAAGTAAAAACTGCTAATCCAAATCTGATAAAAGTCAATGCCAATGTCTGTCCAAAGAATGACGCCATGGTCGGCCACACACACACTCCCTGTAAAGTATGCCGAAGCAAGTGAGAGACATGCTGATGGCTGGTGCAAGGCCGTAACGTACATGACACATACCACACAAAGTAGGAAATTCCATGAGGCACACAGCGTCTATGAACTAAATTGTGAGCATCTCAGACAGTACAGTACCTGGCCAACATGAGTGACACCGACATATGGCTGCATTTACCACCCATGTATGAAATGACATGCCCTTCCCAACACAAATGCCTATTACCCACAATTGTGTGGATGTGCTATCGTACCAATGTATGTATGATGCCTACCCAAACATCACTCATGCCGTCCCTCTCTTTCACCCCCACAGACAGTGAGCATGACAGTGAGGAGCTGGACACCACCCGTCTACATCCAGAGGCCAATCCAGGGGGTGCCGTGTCCCAGCAAGAAAGCCACCACAGGGACAGATACCGCCTGCAACACCAAGGCCCATGGAGGGCACACCACCCCCAACCCCCACTGTACTGCCTGCAGACACCTGTCCGACACCCCGTTCAGAGGAGTCCAGTGTGGCTGGGGAGGTGGCAGCCACCGCACCCCTCACAGTCGAAGACACCCCCGATGACATCTGGGGCACCATTGAGGACAACTCAGTGGATGTTGTCCACACCCCAACACAATTGGCATCCCCCCAGGTATCCATGAGTGACACTGTTGATACCAACACCCCGGAGCAGTCTGGGCAAGACCACACCCAGGGACATATCAGTCCGGTATTCAGTGCTGGGGAGGATGAGCAGCCTGGCCATGCCAGACAGACCCCCAGCACGGCCCCAGGTGCAGCCGCAGGAGCACAGCGGCTGACCAGCTGACTGCACTAATCCAGGATTTTGTGCAGGTCAACCGTCAGGCCAGGGAGGAGTGGTGCATGGACTTGAGAGCACTGGGCCGGTCCATCACGGAAAACGCGAACCGCCTCTGCAAGGTGCTTGGGCGCATCGCTGATGCTTTGGAGGCTGCTCTTCGTGCCCAACAGCCTCAGCATGAGGCCACACCATCCACCAGCAGCTCAACACAAACCAAACCGCTCCGCCGATCGGTCTGTGTGCTGCGCCGACGGGACATGCCACCCCCTGGCTCTGGGAGTGCTGAGTGACTGTACTGGCAGCCTCATGTAGGCTCCGTGGACCCTATGGGACTTGTGTGGGGGAGTTGTGGGGGGAAGGGGGAGAGTGTGTGTGGGGGAATTGTGGAGGGAGGGGGGAAGGGGGTGAGGGTGTGTGGGGTAGTTGTGGGGGTGAGCGTGGTGGAGGGTGTTGTTATTCATGTTACTATTGTTACGTAAAAAAAACAGGTTGGACATTCATCATTGCGCATGTGTCATTTAATCTTGCACAGTGCATAGTGTACATGTACCCCCACACCCAGTGCCCTATGTCCAACCATTATGTCACCCTCTGCCGACATGCAAGTCAGAAATATTGTGCAAGCACTGACTGGCGCACAGCACGTCCCTCCTGTGCATCGCCAACGTGATGAGGTCCTGCCACATCTTCATCATCCCCTTCATCATCATCAGGTGGTAGCAGTTCCATGTCAGGGGACAGGGGCACGTTTCGGTGGATGCACATATTGTGCAGCATTATACATGCCATGGTGATCTTGGCCACCTTCACATGTCTGTAGAGGAGTGCCCCACCCGACCGGCTGAGGCAGCAAAATAGTGCCTTCAACAGGCCAAAGGTCTGCTCAATTACCACACGTGTACGGGTATGGGAACGATTGTAGTCCTCGTGCCTGTTGTGTGGGTTTCGGACAGGGGTCAGGAGCCACGGCTTCAAGGAATAGCCACCATCACCTGCATGAGAGGGGAATGAAGGTAATTGTTCGCAAAATCATGTTGGACAACTGTACTAGTCTCACATGCCTGCAGGTAATCGGTGCCCACATGCACATATCCCTGGATGCATTGGTCCCATTTCAGGTCCCTCTTTGTGTCCTGTGCCATGGACTAATGGTGTGGGTTGCATCTTCAAGATGATTCATGGTGTGCACTTACATCTTGTTGCACGTGCATCGTATATTCAGAGAGCAGTGTTGGAGTAAATTAGTGATGTGTTGTGTTCTGTGAGATTTACTAGTAGGGGGTGTTGGCAGTAGTCTGTAGAATATTGGGCATTCTGCGCTGATCATTCCCATGGTGACATGCAACACTCCTATGGGTGTGCCGACCCGGTGACACACTGTGGAATCCCTAGTTGGCTCAGTTCAATGCACTCCCAGGGATGATTGTCCTGCGTGGTGATATGCTGGAGACAGCAACATAGTGCATATGAACTGCATGGTGAAGGATGGCCTTACGGTGGGTGAAGGCCGATGATGAGTGGTGCATGTGTTCTGGGATGTGGGCTGGTTACCTGTTAGTCATGTAGTGATAGGTGTCAACCATACTTCATCACTATGGGATTTGGGTGTCATGTACCGTTTCTGATGCTTTGGGGCACAGTGTTCGGTGATGTGCACATCGTGCAGTCACATCAACATTCCCACCCAGGTGGAGTATGCATCCCCTCCATTCCCACCCAGGTGGAGTATACACCACCCCCATTCCCACCCAGGTGGAGTATGCACCCCCCTCCCATTCCCACCCAAGTGGAGTATGCATCCCCCCCATTCCCACCCAGGTGGAGTATGCATCCAAACACCTCACAACCCTGATGCACTGCCATGGCCCAGTCAGGCAACTCACCAAGCAGCCAGGCACGTCTTCCAGCATGTCACTCCATGTAGCGTGGTAGCGTGGAGTTCCACAGGACCATAAAGTCATGAGTTGATCTGGGATATCGGGCACAGCAATGTGTGATGATCTTGCTGGCATCGCATACCATCTGCACATTGAGGGAGTGGTATTGCTTGCGGTTGCGATACACCACCTCCATGGCATGCAGGACCACCAACTCCACGTGGGTGCAGTCGAGGGCACCTACACAATTTGGCATGCCTGCCAGTGCAAGGAAGGCAAATTTTGTATCGAATATCTCCTGGGGAGTCCGTGGTAGGGATATGTAGTCCCTTGTGTGCTTGAGGAGAGCATCCAGCACTTGGTTCAGAATCGGGAAAATAAGAGTTGTGATGTGGTGGCGAAGAAGGGATGACTGCGTAGAGGGGGTGAGTGCATAGAGGGGGTGAGTGCATAGAGGGGGTGAGTGCGTAGAGGGGGTGAGTGCGTAGAGGGGGTGAGCGAGTTGAGGGCGTGAGCGTGTCGAGGATTTGTGTGCGTAGAAGGGGTGAGTGGGTAGAGGGGGTGAGTGGGTACATGCTTGAGGCAGACAAGAGTGCATGCGTGGGGCAAACAAGACTGGATAGGGGGGCATGGAACGGACTGAAGTGCACAGAATTGCCCAACATATAAAGTATGGTTTGGAACGCAGAGAACGCTTAAAGAGCATTTAACTCACAATGACTGGAGTACGCATGGCGAACTGGAGCGCACGGCGCGAACTCAAAAGAACGTGGTAAGACAGAATGCATGAATGCGTGACCTAAATATATGGAACAGACTGGGATCCATGGAGTGAATAGGAATGCATGGAACGGTCTGGAGCACGCGACGTATATAGTATGATTTGGAATGCAGAGATTATCTGAAAGCGTATATAACCCATCTTATCCTACCACCACGCTTACTCTCTCCTTACATCACCACTCAACTAGAACACAGTGATATTATGACACCATTCGGTATAACTGTTCTCATACCAACACTCGCCGCTCACTCCACATCATTCTAAATAATCACTGCTGGTAACACCTCACCCCCCCAGCCAGGCGTTCTCCTCAGGCCTAACGCAGCCACATCCGCTCTGGATAAATCCTGCCAGAACTAACACATACTCCTGACCTCTCAACCAGCACACCTACCGATAGAATGCAGCTATTACACGGACACCACACGAGCTGCACACATACCCGGTGCCCACACGCACCCTTTTGTCTCTCTCTAATCTCTCTACTGATATGAACTTCGGTTCCCAAGGGCGTTCAACCTACCAGCGCCTTCAGACCATACCAATGGTATATAAGGCGCTATATAAATGCAAAATAACAATAACAATAACAATATGCCATGCATGTGCCCCACTGTGTGCTGGTAGGTGTCTGTGGCAAGGAAGTGGAGCACAGACACTACCTTCAGTAGAGGTGGGATGGTGGTGCCTATTTCTATGAGGCTCACTATGTCGTTGTGTATCAGGTCCACTATGGTGGTGATGGTGTCCCGGTCAAGCCGGTACAGGGTGTGGATCTGCTCAGGGGTTAGATTGAATGGACTGGCTCTGATGCGAGGGATTGTGGGCTGCCAGGGTGGTAATGGTGGTTGCACTGGTGGGGCATGCTGGCCCTGTCTCACCTTCCTTCTCCTCCTGCGTCTCCTCTGTAGTGGCGGCTGTTGTTGTTGTTGATGTTGTGGCAATGCAAGCAAGTCCTCCAGCTCCAGTAATGCTACTACTATTGAAATCATCTTGGTGTGGGAGGGGGTGTGGTGTGTGGGTGTGCTCCTTTTGTACTGGCCCTGACTCCATTGCCTCAACCTGTGCTTATTGTGTGCACCTGTGGCTGTTTGAGACACTGCTCAGGGCTTTTTACAGCATGTTGGTGATGCCGGTATTTACGCCGTGCTGGTAAGCACTTTTTTCAGCTTCATGAGACCGTTATTTGCATGTCCGCCTCACTTGTGATCTACTCCGGTTTACGGCATGCCGTTAATGCCAGCATGGTGGGTCGCGTGTGCGCGACCAGACCGCTATTAACTACATCGTACTTTACGATGCCGTTAATAGCGGTCTGGATGGTCGGAATGTGTTGTAGCGGTAATCGATGCCGGTATTCCTTTTCCGGCATCGTTTTTCCCTTTGCATCAACCTTGGAATGAGGGCCATTGTTTGTAAAGAGTGAGGGCAAGCATAGGGTTAGACAAAGACGGACTGTTGTTTTGGACTCTTAGACATCGACGGCTCTTAGAAACATCAGTTAGGGGAACCATCCCTTTAGAGTTAGGGCCAGATAGGCATTACACCAACCCAAGAACCCTAGTAAATAGAAGTTTGGAAACTACCATCTTTGAGTCTGTGTATCTCTTGATACCATGCCTGTCTCACACTACACAGGCAGTACCACTATATGTCCACACCCCCAGCAACATTGACCCTTTTCATTTGTCTGCCTGTTTCTATAGAACTCCCTTCTCACATTTACTCTAACCTCTGCTCCTCCTTTCATCCACAAACCATGGAAAGAGGGTCACTATAAGCCATCTTTTTGGGCACCCTTCAGGGCCATAAGAACACTTCATTGTTGACGAGAGCAGGTGAAGAGTATTTGGCTCATATGCCTTCTGGATGTGATAAGATCACTGGATTGTGTATGGGCTCACATGGAGCTTATAATTGGGTGCAAACTCCCAAGAACCCCTTTTACGATCCTGTTTTCATGCAACGTGTCTCTTCCTTTTGGTGCCAATCACTGAATGTTTAGGGGCATGATTGCTGCAAAAATAAGTGATTCTCATGTCAGATAGAGAGTGGTTGGAGGATCTTGTCTATCTGTCAAAAGTAAAAGTTGGCTACCAGAATAGAGGGTTGTAGATATAATTCTTGACCACATTTTAACCGTGCACTAACTTCAAAAGAGCCACTGATCTCAATAGGGAAGGTAAGCACCAATGTAAAAGGGATCCCAGTGTACAATTTATGTGTGATTTGGGGCTGATGTGAGGCACTGATGAGAGCCAACCCAGACTAAAGAAGGGGTAATTTGGGGTTCAGCAAGGCACAGGGTAGTGTAGGGGCGAACAATTAACATGACTAATTAGGAACCCACTAACAACTAACCTTAACAAACTAAACTAATAGTAATTCGATGGGGTTGCTTAGGCCATAGCCTAGCTGCAGGCTGGGGGTGCATGAACTTGCATTACAACATTGGTTTAGAAAATACATGCACAAATTAAAAGCTGTTTTTCTGTGTGCTGAACATGAGGCTCATAGCAATGGGGCAGCAGAATGTGCTATGGTAAAGACAACTCTTTGTTTTGAGCAGGAAGCTGCAGGAAGTTGGAATGAAAATGTTGGGTTTGAGAAAGACCGCTGTATGAAGATGAAAGCAGAAAGGGTTCTGCACAGGTACCTCCAGGGCTGGTAGTGTTACCGCCAAACCCCGAGGCGCTATTTGCTCCGGATCACGGGTTTGGCGGAACAGTAATTCCCCATTCCCCATTGGACCCATTGGGGAATTCCCCATTCCCCATTGGACCCAATGGGGAATTTTCGGAGCGATTACCATCGGCGGTATTACTGCGCGGTAATTACGCAGAAAATCAGCAAATTCCCGGCTCAGAGCTGGGGGTAAATGTTGCCACACCCATGATTTGGCTGACCCTTAAATGCAGAAGCAATAGCGCTACCACCGCATTTACGGATTACCGCCAAACCTGTGATGAGGCTGTAAGTCTGATTTTGTCTTAGCAAAGCATCCCATGTAAAAATACTGAGATAATTTCCATAGCTTTAGCAAACAAGATCAGAGAAACACATTGCTGTACATTGGTGCATGCTCTTAGAAGTACAGAATAACCCTACAGGTTGCGTGGGGAAGTACAAGGCCATCTGAAGGCTTTCAATGATCTGTACGTGTAACTTGCAATATCCCGGTCCAGTCGCCGTTTATAATTCCGAATACCCCCTTGTCTATTTCCTGGTCGTTGTTGTCCCCTTGTATGTCTGTTTAAAGGGACTTCAAGGATGCTACGGTATATGTCTAGGGAATGGATACAGAGCGACGATGATGAGCTCTGGTAATTAGCAATGTTTCTGTCCCCGCTTGCTCATGCAGCCCAGCACAGGATGTTGTTCTTCAATAACATTTTGTAAAATTCTATGTATTAAAAATATTTTTTTTAAACCACTATGGTGGTGATGAGCCCAGTATAAATGCTTTTTAACATAATTTAACATAAAACACGTGCTAACATTTGAAAACAATGAAATAGAAGCATCACCCTTTCATATCAGAGTAACTGGCACAGGCCTAAACACCACAATTATCGAGTGTACCAGTTACATTCCCACCGTATAAGCCATAGGAGAACACAGGATAACTCACAGGATAACAGCCCCAGCATCCAGTTTATATAATCTTTAAAACATGTTGCGGCTCATGATGGGTTTTCCGGTATTCTGCCGGTAAATCCACTGGAATACCGACAAACGGAATTACTGATACCGCCACTTGGTCAGGCGGTATTACCACTGGAGGTATTGTCTCCAGCAGTAATACCACAGAGTACAAGTGGTGGTTTGGCAGTGTAAATTCCCATTTTATGGAGTCCATAGAACTCCATTGGGGCTCAATTCGTCACTTTCCAGAGGCTGTTAGATGACTACGGTGGTGACTGGTGGAGTTTATAAAACCCCAACATGACATTTAGCCCCAAATATGTACATTTGGGGGTAAAAGTATATTTTCATCGGAAAGCAAGAGGGCAAAATGAAAATGCAAGCGGGAGGTGGGCTGAAAAAACCTGGAAAATATAAACATCTAACATGTGGGGATTACAGAGAAGGAACAGCCGGGGGGGGGGGGGGGTGAGGGTGGGCAGAGGCAGTTATGCCAGGATAGGAAGAGCAGAACATGCTGAGAGGAGATGGAGAGTAGGAACCGCCGAAAAGAGGGGCAAAGGGGTACATGACACCACAGAAGAAGCAACTAAAGGACATAAAATAGAACAAATAAATAAAACAGGAACTTGTGTCCAGAGCAGGTTCTGCCGAGGAGAGAGGAATGGATAGGCACCGCAGAAGAGTAATGCTGAGGGTATTATCAACCCTCACTGGCAAATGTTCAGCAATAACTAATCTTTTCCCTGGCACAGTATTAAAAACTGACAGCATTTCTAATACCACAGGATTAGCAGAGTGACACATAACCACTGTTAGTCTTTTGAGTCTTCCTTGGCTCTACGGGGCATAAAGTGCGCCGTTGGCTGCATATATGTGTGTGCAGGTGCAGAGAGAGCATGAAGCTGTATACTATGGCAGACCTTGAAGTATCGGGATATCTGAGCAGGCCCCTTTCAGGACAGTCTATAAGGACTAGGGCCTTTTTGGCCATCACATTTTGAAAAGTGTGCTGCCCTTTGCCCACATTTTTAATAAAAACCTAGCTTAGTGATTTTAACCCCGAGCAGCCTTTTTAAAGGGGGTCGTGCTCGGTCGGTGAGCTCTGCGGGAGAACAGTAAGGCCGATCATTTTACAGGAGACAATAATCACAGCCACCAGGCTAACAAGACTTTTCATGTTGCGCACCTACTCGAAAGGACATCAAATCTAGGTATACCCCCGCCCCCCTTTGTCTATTGTAGGGTGAAACGTAATGCATTAGGATGCCTATGCCTCTCTCACACGCTATAGGACTCTCGAATCCAGATGTTACCTCCATCTCTGTCTATTATATATCGAAACCCGCCTATTATGACGCCTAGACCACTATAAAGGACCCTCATGTCTAGGGATAACCTCCATCTTTGTCTACTATATGATGAAACATAATTTATTATGAAACCTAGACCTCTTCACGACCTTGCAGAACACCCAGATCTAGATGTGGCCACATCTGTCCATTATGTGGTGAAACGGAGTGTACTGTCAGACCAGGGCCTTTCTCCCACTATACAGGATTCTCAGAATATGGGCATTTGGCCATACTGCGAAGGTTGGATGCGAAACATATAACCCACTAACCAAAAAGCTCAACATTTCTGCATACTTAATTCACACAAAAAACTCACACAACCACCTCTCGCACAGCAAGCCGCATGCACTTCACCACACTGCAACAACAAACACATAAGCCACACCAAGAGCACACGAGGACTGACAACCATCCGATACTTGCACCAAAGCTCAGCGCACAGTGTATACCGAACTGAAGCTGCCAACAGAACACCACTCCTCTCACTATCCCACTCCCTCTTCACCTTACTAACCCATCGGGCCTTCTTGATTGCAGATCCTCCTGATCGCCTGGGGACCAACTCCGTTGGTGACAGTGTGCGGTACAAATACCTTTAACATCTAAATAGCCAGAATGCTTCATTCTAAAGTTCCAAGTTTGCTACATTTTGTCACTACCTCTACAATTCCTGGTTATGTTTCTGGTACATTTTACCAGAGTACTAGATCTTGTGCATTTATTTGGGTCTGTCCGTACACTTGAGAAAATCCACTGCAAATTAAGTCACCTTGTCAAGACTGAGGAGCTTAGTGTTAAGCCACCTATACTGGAATAGTGGTGGGGGGTGCCAGTCAGGATTGAGGCCAATTCCCAAAGCTGTTTACCCTTCGTATTTAGGAATTGCAAAGCGTGATGCAGGATTTTATTGAGGTTCCTTGACAGAGCTGTGGGTGGCTCTCAGAGCTGCAATAGCATGGGGTGCAATGTTGGCAACTAATCTATTTCCCCTATACTGGAATAGTGGTGGGGGTGCCGGTCAGGATTGAGGCTAATTGCCAAAGCTGTTTCTCCTTCCCATTTAGGAATTGCAGGGCGTGAAGCTTGATATTATTGAGGTGCATTGATAGAGATGTGGATGGCTCTCAGAGCTACAATAGCATGGGGTGCAATGTTGGCAACTGACCTATTTCCCATATATTGGAATTGCAGTGTGGGTGCCGGTCAGCATTGAGGCCAATTTACAAAGCTGTTTCTCCTTCCTATTTAGGAATTGCAGAGCGTGAAGCAGGATATTATTGAGGTGCATTGATAGAGCTGTGGGTGGCTATAAGAGTGCAATAGCATGGGGTGCATTGTTGGCAACTGATCTATATCCCCTATACTGAAATAGTGGTGGGGGTGCCGGTCAGGATTGAGGCTATTTACCAAAGCTGTTTCTCCTTCCTAGTTAGGAATTGCAGAGCGAGAAGCAGGATATTATTAAGGTGCATTGATAGAGTTGTGGATGGCTATAAGAGTGCAATAGCATGGGGTGCATTGTTGGCAACTGATATATTTCCCCTATAGTGGAATAGTAGTGGGGGTGCCGGTCAGGATTGAGGCTATTTGCCAAAGCTGTTTCTCCTTCCTATATAGGAACTGCAGAGCATGAAGAAGGATATTATTGAGATGCATTGATAGAGCTGTGGGTGGCTATCAGAGCTTCAATAGCATGAGGTGCATTGTTGGCAACTGATCTATTTCCCATATACTGAAATAGCGGTGGGGGTGCCAGTCAAGATTGAGGCTAATTGTCAAAGCTGTTTCTCGTTCGTATTTAGGAAATGTAGAGCATGAAGCGGGATATTATTTGTATTTTTTTTGTATTTGTATTTTATTTATTTATATTGCGCACCTAACCCAGAGGTAGCAAGGCGCTGAGGCATCAAGAGGATTGCAAAGCTTGATTACATACAGAGGTGTGAGGCCCAGCTATGGTTACAGTGCTGGACGTGTCAAGAATAGACAATGCACGCCGAAAAGGCATAGGATACAGCGAAAAAAACAGTATAAACATTATATACAGGATGCCGGTTGTCTCATGAGAGGTATCTATGCCTAACAGTTGACACCTAAATGTACATATTTACAAGCATAGTGGTGTGGGACATCAGGGTAGCGAGGGAGCAGGCGGTCATTATGTGTCGTGAACCTTGAGCCAATGGATTGTCTTAGATCTAAATTGGCGGTAGGGGAGGTCCTCCCTGCAGGAAGGAGGAAGGGAGTTCCAGAATTGTGCTGCTTTTACCGGAAAGCTGTTCCCTCCAGACATTGTACGTTTAAACCTAGGTACCAGGAGGAGATTGGTGTTGGCCATTCTAGAGGGGCGAGAGGAAGTTGGTCTGGTGAATCTAGTGATAAGGTATTGAGGGGCTGCTTGGTGGAGGCATTTGTGAATCAGGGAGACCGATTTGAGGAATATTTTGTCTTTAGTGGATAGCCAGTTGGTGGATCTTCTAGAGTCAGAAATGTGGGCTTTCTTCGGGATATTGAGGGCCGCTCTCAGGGCATTATTTTGAAGGATCTGTATTTTATTAGTGATATATTTGTTGCAGCCTACATACAGTGCGTTGCAATAGTCCAGTTTGGACAAGATCAACGCCCTGGCTAGTGTGATGCAATTGGATGGAGAGAGAAAAGGTTTAGCTGCTCTGATAAGTTTGCATGTGTAGGATGTGGCGGAAGCCATAGCATTAACTTGTTTTTTGAAAGTAAGAGTGGAATCTAAGTAGAAGCCGAGGGTTTTGACCTCCTTGGCTACCATAATCTTATTGTTGTCAATTATGAAAGAGGAGTAATTTTGGTTTCATTTGCTAAGGTTATGAGAGGATCCTAGAATGAGGAGTTCTGTTTTGTCATCATTCAGGCATAGACCGTGTGAGGCCATCCATGCCTGAATGATGAGGTACACTCTATTGACGAAGGCCAAATCCTTGTCGTAATCCCCCGTCAACGGGATGAGGATCTGGGTATCATCGGCATAATTAGTGTAGGTGATACCCAGACCATCTAGATCATCAAAAAGGGGCTTTGTGAATATGTTGTACAGTGTCGGGGAAACGCATGATCCCTCGGGCACGCCACATGTGATGGGCGTTGGGTCGGCTGCTGCTAGTAGGGAGAAGACTCTCAACGTACGGTTATTTAGAAAGGATTGGATCCAGTCAGTAGCCTCTTGAGAGAAGTGGGCTGCTTTTTGAAGGTGGTCACATAAGATCTTGTGGTCATCCAGGTCGACGACAGCTGAGAGATCAAGAAGTAGCAGTAGTGCAGTCATGCCCTGATCTCTCAGCTCATCTATCTGTGCCTTGCGGTCTATGAGTGCAGTTTCGGTGCCATGTTGTGGCCTGAAGCCCGATTGTCTGACTCCTAAAAGCTGGAAGTGCTCGAGGTGATGTCGGATTTGTTGGTATGCTATTTTGTCGAGGATTTTAAGAAGGAACGTACTGTGGTAATGGGGCAGTAATTAGTGGGAGTAGAGGGGTCTAGATTCGGTTTTTTGAGCAGGGGGAGGACCCAAGATTGTTTCAAATTATTAGGTACGGTTCCTGAAGTGAATGACGCATTTATTAGTTTGGTAATAAATGGTGCAAGATCTCGAGCCGCGTCCTTAATCAATTGTGCGGGGCATAGGTCCCCGTGGCAGTTCGAAGGTTTGAGAGTGAGAATGACCTTTTCTACCTCTTTAGTAGATACTTTGTGGAAGTTAAAGTGGGAATTATACGTATGAGGGTGCGCCTGAGTGGGGTGAGTCTTTTTAGGGATGAGTCTACTAGGTTTAGCAGAAGAGAGAAGGGAATCTTTTTTAATGTTTATCTTTGTCTTGAGGGAGGAGATTGTGTTGGCTAAGGCATTTTGTATCCCCGTGCACCAGTTTTTATCCTTGAGGCACGAATCAGGAGCTTGGATAGGAGATTCAACTTCTTTTAGTATAGTAAAGAGCTCTCTGGTGTTAAATTTGGCTTGTAGGATTCGGGTGCTGTAGGACATTTGTTTGGCCAGGATAATTTCTTTTTTGTATTGGGAGGCTAGTCTACTCAGGTTATTCTTCTTTTTTTCTGAAGGCTGTGATCTCCAGATTTTTTCATACCGTCGCTTTTCCTGTCTGAGGGCTTTAAGATGGGGAGAGAACCAAGATTTGATATGTTTTCGAGGTTTGCTCTTTTTTAGCTGCAATGGGGCTATGACATCAAGAGATGAGAGCATGACTTTGTTGTATATGTCTACCATCATGTGGGGATCTGTGTGGTCCGGGATGGCGTCCAATGTCGGTGCGATCAATGGGATCAGATTTTCAGGGGTAATGTTCTTTTTATTTTTGGTCTGGACAGCTGGAGCTATGCTGTCAATTTGCGCTGGTGTCGCCTCTAGGGTAAACGAGATCAAGTAGTGGTCTGTCCAAGGCTGAGGAAGTATAGAAGAGATCAGGACTGGGCAATTGTGTGTAGCTACCCAGTCCAAAGTTCTACCTTTGGTGTGAGTAGGCTCCGTAATCTTTTGGGTAAAACCCAGTTCTTCTAGGGTATTGTTAATTATTGTAGCATTAGCACCTGAGGGATCGCTAAAACCCAGGTTAAAGTCTCCTTATAAAATGCTTTGTGAGGAGTTCTTGAGATTATTAGATAGGATATTTGTAAGGTCTTCTTCAAATGACCCTAAGGGGCCCGGAGGTTGGTAAATAAGGTTGATGGAGATGGATTGTGTTTTGGATATGGTTAGTTTTGCAGTTAAGGATTCACAAGATCCTGCATTGGAAGGTGTCTCAATAATCAGGGGGAATTTAGTTTTCGCTATAATGGCAAGACCTCCGCCTCGAGAGGAGGTACGATCAAGTCGTAGTAGAGTATAGTCCTCTGGAATGGCTAGCATTATTGCAGCGCCTGCTTTTGGGTGCATTGATAGAGCTGTAGGTGGCTGTCAGAGCAGCAATAGCATGGTGTGCATTTTTGGCAACTGATCTATTTCCCCTATACTGGAAAAGCGGTGGGGGTGCTGGGCAGGATTGAAGCTTATTGCCAAAGGTGTTTCTCATTCCTGTATGGAATTGCAGGGGGGTCAAGCATAGTATTATTGAGGTGCATTGACTGAGCTGTGGGTGATTCTCAGAGCTGCAATAGCATGGGGTACTTTGTTGGCAACTGATCTCTTTCCCCACTGAACTGTTGGTTGCCTCCTGGGTCTCTAGACGTACCATTATGCTTCTACACAGACACCCCAAAAAGGTAAACGTGGGGTACCTTCCACCGGCAGATCCAGCATGCAGTAAGGGGTTCCCCGGATGATCACTTCCTGCATGATAATTCCAACGCTGTAGATGTCCCCTCGGTAGGTTCCCTTACACTCTAACACCGCATCTCGCAGCATCTCCGGGGCTGTCCAGAAGAGATCTGTAGCAAGAAATGAAAATCCGCTTCAGTCAAAGGAGAGACTCCCACCCAGCTCCATCTTTCCACATATGATGCAGTGAAGGCAGCGACAGGAGCACAGAGCACTGATGAAGCCACAGGTCAAGGCTTAATGGTCTTACAAATAAGTCAACTCTGAAGTAAGCCCAAGGGGCACCACTGGTCTTTTGTACTTTGGATCCCTCACATATTAAGAAAAACTTGAACCTAAGTATCACGCACTCTTCCCCATAACTAACTTGGGCTATGTATGTTTAATGTTTATATCTATCACAATCTAGAGTTTTACACTGTTAGTCACATTAAGTCAATTTTCAACAATCAATAGACATCGATTTAATATGTGCCCGTTCTCAGATTAAAATTGTACATCAATATACAGACTGGGACTCATTGCCTCTGGGATTTGTCCATTGGAGATCATTAATATATATCATTTAACAATCTTGTGCTTTGTACATCACATTCCCCTGAATTCGATTATTCCATTGAAGATAGGCAATTTTTACCCTTTAAGATCCAGTGTTCTGTTTATCAAAGTACTTTACATTTTGAAAGTCTCAAATCGTTTATGGATTTACATGGATTCCTCTTTTTCCTTGGGGTTTATTCAATAATCCTTCTGAACTTGTGTGGTTCCATGGATCACTCTGATCTCAAATGCCCTGTTATGGATCCCTCAAATTTTTCATTTGTTCTTTTTCTCCAATAGGTTTGTGTGGATATATCTGGAAGGATAGGCTTTTGAGTTTCGGCTATAAGGTTGTGCTTTAGCACCACTTATGTACCAAAATAAATGCATCAGAGTGCAACTAGGGAGACATGGCATGTGGAGAGGGCTTCAAAGCTTGTCAGTGTAGTTTGTTTATTTACCCACCCATTGGCTGCCTATGGCTATGCTAATAATCCCTATGGTCATTCCCACCCACTTCCTGCCCCTCCTTGCCCAAAACACAGCCTCCTAGGATCTCTTTGAGCTACCTTTATCAAGCCATAAAATCAAACTTTGCACTTGAAGTGCCTGGAAGGGGTTTTTCAAAGCAGCCTTTTCAGAGTTAATTGTTTAATTGGTGCTGTAAATGCGCTGTTGGTGTCATAAAAATGTCATAACCAGGTCTGTCTTTCTCCACTTGATTTATAAGCAGTATAAGTGTCCTTAACTGAAGAACTGTTAAAAATAAGGATTATCAGGGACAAGCAGCAGGGCAGCAGGTAATATCTGTCGATATCAAGTACTGCCCTCCGGATGGCAAGGGACAGGGCACTTCAGGCTGGCTTGGGAAGTCGTAGACCAGCACGCAACACTACAGAATAGTAGCCCGCACTGGAACTCCCTTTGGAATAGGAGCCAGTACTGGACGAACTATAGTGGGCCACACAGGTGTGGGAGTGGATGCTTTCAATGTTTTTATTAAATGCGTACAGGAGGTATAATTAATTAATCTCAGATTTTTTGTGGGCAATCTTTCCTCTTTATATGTTGGGAAGGGAGCAGGGCCACCAGACTCCAAAGTTGGATGAGGTGAGAGGAGGACTTTATAATATGGACAACAGCTCTGCAAACAGGAAGTGCGTACATGCAAGAGGCATCAAGGGTGTCAATTTTACAGACAGAAGAGGAATCCAGTCGACTCTGATGAAACATTTCTCCTTCTCAAGGATTCTGTAGCAGAAACAATTCTAATCCCAGAACCTAACCTAGAACAGGCATTTCTCCCTACGATGAGGGCAATGATGGTAGAGAATCCCTGCACAAATTATGACTGTCAGGTGAATATGTACTAGAGAGTCTCAACAGTTCTCACAACTCTGCAGTGGCTTCTGCCCATGCCTCTGCCACTTCATCTCTGTCGGCCATTTTGTAAACCACCCTTATCTGGCTCAACAGTCAGAAACAGGGAGAGTCTTAGCCCGGCAATATACTCGACTTGTGACCAGACCAGGATAAGACCTCACGTTAAACTCTGCTGGAAGTAAAGAGATCGGCCTGGGACATCCCAGGCACTATGCCTGTGGACATCTGGAAGTAAGTGCCACCCTGTAGTTAGCCTAGATAAGACCTCAGGTTAAACTCTGCTGGAAGTAAAGAGGCTGGTCAGGGACATCCCAGGTACTACGTCCGTGGACATCTGGAAGCAAGTGCCACCCTGTAGTTAGCCTAGATAAGACCTCAGGTTAAACTCTGCTGGAAGTAAAGAGGCTGGTCAGGGACATCCCAGGTACTATGCCTACGGACATCTGGGAGTAAGTGCCACCCTGTAGTTAGCCCAAGATTTTACCTTGGGGTTTAACTGTGTCTTCTCCAGGTCACTCCTGTACCAGGCCATTAAAGACCCTTGGCGTGT
The DNA here is from genome assembly GCF_040938575.1 of Ambystoma mexicanum. Classification (NCBI taxonomy): domain Eukaryota; kingdom Metazoa; phylum Chordata; class Amphibia; order Caudata; family Ambystomatidae; genus Ambystoma; species Ambystoma mexicanum. The sequence continues at coordinate 212,029,154 of NC_090921.1, read as the reverse complement.
GCCCCAGTATTACCCCTATCATGGGAACCTCAGCATAGCCTTTGGTATGGTGGTGACCATTTTAGAAACACAAAGATCCCTCCCGAGGTTGCAGACATGTGGCAGCGTGTCATCGGGGCGAGGTGCTGAAGATTTAAAGAGCAATACTAACCTTATTCTTCTTTTTTAGGACAAAGACATGTTTTTAAAGAGGCCAATTGAAGATTTCTTCTTAACGTATCAGACAGTCATCTATGGATAGAGATCACAGAGGTCCCAAGAATGGTCACAACCGAGGCCCTCCAAGCAGAGTATCAAACAGACCAAAGGCTTGTGACACCAGAGAGCATTAAAAAAGCCTGGAAAAGAAAACTTGCGTGGAAAGGCATCCAGTCCCTCGAGTATGGGGGAAAGAACTGGTTGGCGAAATTGAAGTGGGGAATGTGTATTTGGGGCAGAACGCACTATCCTGAGCAATAGGCCGAACTTTCCATTCAAAACCCAGATTCGTGCTGTGCAAAAAGGCTACGGGACCTTCCAGTAAGACAGACATCCTACAAGAATGGAGGGAAAGGGATATAGGAGTAGGAATAACAACATAAAACACAGGGATGTATGGTGAGCAAAAATAAGACTGATACAAGGAAGAGCTACAAGAACTACAGAACAACAGAAGGAGAGAAGAGAATGAAATTAGGGAGGCGTCATGGTGAGATGGGGATGTTGGTCAGTTTTGGCACAAGGGAGTTGTTTTCTTCCTTATCCCCTCTCCAGTGTGGGTCATCACCTTCTGGCCTGGGCTGCATCCGATACACTCTCTGAGCCTCCAGCAGTTCATTGTAGCCATGGTCGGTTACCTTCAGGACAAACCGCCCGTCCACCACACAGTTCCTGGACTTCAGACGGCCATGGATGACTTCCCGGTGGTGGAGGTACTTCAGGCCCTGCGTGGGGGAAAAGGGATGGCAGTGTTAGCTGTGTAGCTGTGTAAAGCCGAGACCTATTCTGCATATATCAATGATAGGAGAGACAAGGGCCTCGGATACACAAAAGGACGTTCCAGAGGTCATCAGGCCAAACATTTTAAGAGTGCGGCCATCAACTGAGAAATGGCCTAGAACATCAGTCCTACAGTAATTTGATAGCTAAATATACACAATTAAATGAAAGATTGCAAGAGAGAGAGACTGCAACAAATCATTCAAAAAGGTTCTCCAGGAAAATTCCATGGGCCTGTTTTACAAACATGTTTCATTCCATTTGGGTGAGTACTGCTTGCATACAAGTGGAAAGAACTCCTGCTTTCTGCCACTGGTCAAATCCACAGAGGCGAATTGTCCCCTACAAAATCCTTTGCGCAGGCAACATTACTTTAGTGGATCACCCCACCCGCGGTTTACAGGTACAGGGAGTGCCGCAAGAGGAGCTGCAAAGGACCCAAATGCATCTTGCCTCCCACCGGGATGGGCTTTGATCTGCACCAGATGTGCAGCTCATTCCCTTGTACCTGTTCAAGGCAAGAGCAGGGGTAGTGCAATTCTGCGAGGAATTCTCTCTAACCTTGCTAGAGAGATCTGGCCAGGCTGGAGTGGCACGAATGAGAGGGTCTCTAATGTGTATTCTGGGAAACAAAGTTGCTGGATGTAGCAAATATCAACCCAGGGATTTGTAAATAGGCACCTGGAGGGGGCACTACTCATGATTCTGCAGTTTTCCCAGTCTCAACAGCACAGCCACAAGAAATCTTGTTCTCCCCGATTCTTTTCTGCCCCTTCCCCACAGTGCTCCCCCCGACCCCCTCATCTACAACTTCTATCTCCCTCCGCTAGCCGGCATTCACTCCGTTGGAGTCAATTACTATGTGTGTGCCAACAGCACCCATAAACTGAGTGGCTGAACCAGAAAAGCTTCCTAACAGTCGCTCCACCCCCCTCATGTCTTCAGTCAGTGTACTCCTGGACACGTGCCAAGTGAAACTGACCTCCTCTAAAAACTGTGATCATGTTCATTGGGGATGACCTACAGCTATGGAGCAAAAACGTTGGTCTCCTGTCTTGGGAACCCATGCCAAGTCTCCAAATCAGTGACCTCCCTAGTCGCCTTCTGTTTCTTCCAACTCAGAGCCATTGGGGTGAACATTCGCTTTCCTCTGCTTCCTTGTCGAGTACGAGGCAGCCTGCACTACTTGGGCCATGCCCCAAATTCCTTTATGTTTGCATGTGTTGGGTTTTACAGAGCACAAACCTAACTGTGAAGCCACAAAGCGCTGTACGACAAGGGGATACAATAACAAGTTACAATAAGATGGATACACTTAAGAGGCTGGACTATAGCAGGATCAATTGGAAGGCCATTGAGAGAGGGGATACCGAGAGTTACAGGCAGGGGCTACAGGTTAGGGATGGAAAGGCGGGTGCAGCCTTTATTAATTGATTGGTGGGTCTACAGGTGTGCTCCCACTGAATCCTGTTAGTGTCACATGATGTAGCCTACTCAACTGCACTGTGGGCTGTTGATTCTCTCTCTTTCCTCATTCTGCAACAAGAGAGGAAGCAAACCGTGCTCCCTTTTGCTCCATCACTGAAGATCCAAAAGGCAGGAAGGTATTAAGTAATTGCCTCCAGATGTGTCCTGCCTAGTTCTGTGCAAAAGTTTACCGGGTTTATAAAGGAACTCTCAATCTATTTTCCAGTGCTTCTATGTAGGATTACACACTTCTGAGGTCCACTAATTCCAGCACTATGCAATCTCCTGCAGGTCTGAGGCCTAGAGAAAAAGTGGCATTGCAGAAGCCCAGTGACGCATCGATTTCCACCGCGTGCATGAAGATGCACAGTCTAGGGCAGGCAATTGTGAACACTGCGACGCAGGGTCTCTAAGTAAAACACAAAGTTTGGCAATTGTTACTGTACCACAAGGCATTCAGGTCTGAGTGACCCAGAAATTGAGGGACTGCAAAGAGGTTTCCAAAGTCGGGCAAGGATTCTTCATCAACAAGTTCAAGGGCACCTAGTTCTCATCATATGGATGCAATCACTAGGGCTCCACCCACAGCATCAGCAGTGGGATTATTCCTCCCATTGGCAGGCTTCCCACATCGCATAGCGGTGCCCACATATGCATTGTAAGGAATGCTCATGGCAGGGCCATCAAGAGAGGATTCTCGTTTTCAGAGATTCCACTTATATCTGACGCTGCCTGACGTAAGGGATCATTTAAAAAATGTAACCTATGAGGTTATCCCTCAGACTCAAATAGTACCCAATGCGCCGCACCCATGACATTCCCTCTGAGTTCTGTGCCTGAGTCCAAAAGGCTTCCAGGCCTACACCCACTACAACTGGTGTACCAGTGATAATGTGCCTGACAGGTGTCTGCCTTCTACTGCGGTTGCAACTACAGTGGCCTCTCCTGTAGATTCAGAGGAAGGAGGACTTCTGCTGCCTTCAGATCCTACACCGTTCCCCTGACATTGATCACGAGGCGCATGCGCTGGAGACAACAAGGTTATGGCCCCCACAGTTTAATGTCCCCTAACGATACCTTCTGGAGAAGGGCTGCAGTCACGGCGTGCCATTGACTCATTTCTTTTTAGTTGTTTATTTTCTTTATGTTTGATCTCTGTTTGCTCTCATACAAACCAATGAAGCAGCTTTCGTTTTTGGTGCCATTTTGGCTTTAAAAAAATGTCATACTCACTTGCTCTGAAAACTATTTTTCTGTTTATTATATTAAATATGTTATTTTCCTTGTACCTATCACGCTAATTGCCGCTGACGGTGCCTGGCCTCACATATCTGGCTCCCGGGGCTTGTGCCGTCAGAGTCAGAACATGCAGTTTTTTGGTCAATTCTCTATTCACGACTGCCTAACAGTCCACTTTCTAGCTCTACTTCACAATGAGCCCTTGATTGGACTATCGCAATAACGTGGTATTTAACTAGGAGAGCTCGGCGATCGTGCAGCAGACTACGGCCGAAGTCCCGCCCAAGTCAAGTCTGTCTGTGCCCGTCCGGGTCTCGGCTGGGCTCTGGGCCTCTGAGGAGGTTGACTCACATGCTAGTATGTTATCACATTTGGGTGAGATTATGTACACTAGAGCATCTCTTTGTCTCGTCGCACCCGAGGACAGACTCTGGCCATCCGCTTGGGACCATGAATGTATTCCTCCTTCGCTTCATTCAGCGCACCTGATATGGTCATTGCTTGGGTTACTATTTATCGCTGGCTCCCTAGTAATACATCAGCTCGATATTTATGACCCGCTGTCTAAACATGAGCCAGATTGTATCTGCATTACTGAGACCTGGATAACAGAATCATCAGTTCCTGATCTTATTCAGACCATTCCTCCCACCTGTATGATTTTGCACATGGTTCGCGTTGCAATCCACACTCGAGGTGGTGTCGCCATGATTTTCAATGCTTCAATGCTCGCTCATTACCATCTCACACGAGATTATTATGGAACATCTTTTTATTCGCATCTCCCTTTCCCCTACATCTAGTCTCCATTGTGGGATTACTGCCCTCCTTCCACAGACCCGCTCTCTCCAGAAGCTTTTGCAGAATTAATGTCGGATCTTCAATGGAAATACGCGGGCTTGATTATTGTTGGAGATTTTAATCTGTGGGCCGATGATATATAGGATTGTTGTGCCACTAAATTAATCCCTCTATTAGGAGATTTTCAATTCCCTCTATCATCATACCTTGGATTTGATTTTTGCTACTGTTAACATGGTGAAAGCTCATGTCTGTTTGCCCTTGATTTTGTCGGATTGTTTTTTAATATCATTTACGATACTCCGAAAATAGTCAGACCAGTAGTTCAACCAACACGTAACTGGAGGCCAGATAATCCATCGGTTTTAGCGCCTTGTATTCTAGAATGTTTCGTACACTCTTTTATAATTGCTGCTATAATCCCTTAATCGTACTTCAAGAAGCATTTACTAGAGTGGCTGGTCCCCTGAAAAAAGGGAAAGAGCTCTCAGAAGCATTCAGCACCATGGTATACAGCCTCTTTGCGGCCCCCTAAACTAGCATACAAACAGGCACAACACACTTGGCGCTTAGACTATTATCCCTCGGATAGAAATATCCTGAAAGCTTGTTGCCTTCAATTCCACCAAGCTATTGAAGAGGCCAGAATGGAATACTTTACCAATCGTATTTCTAAGGCTCTAAACTAGACCAAGGAGTTGTTTTCTGTGGTAAGAGATGTATCACATATAGGGGTAAAGGCCAAACAATAGTTAGAGCATACTCATGATTTTGTATGTCATTGTTTACAAAAAGGTAGTTGTGGTGTTTACAGAGATCACCACTAATCCATATTTGTGACAGAGTCTGAATGACCCCATTAAGTAAGGGCTATAGGCACATTAATTTTTACATATAGGCACAGTACTGGCAAAAAAGGAGCTTTACATAGTGCAAATTTATTACATTAAGCTAAAAATATAGGCAGGGAATTCATGTGTATTTATTCTATTTGATCCATGTTCCAACAGCATAGGTATAATCTGCGTGCCACAGGTCGTGAGAGCCAGCATGCAGGTTAAGTCTCCAAAGAACCACTGGGGGTCCAATGTACATGTAAGGAGACTTCCTGTCCGTGTGTGTGGAAAACGGTGTTGGGAGCCCCTGAGTGTGGAGCTGTATACAGCTCCACACTCAGGGGCTCGCGCTATCCCTCCCTTGGACCCGCACACCGCGCTGCTCCCAGCACCGTGTTCCTCGACACATGGACAGGACTCCTGTTCCCAGGTGTCCCTACCTTACCAGCAGCACTTCAGCTCCTATACTTTGCATCTGTCCATCTCTGACATAATTGGAGATGGCACACACCAGGTGATTGACCGCCATCTGTGACAGCTTTACCTCAGGAAGGCTCCTTACATGTACATTGGACCCCCCGTGGTTCTTTGGAGACTTTACCTACATGCTGGCTCTCATGACCTGCGGCACGCAGATTTTACCTATGCTGTTGGAACATGGATCAAATAGAATAAATACATGTGAATTCCCCGCCTATCCCCCCCTGGACCCAAGCTCAAGGGAGACACAATCCTTTGGCCTGGAAGAAGGCTCCACATCCTGGAAGCCGAAACGTCCTAGGATCCAGCCTTACTCTTGCTGGCTCCTTACATACCTCTGGGTATCTTTTTTTCCCGACGTAGAACAAGGGTTGGTCACCTATAGTTAATGGGCTATTATCTAAATATACAGGACTTGCTTCGACTATGGAAGAACAAGTTTCTCTCCGTCTAATGTGTGCTTACACTATAAATTAGTGCTTAATAGACTTGCTCCTGTTTCACTGCAGTCTACTTTTATGTTACACTTCACCAAATTGTTGTCAATGAACTGTTGTCTAGGTTCTTTTTTTCTTTTCTTGTTATTTTCATGCTTTTCAGTCTACAACTCCTGTGTTTTGACAAAGTATGACGACATGTGAATAACCTGTTCTTTTTGCATATTGACTATTGTAAAATACATTCAAGATACATGCTTTTAAATGTTATCTGTCTGTTCTCACAAGCATCAAGATGCCCTACCTTGATTTTAGTTGTCCTGATATTTTTAGCTTAATGTAATAAATGTGCACTATGTAAAGCTCCTTTTTTCCCAGTACTGTGCCTATATGTACGAATGAATATGCTTATTGCCCTTACTTAATGCGGTCATTCAGACTCTGTCACAAATATGGATTAGTGGTGATCTCTGTAAACACCACAACTACCTTTTTGTAAACAATGGCATACAAAATCATGAGTATGCTCTAACTATTGTTTGGCGGTTACCCCTATATGATATACATTGTATACCTCAGCCTGAGGTTCCGCCTTTTTGGGCTGCCCCTTCAGTTTAATTACCTCTGTGGTAAGAGAGCTGTCATCCCCTAATACGATTTCCGTTTCAATTCCCTCTTCTTTCGACCCTTTGTGATTCTTTGTCAGAGATTTTACTCAGAAGATTGTTAAAATCAGGAAAGCTATTTCCGCTTCTGAAAGAGAGGCACTAGCTCTGAAATCACATTGATTCCTCCACTGAACAAGTCATAATTTTCATCTTTCTCTGAAACCTCTGAGACTCAATATCTTACAACTGTATCACAGTTAAAATCTTGCTCTCCTCTCGATCCCATCGCATTGGAGGTATTGAAACAAATCTGTATGGAATTAGCTCTAACTCTAACTGCTGCCATGAATTTCTTAGTTCCCTGTATCCTTACACATGCATTAGTGACCCACTTCTAAAAAGCCCAACCTGGACCCGGTATTTCCTTCACCCCATCTCACTCCTCATATTTCTGATCAAGGTGCTGCCTCAACTAAGACATTTTCTAGAGGATGCCGGCATTCTAGACCCTTTTCAATCAGGTTTTCGCCCCTCTATGGGCACAGAGGCAGTGCTCATTTCAGGTATTGACGATTTTACTAGGCTAAGCGACCAGGGTGGAGTTAGATTTCTGATCCTGCTGGACTTGTCCGCAGCTTTTGATGCCATTGATCACTCCACCCTGTGCCTCCGCCTGGAAGAGGTTGATATTATAGGCACAGTGCTTAGCTGGTTCTGGTATTTTCTTTCAGATCGGAACCAGCCGCTTTCTCTTCCACCGTTCATGCCGGCAACATCAGCCCTAAGTTGCGGATACCCTGGGGAACAGCTTTCTCGCCTTTTCTTTTTCACGTTTACGTTCGCCCTTTAGCTAGACTTATTCGGTCGCATGTATGCCTCCTTTATACCTACGCAGACGACAATCAGCTGATTTTAAGAGTTGATTAGAACTTGAAGAAATCAGCCACACATTTGAGAGGTTGTTTAACAGCAATAGGTGAATGGATGAACAACAACTGGCTGAAACTGAACGGGGACAAGACCGAACTTCTCATGATTGGACCACCAGAAGCTTGCACCCTGTGGTGCTTAGACTTCTGGCCCTCCTTGTTAGGTACAATCCCCTCTGCAGTAGATTCAGTAAAAAACATGGTAGTAAACATCTCTGGCTCCCTCTCGCCCAAGCTTGAAGTCAGTAGCAAGTGTAGGGCGGGTTACTTAAAACAAAAATTGTTAAAGAATGGTTCCTTTTTTGCTATATGTACTCAGGGGGCCTGTTGCTGCTTCTGTAGCTCTTGGAATCCTTAACTACTGCAATGCGACCCTACTAACCCACACTAAATATCACCTTAATAGACAACAAATACTTTAAAACTCAGCGACCCACCCAATTGACGGCCTAACGTAATATGCCCATATCTCTCCTGTATTGCATCAACTTCACTGGCTCTCAGTTGAAAAACAGGATGAAGTTTAAAGTTCTCTGTCTGACTCTTGAGCTCTATATGGTCAAGGGACTTCCTATCTTCAGGAAATGATTATTCCCGATAAACTAACTAGGGCTCTCTGCTTGTCTAATCTTGGTCTTCTTGTGTGTCTGCGTACTAAGAAAGTGTCTATAAGTGGTAGAGCCTTTTCGTTATCAGCTCCTGCTCTCTATAATACACTGCCACTAGCTACAAGACTGACGAAGACCATACTAAATTCCGTAACACATTGAAGACCTTTTCGTACCACAAACAATTCTAGATGAATCCTGTTTTTCTTGTTTAGCCTTCTCCCTACGTTTTTCTTATATTGTGGAACCAGGATACCTTCGGGTGATAGCGTGCGGTATAGGTAAAATATCATAACATAACAACATTCCTTGCCATATTTGCAGTGGTAGGCAGCATAGACGTCCTTTATGGGTTGCTAGGGGTAGCAGCAGCAACCCCTGGTGACTCCCCTGCAACCTCTGGCCCTGCCTCTGCGACCCCTAGTGAAGGAATGCAGAGGAAGTGTGAAAAAGAAAATAAGTGGGTTCTTATGACCCTCTTTATTTTTGAAAATCACCCTGCAAAGTTTGTCTTTCTCATGTGCTATATTTGCAAAGGTTCAGCTGGAGATTAGTGTTTGTCTATATAACCCAGGCAGACTGGATGCCCCCAGATGCAGAGTTTCCTATTTAGTGTCAACTTGATAGTTTTATGTTTCCGAGTACTATCAATTTATGCAGAAATACTCCACATTTTGAGGTTACTGTGGCCTAGATGTTTCCGTATTCAGTTAAACAGTTGGTATCATATCATATCTTTATGTATAGTACTTCATGTCTGACCCTCCATTCCTTCTGATTCAAAGCACTGTAAAAATAGGAGTTATTCTTACAAAATGTAATAGTACGTAATGTGTCAACCTCAGAAGGATGAAGGGCTGAATCAATAAGAACTTGGAAAGTCCATGCTGGCACGTGTCAGAGGTGAGCTTTTAACTCACTGAGCTATCCAGTTGCAACACAGTATGCTGTTTAATCAATTGTGCAGTTGCAAATTAACATCTATTAGGATATCTACTCTCCTCAGACATATTCCTCCTTCTTCTAAGAACTGTGATGATAAGTGTTATGCCAATAAGAAATGTAACTCCAAGAGCCAATGGATTACCATATGCTATAGTATGCACATTTAAGGAGACAAAGCTGGTAAGATAACTCAGCTGGTTAAGCACTTACTGCTGGCATCTATGTGTGTTCTGCAGATCACAAGTTCCTAGCAAGGCCAACCAAATTTGCGGCTGACCATATAGCTTAGACATGTATGGTGGACGGCACATATGGTCAGCAGAATATATGAATTAATCCAACACTTGTGGGATTCATGGGTTCCCTTTCAGCTTGTTTGACCTGAACTTTTGAATAAATATTTGATTGATAGATATTGCCTCTAAAAATGTGACATTATGATGAAAGTCATTATGTGGTAAAAAGAAGACATACAGGGTTCTTTGTTACTTGATACTGTATCCAGTACCGACGTATGGGGCATTAACTGACATTGGGTGGCATTGCTGGACATTTGAGGATCCACTTGCCATATGGAATAAGCAACTAGATATATAAATCTGTAACTTACATAGGTTGACCATACCTAGGCTGTAAGGCTATAACAGACATGAGATGGCAGAATCCTCAAATAGAGGCTACATTAGCCACACTATTTTATGGCAGCAGCTGGGCATGTGTGGCTTTACTTGGCATATGATTACCTGTCCTGACCTATGCAGCTATAATTAGCATACATTGCCAGTAAATGGCCATATGAGGCTGTAGTGGCAATGCCCCTGGACTATGTTGGTTCTACTGGGTCTACACCTGTGATAACAAGACACCCTGCATGTCCATTGAAGGCAGCACCATAGTTTAAATGTGGTTGGTATCTAATAAAATGTCTTATGTTGCTTTGGTACCGGTTTGGTATTTTATAAAAATGTAAGCTTCTGTAGGGTGTTTAACCCCGTCAGTCACTTCAGGTGATGATATCGGGGTTACATGTCATGTGATGTTATTTCATGTGATGCCATCAGGATCAAAGATCACATGACATCCCTTCCTGTGATGTCATCAGGTGTGTGATGTCACTTCTGCTACCCCTGTCATTGGTGAACTGACGTCCCTGGTAGGTAGATCTTCAACACGCCCAACTTGAAAAGATGGATAGTTGCTTATAGGAAGATGTACGGATGACATTTTGGAAGAAGCCTCATTATTTAGCACAAACCAACAGAGCTAGAGGCAAAGTACAAAACCATTTGTGAGGAAAGGACTTATCCCAGAATACTGCCAGAAAGATCTATGGTTATGGCAACAAATCTGTCACAATTTAAGATCCAAGCCGCATCCACTATAGCCCCTGTGGGCAAAGACGTGCAGCTTCTTTATAGTGTAGTTATGAGAGCCTTTAAGTATAGTTTACTTCACTTGACAGACAAACATTTTGGCATAATGCTTTCTGCTTGTAATAGACATAGATGGAAAGTCATTATAGATTTAGTGAAAGATGTTCCATGAGGCAGACATGAACTATCCAAACCTGGCCAATCTGATAGGAAACAAGTCAGAGCGGACCTCTTAGAGTAGAAGCAACCACGTCCAGACAGCATCTAGCAACACGTATCTGGGGTTACACAGCCATCGCCAGGCCTGGACAAGAGGAACAAAATGGTTGCTAGATTCCTAGCACAAGGTACTGGATTTATCTCTTAGTGGCACACAATTATTTCACATTTCCACAGACATGGAGCTTACTTAAGTCCAACCCACTGCTTTTACGGCTATGTCGTGAGCTCTAATTTCAATTCCAGCTCATACACAAACGTCATCAGGGAGTCATCATGGAAGTGAAAGGTCAAGATCTATGCAAACCTTTAAAGGTTTGTAGACCCAAGAAAATAAAGTTTTGGAGCGTCCATTATCAGCACCAACCTAGGCCCTACAACATCTTGAAGACCATCATCAGAGTACACATAATTCCATTGGCACTGCAAGTATGGGTTAAAGCAATTGCATACATGCTCGTTAGCTTGCATGCTCTAGCCCAGGGGTTTGCAATCTGTGGCTCTCCAGATGTTTTGGACTGCAACTCCCATGATCTCTCACCATTGACTAGGCTGTCTAGGGATAATGAGAGTTGTAGTCCAACACATCTGAGAGCCAACGGTTGCACACCCCTGCTCGAGCCTCAAGTGAAGTCATGTAACAAAAATACCTTGGATAGATCAGATAAAGTAAATAAAGAAGTCTACACAAATACAGTGTTTTGAGGAAATATCTAGAATGGACAAAGCCTCCTGCCTTAAGATCAAGTCAGCATGTAGATTGGCCGATCAATTCCAGAGAAGATAGTCAGCTTCGGAAGAAGACAAATCGAGCATTAGCATTAATAGCAAACCATACTGAACAAACACATGCATTTAAAACTCACATTGTACATCAGAGGCTGATTACCCGAATTTGTTTAAATTGTTTAGCTTTAAACATAATGAGGCACATTACAAGTTTGGTGCCTGTAATAACTTATGCCAGCACCTTTCCAGACCGCGAAACCCCAAGTCTGCAGGTAGGGGCACTGATCTACCGGCAGGCCTGACCTGCCAGTAGATCAGGCCCCTACCGCCAGATAAACGCCTCAATCCAGGGATGGGAATTCATGGAATGGGGAGTTACTGGCGTCTATGCCACCCTTAATATTTGGGTAACACTTGGATATCGGGATGTTGAGAGGATATGGTAGTTCCCTGGTATCCTGCTGGCGGGATACCAGGGGGAACGCATGATGAGCACAAATAACTTTGAAATGGTATAGCAAATCTGAGGGGAATGCCTTGTGCTACTACTGTGGGGTGGAACTCGGAACGATAATCAATTTTTGACTTTTTTCAATAAATATGATGAAAGTAGTAGGACCCCCTTAATCCATAACGCTTAATCCAATGCCGCGTGGCCTTGTCTTTGTATCTGCATGCACTGTTCCAGGCAAATGGGCTTTGTATTCTTGCATTAGGCATGGCTATATAGGTAGGAACAAACTTGCTGAGAATTCATTCATGCCTAAATGGGAACAGATGGCTATGTGGTCATTTATAATGTTCTACTGTATAAATGTTTTCGCTGTGTCAACAAGTGGTGGCTGCCATAAGCTCCCCGACCCCTTGGTAGTGCTGAAACCACCTGTGACGGCAGAAGTCGGCTCGGGTTTTTGGAGGGGCGTCCTGCGAGGTAAGATGGTGCCCATGCTGCAGAGCTCATAATAGGAGGAAAACAGAGGACACCAGAGAAGACAATCTATGATGCGTCCCCGAGCACTTTGAATGGTTGTATACATAGATGAGTCGGTGGGAGATACAGCCTCAATCTGAATCACTGATGGATGGGTCCCCAGCATAATACTTAAACCAAGAGATGTCTTTGCTGTCTTATGCCGGTAAGATAGTGTGTGAGCTTCAGGCTTGGTCTGTTCCTGTAAAAATGCATACGCGGAGAGATAGCTCTGCTGTTTAAGGTAAAGAATTATTTCCTGAATGTGTTGGCAAACAATCACTCTGTTTCTTGGCGAGTTTTCCTTTTTTTTTTTTAAACTTTTCTTTTTGTCGCCAGAGGTTCACAAGGCACAAGCATCAAGGCAACAAGCATATAAACCAGGCATAGCATAGAGCAAGATATTGATCGCAATACATCAGTTACAGCAGTGGTTTCAGAGCATCACCAAGGAGAGGAGGACACAAGAGAGATCATGATGCATGGGCGGAGGCCGGAGACAAACCAGACCTGGGCGTGCTCTCACTCTGGTTGTTGAGATACGTGTTGAATTCGCTCCAAATGTTCTTGGGGCGAGAATGGGCGGGAAGCATGGTCAAGTATTCCTCCTCGCAATTTCGTGACCATGTGAGCAAACCCAGCAATTTCTGATGGACCGAGGGGGAGGAGCACTTCGAGCTCTGGAGTATACATTTTTTGGCATTCATACAGCTTATATTCAAAAACCTTTTCAGGAGCTTAGTGTCGTCAGTCCTCCAGACCCCAAACAGAACTGCTAGAGGATCAGGATCAATTACAGTTTCAGTTACTGCAGTGAGTGTGTTCAGAACACCTTCCCAGAAGTCGGACAATTTGTTACAGGACCAGAACATATGTAAATGATCAGCATCTTCCGCCTTGCAACGCGGGCACAGGTGCACCTCGGAGCGAGTAAACCCTGAGGTCCTGCGTGGGGTATAATAAAGCCTGTTGGCCATGGACAACGGAAGAGTACGCCATCGTGAGATTTTAGTCTCAACTGTTTGTGCTACCGCTGAGTAATTATCGGCAAGCAGGGTGGATCTGGTGAGGGATATCTGTACGCCCAGGTATCTAACTCCCTCCCGGGACCAGCATAGGGGATATTCGGTGGTGGGCTGTAGGGTAGATTTAGTGAGCGGGAAGATCTCAGACTTTTAATTTTTTAATTTAATAATTAATTGTAAATCCGGAGTGGATGCCGATGCGAGTGATATCTCTCAGTATGGGATCGAGGTGGGTTGTGGGATCTCTGACGTGTAGTAGGACATCGTCCGCATATAGGGATATAATTTCGGAATCCTCTAACAGTCTTATTCCTTTGCGAGCGTGTCGTGCACGGACAAAGTCCGCCATCGGTTCTATTGCCAACGCAAAGAGGATCGGGGAGAAGGGGCAACCCTGTCTGGTACCCCTGGAGAGCCCGAAAAGCTCAGATGTTAGTGAGTTAGCTCTTACTCGCGCCACAGGGGAGGTGTATAATAGTTTGATAAACCCAATCAAGTTCGGGCCAACGCCCATTGTTTCGAGCACCAGCCACATGTATTTCCAATAGACCATATCAAAGGCTTTCTGAGCGTCCAACGTAACCGCTACAGCCTGGACGTCTTGATCTATACGGGACATGACATTGAACAATCTCCTAATATTATGGGAGGTGGACCTGCCAGGGACAAAGCCTGCTTGGTCTTCGTGTACCAAGTGTGTCATAATAGGCAGAAAGTGATTAGCAATGATCTTAGCAAAGATCTTTGTGTCGAGGTTCATGAGGGAGAGAGGTCCATAGGACCCGCACTCGTCATCGGGTTTACCCGGTTTGATCAGTACCGTGATGACAGCTTCACGCATGGAAGGGGGCAGGATGGAGGCACGAAGTGCTTCGTTCCAGACCTCAAACAGCCGGGGGGCCAGAATGGCTATGTGCTCTTGATAGAAGTCTGTGGTGAGCCTGTCAGGGCCCGGCGCCTTGCCTTTGGGTAAGTCCGAGATGGGCGTCACTATCTCGTCTAGTGTAATCGGGGAGTCTAATTGGTCCCGGGTATGAGGAGAGATTTCTGTAGTGGGGATCTGGTCAAGGAGCTCTCGCATGTGTTGTTCGGTATGCTCAGCGGGCTGAGAATAGAGGGACCTGTAGAACTCAGTAAATATATCCAATATTTGTTGGTCCGCCCACTGAGCATTGCCATATCGATCTTTGTTGGAGGTGATCTGCGTTCAGCCCAATTCCCCCCTCACAAGTGTCGCTAGCGTTTTACCGGGTCTGTCTCCCTCCCTGTATTTCCTGGCGGCCTGTGGGCAGCTGAAATATTGAACTTCACTAGTAGCTAGTGTGTTATATACTTGGAGTTCATCCGAGATTTGGGCGAGTATGGTGGGGTCAGCACCCGTGGAGCATTGCTGCTCCAGTCGTTTCAGTTTGGTCTCAGAGCGCCGAAGGGCAGCTCTAATGGCTTTCAACACCCCAGCCTCCCGAGAGATAGACATCCCCCTAATGTACACCTTAAAGGCATCCCATCTAACCGCGGCTGACGTGTCCTGAAGAGAGTTAAGTTCAAAGAACGACTCAATGTCAGCTAGTATACCAGACTTAAACACTATGGCCCTCATTACGACCCTGGCGGAGGACCATGGTGCAATTTGCACCATGGTCCATGGCGCTAAGCTGCCAACTCCGCCATGGGGGTTGGCGGACTTACCGCCCCATTCCGACCTTGACGGGGCGGTAAGTCCCCAATCCCCATTTACCCTTCCCCATTCCCATTTTTGCCCCATAGGGTATAATGGGAGTGGGGAAGGCGTTAATTACGCCACCGTAAATTACGGTGGCGTAATTAACAACAAGTCCCGTAGCGCCATGGATTTTTCCGCCTGCAAAAAGCAGGCATAAAAATCTCCATGGCGCTACGGGAACTCGTAGTCAGGCGGAAAGGTACGCCATGGTTTACGCCGGCGTAAACCCCTTTCCGCCAGGGTCCTAATGAGGGCCTATGTCTTTTAGGGCTACGGACTTAAAGCGCCAGGTGCTGAGTGTCGGGATGGGAATTCCCAGTCCCACAGACAGTGTAATTGGAGCGTGATCCGAGAGTGTGCGGGGCAAAATACATGTTCCTCCACCCTACCCATGATCTCCCTAGGGACCAAAAACAAATCTATCCTGCACGAGCTATCGTGCACAGACCAATAGTAGGTGTATTCCTGCTGCTGGGGACGAAGTGTTCTCCAGGGATCGCAGATGTTGAGCGACTGCATGTTGCCATGCAGCCTGCGCGCCGCTCTGGACAGAGCCAGTTCTGTCCAGGACAGTGTCCAGAATAAGGTTCAGATCTCCCCCCCATATGATCTGCACCCCCACGAAGCCCAGCAGTATGGTGGTTACCGTGTCGAAGAATACTGGAGAATCTACGTTGAGGCAGTAAGTGTTGACTAACAGATATTCTTTATTGACCAGCGTGCAGTGTAGTATGACATAGCGACCTTCAGGGTCGATGTAACTTTTATGCAGTACAAACTTAATTGATTTGTGGATCATCGTGAGGACGCCCCTAAACTAAACCTAAGATTGGGTGGAATAGGAGGTAAAGAATCTGGCGGAACCCCATGACGGGGCTACAGCCCTCGGAATGAGTCCATTGGAGTGTGTCTCCTGTAAAAGCAGTATCTTGCAGTCGTGTCTGTTGGCATAGGCCACGATCTTACGGGCCTTGGTGTGATTGCTCAGTCCCCGGATATTCCAGGACATTATGACAGTAGACATTTCAGTGGTAGCTATCTACACACACGGTACCCATTATTCAGTGAACGTCCCAGCTCCAGTGATAATGTGAGCTCCCAGAGTTAGAACAGCAGGTGCGCTTGCAGCCCTTCAGTGTGCGCGCCGCAAAACCTCGTGTGCCTTTTCGAAAAACCACCCCTTTGCTGCCCCCCACCCTCACCACCAACCGTAGATCAGCAGTGCGAACATCGCCCACCCTTAACAGTACGCAGCTGAGCCGTCCCCAACCTGGCCCAATCTGCCCTAAGGCCCAACTGGGGCCAACACATAATAAAGGTGTAGAAAAGAACAGTGCAATCGCAATGGGGTGCGCCGTTGCCGTGCACTAGCACGCTTGGAGCCAAATGGCTCCGTTGCAAGACGAGCAGTGGTAGCAGTCATACGACGCAGGCCCCCGCCCACCGAGCGGGTAACCGGGAACCGCACATGAGCCGCAGCGGTTCCATATCAAACCAAACAGCTTCAACAATTATATGGTACTCGCCCCTGCGTCCCATAGGTGGGCGATGGGGCCTGCCGCAGAAAGGTTGGAACCCTGCATTCAAACAGCAGAAAACAGGAATTGTGACAGGACAAACAGATCAATGCAGCATTAGCTCTGTGAAGTGCATCACCAAGACGCCAAGGAGGATGTGCACATTAGCACTGTATATCGTGGAATGTGCAGAGGCATGATTCATCGCAGGCGCAAACAGCGCCTGATTAGACGTCTGGCTCACAAGCAAGCACAACACCCAGAGGGGGCGGCGGGGAAATTATCCCTGTGCGATCGGCATTATGGGCATACTGTAAACCAGCGTGCACTGAGCGGAGCGTGTCACCTTAGTATGCAGATTGTATGGTTGGTCCCCGGAGCCAGACACCACCCCCCAGAACAACCAAGGTCTCAGGGGAGGTTAGGGAGAGTGTTTAGACCCCGGGAACGGGAGAGGTGAGTGGCCAGTGTTGACATCCCGTGACCCACCCACGCCCCAGGCGCACGCCCCTGGGAGCCAGAATGTCTCAGTGTACAGAGCAATGTTACCAGTGATGCATTGTAAGTTGAGAGTTGACAAATACAATAAATGTCTACAATCCGCGCTATTCGTGGTCAATTATCATCAGCACAGTTGTCTCTAGGACCCTGGAGCGGTATCTGCATCTCAATGAATTTCACCGCCTCGTCTGGGACGGTGAAGAAATACAGTTTGCCATTATAGGTGATTTTGAGCCGTGCAGGGAATAGGATGGCATATGGGACGTTACGTTCCTTGAGCAATTTCTTGACGCCAAGGAATTGGCGTCCCTCCTGCTGCACTGCCACTGAGAAGTCCGGGAATATTCTGATAGTGTGGGCCTCCAGTCGCAAGTCTCCCTTTTCGCGGGACAGGCGAAGGATGAGGTCTCTGTCACGGTAATTGAGAATCTTGGCTATGATGGGCCTGGGGCCTGGTCTGGGTCGTGGGGATAGGGCCCGGTGAGCCCGCTCAACCGTGAAATAAGGGGAGAGGTTCGGATCACCCAGTAGGTCCTTGAGCAGTTGTTCGACCGCATCCCCCATGCGCCCCTTCAGGGCATTTTCAGGGACCCCAATAATGCGCAGGTTATTTCTGCGGGAGCGGGGCTCCAAGTCGCTGCATTTTGCCTTTACACTCTTCATGTCTCATGCGATAGGGTGGCCACAGTGTCTTGAAGATGAATCGCATCTTCGTTGGTGGAGATCCTGTTTTCAGCCTCAGTGATTCTAGATCCAGCCTGGTCAACACGAGTTTTGAGTGAGGCAACGTTTGCATTAATGTCGTCAAGCTTTTCGTTGATTCCATCATGGCAGTAAGGTCTGGTGCCGCAACCCCTGGGTTAGGGTCATTGTCAGGTTCCTCTTGTAGGGATGGCGTGTGGCCCACTTTAGTCCGAGGGACCGCCTTAGCAAATTTGTCCATGGTACCCCCTTTAACAGTTCCCTTGGAGCGGCTCGACATGACAGAGAGCAGAGAACTGGTTGCGGTGCGATTACCCCAGAGGAGAAGATGATGAAATGGAGGGAGCAGGCTCTGTTAGTGTTAGGGGTCACCAGCACGCGCCGCAGCGTTAGTGGGCAGCTACAGGCTTGACGAGAGTGACCTGATACAGTGAGATGGCGGCACCTTGTGGTCAGCCCAGCCAGTGAATCAGGTAGTGGGGAGGCCCTGAGCGTGGGAAGTCCCGGTGTGTAGCTCAGCCAAGAATGGGTCGCATTGTTAGCCTCATGGAGTGGGTCACCACATTCTTTAAAGAAGCTCCCTTGGGGAACACCACAACAGGGAGCAATGTCAAGTCTGGGCGGTTCGCAACCTCTGATCAGTGCATGGCAGGGCGGCGGAGGGAGACCCCAGCAGGTGTACCTCGTGATCAGCAGGCGGGAAAGGCTCCCCTTACAAACATGCAGCCACAGTATGGATGTTTGGGCAGTCCACTGAGGTGTGGCAGTGTCTTAGTGTCCCAAGGCAAGGTCCAAAGGGTGCACACGTTGCAGGCCAGTATTAGGAAAGAGGAGGGGGCAGGAGTGACAGGGATGCATATGGGGCACAGTTAGAGCCACCCCCTCAGCTCCTCACCTGCAAGCCGCTGTATTGGACTTGCAGCGCCGGAACGGGTATCTCCAGGAGGGCCCCGCGGCCACAGTGCGTAGCATGGGGCCGGAGCACAGCCGCACCCCACCCGAGGCAAAGCGTGGAGCGGAGCTCCTAGAAGCGCCGCGGCAGCTCTCCGGTTCTCGGGGAGGGGGGGTGCAGCCCGGCAGGACAGCCTCCAGGAGCCGCAGATCCGCGGCGGGCCGGGGGACAGGCTGCAACAGTGGTCCCGCAGGCCCGCCGCACACAGCACAGCCTCGGCTCCTCCCGCCGATGGTCGAGCAGCCGGTGCACCGCGCGCTCCCCGCATGTGGCCATGGCCCAAGCCCCGGCGGGCAGGACAGTCAGGTGGGGGCGAGATGAGGGCGAACAGGCCCACACGTGTAGTGTGTGCCCTGAGGCACCAGGGGCAGAGCAGCTGGCAGCAAGCCCAGTGGGAGGCACTCAGTCAGGTCGCGGTGCACACCGGGCCCGCCGGAGGCCCAAAGGCAGCCCCTCAGCAAGGCGTAGCAGGATGGCCAGATCCTTAGCACTGGGGGTCCGATTTCCTCCGGGATTGGACGTGCGGATAGCGCTCGCCGGCAGCAGTGCAGGGATCGAGGCAGGGACGCAGGATCGGGCACATAACCGCAGATGTCAACGGATGAAAGGCAGCTAGGCACGGAGCTTCAGCACTAGGCAGCCATTTTGCAGGCTGCTCAACAGCGCCCCCCCTTGGCGAGTTTTCTGATAGTTAATTGTAAGTTTTCTTGTTGCTTGACCAAAGATTTTCTGATGTGTTTGCCCAACAGTAATAGTTTAGCTTAAATGTAGATCTTTAGAATGTATGAGCTAAGGAAAGGCAAGATATTCAAATTTCCAATATTCTCTTTATTTTCTCATTTTCTGCTGTATTGTCAAATAATCAGTGCATTATATTCATCAACTGTCACGACAGTTAAAAACATTACTTTGCCATTGAGGTTTCCTTAGTCCTTTCTCCGCCTGTTTGTCCTGTTCTGTCTGTTGTATCCTTTGTGTTTTTGTGTCGGCGTCCTGAAGCCTACAGGTTTTCGGCGCCATATAAAGAAATAAATAATCGGCCTTGTTGCTCAAAAAAGCGCATTGTTGAAGGAACTTTTGATTGACTGATTTGCTATGTTTCCAGGAACAGTTTCCAGGAAGATTTTTGTGGCAGCTTTTCCATGCATGCAAAGATGTTCTCAGATTGTATGGCCAAACCACATTTCTTGAAGGAAAACAGCCTAATTTTTCTTTGAAAGTAAAACAGTACATTTTAGTTTGGACAAATCACCAACTAACTACTTCAAAAAGTACTGTATGGCATCTGCAAGATTCACATTTGACCATCATCACTTCAAACACTACGACCTAAAAGACAAAGTTCAGTTGCAATGCGAACTGCATGTACTCTGAGTCCAAGATGTGCCCAATCAAAGACCAAAGTGAGAAGGGTGACACAGAACTTAGTGTCATACATTTTCTGTTCTGAGAAGAGGGTACCCTTCATCAAGACGGTGTTGCCGTGTCTCCCCTGTCCTATCTGGGGACACTATATGAATCATTCAGCTTTATATCTTTGTGTGTCATCAGATTTTGAGTCCAGCTACATGACTTTCAACAGAAAAAAAGACTTTCCACAGATCTGTAAGTATGCAAAGTTATTTTAGATAGTTGTAATGTAATGTTTGAGCATCAATACAACTGGCAAGGTGTCATCATTTGGCTGTATTACTTATTAAATGGAAATCTATTTGCATTACTGGTGGCAACCTGTAGACATGCCTTGAGTCCGGCTCTGCAAAATAAGTACATGATTTAGCTGTGTGATGATGATGATGTTGTCTTTTAAGAAAAAGAAAACAAGGAATGTTATCACTGGTTTCCTCACGCGTTTACACAAAACATTACATTCAGCAAACACCATAAACTCTCCATAAGTAGCATTTTATGTAAAGTCGCAAATTGATACGATTCACGGATGAGGGTTTTAGGGCCTCTTTATTGGAGGTTTTGGGTGGGCCACTATTTTGAGGTGTGGGGCGGTCCACTTTTTTTAAGTGAGGGTCAGGACACTTTTTATTTAGGTGCCTGAGTCTATTTCTTGTCTCAGTCTGACCCTACCCGCCACACATGTCGGCCTATCCAATATTTGCACTGACACTTTTGTAAAGATAATTGCCCGCAGGACCCAAAATTTCCGCAAGCTGTTTTTTACTTCAGAAGAAGTCTTGAAGCGAACAGCGGTGAACCAACCTTAACAGCTTGCTAGGAGGTTGCTGCAGCTACGCAGCCGTTACGCGGTGAAGTTGTTGATTAGGACCAGCACCAGAGGAATTCTGCTAAGCAGATCGGGTGGTGCATGCATGTGCCTGAGAGGCCACTGCCCCAAAAGAAGCCACCCGGTGAAGAATCTGGTGGAAAGGTGATTCTGGCAGTGCGTGCGCCGGTCGGGCTACTGCCAGGGAGAGCACCATCCTGCATGCACTCATTGGGCGAGTGAGGGGCGCACAGACCTAAATCAGGCAGTGTGTGTGCCGTGAAGGACGCTGCCAGGCAGGACGCCGGGCCTCAATCACCTTATTATGCGCATTGGCCTTAATACGAGGTCATG
Organism: Ambystoma mexicanum; assembly: GCF_040938575.1. Lineage (NCBI taxonomy): Eukaryota > Metazoa > Chordata > Amphibia > Caudata > Ambystomatidae > Ambystoma > Ambystoma mexicanum. The sequence goes on along the minus strand of NC_090921.1, from coordinate 212,007,543 downwards.
ACCAGACGGGCACTCAGAAGCAACGCAAGGAAGAGCAGATCAGCAGATGGGCCGCGGTGGTGAGCATTGAAGCAAGCGTCGTGGGTATGGGGGAAAAGAAACAGCAACTGCACACTGCTGTGAGAACCACCGACCTGGAGGAGGTGAAGCAACACGCCTAGCAAACAAGAAAGCAGAAAGAGGGGCCCATGCAGTGCACGTGCTAGGGGGTTCTCAAGTGCACAAAGCCCTCTGCAAAGAGACCCAGATGGATTTGCAAGGGGCTGGCACGCCCGGTACGAGCAGAGCTGAAAAGTACCTACAGCAGTTCCTACAGATGGCAAGATTGGCAGCAGCCAGGCACGGGGCCAACTGGTTACAAAATGTAGCAACAGAGCTGGAAGGTGGTGTAGCTGGACCTTCAAGGGACAGGTCGCAGTCCCCATTGTTATTTCCAGCCTCTACAGAGGAGCTGGCGATACAGGAGCTTATTGCAATGGGTAAAGAGGAGCCAGGGGCCAAGGGGAGGAGGACACTGACGGCGTAAGCAAAGGCAACCAGGCAGCAAACGGAACCCGCCAAGAAAAGAAGAGAAGCTGGGAAAACAGCTGGGGGAGATAGAGGCAGAGGGAAGAAGCAGGGGCCTGTTGCCACCCCGGCAGCTCCTCCCATAGATGTTCCAAGGGCGAGCAGCATAGGCACCAGAGGGACCTGCATCCTCGGAGCAAGTGAAAGGTATAGTGATGCAGTGCTTGCAAGCATGGGGCAATGGGGTTAATGGGCAAATGCTGTGTGGGAATGTCAATGCTTTTAACCAAGTAGGAAGGAATGCGGAATCTGTTCACCAGCAGGGGGATGCTCAGAGAGGGGTGGTTAATGGCCCAGAAGGGGCTATTGGGGCGGGCACACCGGGGCAAGCGGGTAGCATGCCCAGGGTACTGCCGCAAGAGGTAGTCACGCAGCTACAGCAGGTGACCACAATGGAGTCCAGTGGTCAGGGGCAAGCAGAGACATCAGGGAATTATACCAATTGTGGGAGAGGAATGCCAGGGTTCACACCTGTGCGGGCAAAGGGAAACGCGTTAGTGTGGCATATTCCTATATTGTACAAGGTTGTCAAAATGAATTTATTGACATTATCACATTGCTTGATTTGAAACAAACAGGTCTTGACATGCGCCAAATTTCAGAGAAGGAAAGGGAGATGAAAGACAGAGAGAGGGTGAAGATGTAGGAGACCATTCGCAATTGGTTAGCGTGATTCAGAATGCTGGCATCCATTATGGTAGAAAAATTCCCTGTGGATGCGGGTGCATTATGGACTTATGAGCAATACATTTATACCGCCTACTTAACTGATGGGGGTGATGCATGGTCAGGATATGACAAGGGTTTCCGTTTAAAAATGCAGATTTGGCCGGCTATGTCATGGGATGAAGTGGATGTTACAGGTTTCATTGAGAAAATGGTAGCAGCAAAAGGAGTAGGGGAAAGGCCACCGGTTGAGAAGCCTTACTATAAGAAAGAGAAATTGACATATGGGCACAGGAGGAGAGGATCCTGTCGCGGCCGCTCGTCCTTAAAGGAGAGTTCCGGGACTTTTTTTTTATTGTCCCTACGGGTCGGCCATGTGTTTGTAAGCATAAATCGGTAGATCGTAGGAAACTTTCCTATGGACCTTACCCGACTTTTCGCCCCTTATCGCACTCGAAATCAGCCTCCATTTTGTGATAATCCTATCATTCCGCCGCATCGACCTGGCTCACCTGCCTTTGCGGCACTAAATCAAATCCCCCGCCCCTGAAACAGACTTTATCAAAACATTCATATTCCCCGCCTCTATCCGTGACGTGACTGTGCTGCGTAGGCAAACGCGCCCAGGCGTCTTCTACGCGACTCCACACAGACCCCGGAAATCAACACAGATCAGCTCACAATACAGCGCACCACAATTCGGAATATGAAACTGTACTTTGAAATCAAACCGCAAGATTGTAAATGTGGTAAAGTACATTTATTTGACATCAAATGTTTAGAGAATATTCAGCGATTTGCATTTTTATTTGCTCATGTTCCAAAAAGTTCGTATTGAGGAACGCGATGGTCCTTTGCTGTACACAGGGTCTTAGAGCATCTCACAATACAGCACCACAATTCGGAATGTGAAACCGTGGTTTAAAAGCAAACGGCAAGATTGTACATTTGGCAAAGTACGTTTATTGGACATCAAATGTTTAGAGAATATTCAGCGATTTGCATTTTTCTTTGCTCTCGATCCAAATTAGTTCGTCTTGAGGGAAGCGATGTTCGTGTGCAGTACACAGGGTGTTGGTTTACGATAAAAATAAGCTCTTCTGTCGCACTGATAATCGCATGGCTGTTCCAACAACGAGGCGCTAGGCCACCACAATGGTAGGTATGTTGCATCTAACCGTTAGTACCGCGTAAGGGCATACTTGTACTTGGCGATCGTCCCATAAAATGGTCAGGGTGGTAACGTTGTTCACGCGGAGAAGCAACTGGCGGCTGTAGAAGCCGTCCGCCGGTGTCTGGTACTCGTGACACAGACAGTAGTGAATGATGTACCTAAAAACATAAAAAATGAAATTAGTCTCACCATCAGATCCTTATTAAAATTATTCATTTCATAGCGAGGACAGCGCTACTGGGTGTACACAAGTGTTTAAAGGCGTGGCGAGGCATGGAGGGGGGGGGGAGTGCAGGTGGAGAGTGGAAGGGCCCAGGACTGAGGTCGCAGACAGTGGACCAGTTGTAGCAGGGGAGAGGGAGAGAGAAAGCAGAAGCAAAGAGGAAGGTTTTGAGGTGCTTCAGTAAAAGCAGATGTTTCTCCTCAAGATAGTGCGCGGTAGAAAACAATATGCCACATAGAACGAACAAGTACAACTGAACCCGTCTTTAAAGCCACTGTATAGTAATGAAATTGCGGTATAAACTCATCAAAAGTTACTTACATTATATTTGCATTTTCCATTGTGTCTCTGTGTAGGGCAGACCCGAAACACCACTCCTTCTTTGCCGACGTTACTTCTTCTAATGAACGTGGCTCATCGTTTCGTTTCTGAAATTTTATTCATTATCTTTTCTTAGTCTTTCAGGATGGTCCCGGCCTGTCAAGGTCAAATCACAATAGAACCTTATATTGGGTCGTGGGCCGTTCCGCCACCCGAGCAAAACATCAAAGCAGCTGACCTTCACTTTGAGCGAGCACACATTTCTAGTTAGCTGCAGTTAGTTTTAGGGACATCTTGTCTGCGTGCCTTTTTTTTTATTGTCCCTATGGGTCGGCCATGTTTTTGCAATACGGAAACATTCTATAATTTTTGTAAAAATGATTTATATTACTGTTTGGTTTAATTGCAATGGGCCTGCAACATGAGGAGACTCGAGAGAACAGACAATCAAATTACAATCATTTAAACCGTGATGTGTATTTCTCAATGAGCTCTGCTTTAGGTGGACATGGAACAGAGGCAATGTTGGGTGGCAATGCAGTTGTCCCCTGCATAGGTTCGTTCACCACTCCATGTATGTGCCTATCGAGGACATCTACGATAAGTCTCTCAATAAACTCATATTGCATATCCTCAAACACTGGTTTGATCACCCATTGTTTACTTCTTTTAGTGAAGGCCTTATTGTAGCGAAGCGTCCCTAAAGTTCCGGTCGTCCTACTTTGTTGACGGCCAACATTATGGTTATGTGCCAAGACCGCTAAAAGAGTCCGATTTATCATGCCTTCCATGCCAAAATGCAATCTTTTGGGCCTGTACTTGAGGCACATATTGTGGAACACCTCCAAATCTCCTGTGTGGCAGAATTCCGTGAGTCCCCTCAAAGCTTTTGTTATAGTTTTATCAAATACAATCTTTTCAATGGCTTTGTGAGTGGGTGATGAAGGAATCAACCACTTCTTCTTCCGTGCCTCCTCTGTGGACAAATGGCCATGTTCACATTTGTGGAAATGCTCATTTGTCGACCATCGATGTACGTTGCTACAGTGCAACATTACTGACCGCCATTTTTCCAGTAGAATTTCCAACGACCCTTCACATGTTTTTGAGCTCCACCAAAGATGGTTGCTGATTGACTTGGACCACTGTGAAATACCTTGCAATTCTTTTTTTTTACCTGCAGCAGACAATTTTTTATTGATTGATTTTGCAAGATGCCAAACGTCAAATTGGTGATTTATATTTTTGTACTGTTCTCTCATTGTCTTGGCAATTGAAACGTGTCTGTCCGTGGCTATCAGGTCGATCACCATTCCCCGCGATTGTAGTTCTTGCAATGATGCTACAAAGCCAACTTTCTCCATGGCCACTGAGGATGTACTTTGTGACACCTGCACGACCACCGAACTCACAATTTTCTTACTTTCCATGTCCTGAAAGTGGTAGGTGCAGTACTTGGCTGAAAATCCTGGGCTGTCGCACTGTCCATCACCGGCTAGCCTGAAGCGTTTGCCCGCGAATGTACTTTCCATTGACATTTTTTCCATTCTCCAAGCTTCGCTGATGGCTGGAAATAGATAATCGGTTTGGTATTTGTAGAACTGACTTTTCGCAATGAAATGGATTCCCACAAACTGAAAGAAATACTGTAACTTTTTAAAACTTGAACCACTAAAAAGTGCGGCCGCTGCACAAAGTAGATTGCCTGCTGGCAGTTGCCCCAGCATGGGTTGTGCAGACCATGCGAACGGATGATATTGTGTACAGGTGGCATGTATTTTAAGGTTAGTGCCTCGAATTGCACGAGTCACATTAATCAATGGCTCCCCACATACTTCCCCACCAACCGAATGCCCACATTTCATCATCATAATAATATCCATCAAACAGCTATCGAATACAATGAATTTGGCCTCTTTCCTTATACTTTCACTCTGCATCCCAGCTGGTTCGGCCTGTAACGTTGAGGACATGTCACTCGCATGAAAGGTACAATCTCTGATATCGTCTTCCGCTATGCTGAGTGATATTGATGGTGTTTCATTGTCGTCCACGTCATTCTCTTCCATTGCAACATCTGTTCCTTGTCCGGAGATGGGAGAAAAAAACAATGTCTTCAACTTTCGCGCGCTCTTATTTTTTGCGGGTGTGGATTCTGTGAATTGATCTCCGACTGCATCCAAACTACCAGGAGGACATTCACTATCAATGGCTGGTGGTGGTATAGCTCCGTTGTCAATCACTTCATATTCTTCCCATTGGCACGATGCATCTCCAGTCTCAAGTCCCTGCCAAAAGGTTTGACAAGCAACATCTCTCGTTCGCTTCACTGTCTGTGTAGATTTAGTTCTTACACCCACTCGCAACTAGAGGACAGATTAGAAAAGGGATGTTCAGTTTAAACACAACTTACAGTATTGAACTATTGACAGTGAAAGACAACATAATATAGTGAACAGGACACTAACCTTCTTTTGCTTTCTTTTCTTTGAAACTTTCTTGCCTCGAACTTCAACATCTGGACGCTGTTGCTCCGACTCGTGTGTGCATGTCTCCACTTCCTCTCGCGCTGCAACGACTATATTTTCATGATAAGCACATCCATCACTCACTGAGGCTCCATCGACTCCCTGAAACATAGAACTTTCATTAGTATGTATAATAATATTGAAAACACAAAATGTACTTGGGGACCAATACCCATACGTACATCTCAATAGCAAAACACGAATGAACGCATTGTGTAGAACATTCAAACGACAATAGTTCACGCATTGTTGATCTAGTTAGATTGAACTGTCAAGATCCATACCTCGGGCTCCGCATAGACTTCCATTGATGATATTATTGAAGATGACGCTTCAGCAACTCCCTGAAACACAGTAATTGCATTAGTATGCTTTTCTATTTTGTTAAAAAGAACATAAACTTTGAGCAGGCGTCAACGGCTCATCTAAATAGACCTGCACAAATGATCAGTTGTCTAAAATAAATAATGGATATGTAAATATGATTCGATTTGCTCGATCGTTGGAAGTGTCACCACCCAGAGATCTGCATCAACTACTAGGGGTGATGTTCTTGTAGAAGAAGCTCCGTCATCTCCCTGAAACATAGTACTTGCGTTAATAAAGAAGGAAGTATAGCGGATGTAATCACGTCATATGATTTCGCTTGATCGAACTGTCAGTATCCATACCTCGAAATGCATAAGAACATCAAGGGACGATGTAACTGCGGTGCACACTTCTGCAAGCTGTTGCGCCGACCCGTAACTGCATGCTCCCCCTTCTACTTGGACTAATGCTCCATCGACTCCCTGAAACATAGGACTTTCATTAGTAATGAACACAATATTGAAAAAAGAAGACAAATAGGAGGGCGACGACAGAAGGACATATCAATGGCTAAAAACGAAAGAAACGTACCTCGAGCATCTGAGTGACATCTACGGTTGTCGTCAATGCGTTGGACTCCTCAGCATCTCCCTGAAAGACAGTACTTGCATTATTTTGGATAACAATAATTATAACTGAAAACAAAGACTAGAGGACGAGTACAAGGGTGTACCATTAGGTAAAATAATTACACGATCAATTAAAACTATTGATTTACATGCCTAAAACAAGTCAGTGTCAGAATAGCTAAGTAAGATTACCCGATAGGCGCTTGAAGTGGCTGATGACTGCAATAACGACACGGATGGAGAATCTTCCGCCTTCATATTGAGTGGATACATAAATGGGGAAATTATTGTTAGCTACTGCTACACACTACCGCAAGGCCGAGAACTAGATCCGTAAACTTGACTCACCAGTGGAGGCATGTGGACGAATAGAGTGGGAATAGCGGTTGAGAGCAATTTTCGCCTCGCTCGCGGTGTTTTCTTCTTTATTAGCAATGATGTGGAGTACATGTCTGGGCTAAAGTGCCTGCTGCAGATGCGGTATCGATCACCCCTCTTGTCCGCAAAGACTTCTAGGACTCTACTTTCTAGCTCAGAGGCTGGATATCCGCAATATCGGACCCATCCTCTTATCTGATCTATTGTCTTAGGGAAAACATGCATTATAGTACCTTCAGATTTGTTATGGGTCTTCGAAGGGCAACCGCCAATGGAACAGGCAGGCATTATGGAAAGTTCTGAAAAGTAAAGATCAACAATTCTCTATGAATACCAATGTGTTAAAACAGTAAATGACACATAAAAGGTTCAATGCAAGGTCCGTTTTGGTTCTTGGAACTATACACGTTATTCACATGCGGATAAGTATTTCAATAACTTTCAAAAAATAGAAAAAGTAATTTGACTAAACTCAGAACATGTGACTAGTTCCTTGCATGTACTGTCGTGAACGAAAAGAAAACATGGATGCAATTTGATGACTACTAGCAAATAGATATAAATTAAAAAATTGGACGCAAAATGATTATGGTACATGGACTTACCTTGACGAACAAACAGTTAGATGCAGGGATCAGAGTAGTTTCTTGTCGTAGAACAGGGAGCAGTTCACAGGTTGCAAACTGACGAGTTTGCTCAAAGTGGTCACGGAAGTTCACAGAGACGAAGAGCAGATAACCAGCACCTTCACGGGTTGACTAGCAAAGCGCAAAGAAGTTCTCATTAGAAATATGAGGTGGGTTATAAAGAATTCGAACCAGGGGTGTGTTTGTGAATGAATGACGTGTATATGTCGTGGCATTATGTGGATTGCAGGGGGCCGTCCAGCGTGAGGGGGATGCTTGGCAGGAGACACGGGGTCTGGAGGTAGACATGGGAACAACAAACCCATGCTCTATAGACCACTTTGAAGTGTACATGGTCTTTGGCACCTCTTGGCCTTTATCGCTCCCTGACAGCTCCACTTGCCAGCAGCTCAAGTACCCCGGTGCGAACTGCCTTTGATAGGGCGGGGGGTGGATCGGGGCGGTGGTCGTGCAGACAAGACACAGGAAGACTCGTGAATGGAGACACACTTATGTGGATTGCAGGGGGCCGTCCAGCGTGAGGGGGATGCTTGGCAGGAGACACGGGGTCTGGAGGTAGACATGGGAACAACAAACCCATGCTCTATAGACCACTTTGAAGTGTACATGGTCTTTGGCACCTCTTGGCCTTTATCGCTCCCTGACAGCTCCACTTGCCAGCAGCTCAAGTACCCCGGTGCGAACTGCCTTTGATAGGGCGGGGGGTGGATCGGGGCGGTGGTCGTGCAGACAAGACACAGGAAGACTCGTGAATGGAGACACACTTATGTGGATTGCAGGGGGCCGTCCAGCGTGAGGGGGATGCTTGGCAGGAGACACGGGGTCTGGAGGTAGACATGGGAACAACAAACCCATGCTCTATAGACCACTTTGAAGTGTACATGGTCTTTGGCACCTCTTGGCCTTTATCGCTCCCTGACAGCTCCACTTGCCAGCAGCTCAAGTACCCCGGTGCGAACTGCCTTTGATAGGGCGGGGGGTGGATCGGGGCGGTGGTCGTGCAGACAAGACCCGTTTGCCGCAGGGCCTCACCAAGGAGAGGCCATCTAACTGAATGTAAGAGGATGGCTGCAGGATCTACTACATGGAAGGCAGGGGGGTGAGTTTATAAATACCTCACCCTCCCAGGAGAATATACACTAGATTCATTTAAAAAATCAAAACAACCATTGTTAAAATATATGTTGGGCTTTATTTTAGATTTTAATTAAACATAAATAATAAACATTACACATTGTAAAGTTGAGGTTGCAGCACATCGAGGGAAAATCCGCGGTATTGTCCACTGTCACTGGGGAAATGTTGTCTAATGGCAAGTACCGCACAGGCAGGTATTACTCTCCGAACGCGGTGTCCGAGCCTCCCGTGAAGCCACCAAGTGAAGCAACGATAGGCCACCAGCCTGTACCACCTGTGAAAAAAAAAGATGCAAACTGTATTAAACTGACCAAACTTTCTTATCAATGTCGATTCAGGTAACACATGTCATTTTTCTTAGAAAAAAATTATATCTAGAAAATGCACTATATGGAACCAATTTACATGCGTTCCAATGATATGTAAATGTAATTTTATATGTGGGAGACGACCATGAAATAGTGGTGGCATCACTGACATCACAAACAGAGTATACTTACTCGTTACTCGGATTACGCGGACGAACAGTGCCACGAAGTTCGTGCATAAGCACCATCATCATCCTCAACACTGTCCGTGAGAGGCAGGCTTCCCTGAACTCTGGCAGCTCGGTGATGCATTGCGGACTTTGCTCGCCTTCCTGCTGACTTTGCTCGCTTTCCGAAATGTAGGCCAAGCACCCGGAATTTTCACGGCAGCAGCAGTTCTCCTCCTCAGTTGGCATTAGCTCGCACCGATTGCACGTGCACCAGGTGGAGACGCCGTCCATGCGACATGGTCCAGGCTCTTCATCCGTTGACTGGTCCTCCCAACTGCCGTCCGAATCCCCATCGTTTTCGCGTGCTTGCCTTTCCAGTAGTTCTTCCTCGGTGTACTCGGGCTCGTACATATACGGCATTATTGTGGCCATTGTGCGGTAAAGATAGTAAAATAATTTATAGCGGTGGTACTGGTATCTGTTCACACGGGCTACAAGCGGCGAAGGTAGCTGACCAGAGCACTGAAACGAGTCACAGAATACTCAAAGTAACACAGAGAGAGGAATGGAATCGAAAATCTGCTGCTGTATGTTGTGAAACGGTCTGTTTATACTTATTGGGGAAAGAGGCGTCCTGCCATTTCCATGGCAACACGTCAATAGCTGAGGCGCAGCGATTGTTGACACGAGACGTGCTTGAAATGGGCAGTACGCGTCTGCTGATGTCAGGCTCAGGGGCGGGGGATTTGATTTAGTGCCGCAAAGGCAGGTGAGCCAGGTCGATGCGGCGGAATGATAGGATTATCACAAAATGGAGGCTGATTTCGAGTGCGATAAGGGGCGAAAAGTCGGGTAAGGTCCATAGGAAAGTTTCCTACGATCTACCGATTTATGCTTACAAACACATGGCCGACCCGTAGGGACAATAAAAAAAAAGTCCCGGAACTCTCCTTTAAATAATAGATCCAGCTATCAGCAGGGGGAGCAAGCAACATGCTGGAAATTTGAGCAAGGCTATTGCCCTATCGGAAAAATCTGTAAAGTCAAACATGCATGCATCAATTGTTCAGGGAGTCATAGCACAGCGTCATGTGAATGGGGAAAAAGAGCGCTAGCGTAAAGCCAAAGGAGAATACAAAGCAAAATTGACACCTCACTGCCTACACCCATACTCCTTGCCAAAATGATGCCATTCCTAAACTATGACCATAACAGTGCAGATGCAAAACTAATTTGGGAGGGATTTAGTGGGTGGGGGGTTGTAATCCCTTACACTGGTCCAGTAGGCAATAGAGAGGAGGATAACCTGAAGTCTGCGCTAAAATTGATAGAGATAGTGAAACAGAAAATTGCAATGGAAGTTAGTTTAGGAAGAGTGGCCGGTCTTTTCACCACCCCTCCACCTCCCTTTGAAAACTTTAAGGTATCACCCTTGGTATTGGTGCCCAAGAAAGAGGAAGGGCAGTTTCGACTCATCCAGCACCTGTCCTTCCCAGAGGAACAATCAGTAAACGATGGCATTGCAGAGGAAAACTGTAGGGTGAACTACGCATCCTTTGAGGATGCAGTGGAGCTGGTGAAGGCCATGGGGAGAAGGGCACTAATGGAGAAAGCAGACATCGAATCTGCCTTCAGGCTATTACCATTCAACAAAGGAAGCTATAACTTGCTTGGCTTCAAGGTCACTGGGCAGTATTATTATGACAAATGCTTGCCCATGGGTTGCTCAATTTCCTGTGCATACTTCGAAAAATGTAGCACGTTTTTGGAATACGCACTAAAGCAGAGTGCTGGGGACGGGAAAGTGATGCATTATTTGAATGACTTTCTATTCGTCGGCAGGAAGCGGACCAATGAATATGGCACTTTAATGGACACGTTAAAGGGATTGACACATGAACTAGGGGTTCCCCTAGCAAAAGCAAAGACAGTTGGCCCATTCTGGAGGCTAACATTCTTGGGATTTGAGATTGATTCAGTGGAAGGAATGACAAGACTACCAAGAGATAAAGTGGAGAACCTAAAGGACACTATCAAGGGATTGAGGGGCAGGAAGAAGGCGACTTTGAGGGTGATCCCAGCGAGCAGGGTGTTTGCCAGGAGCATTGAACTAAATACAGTGGGGCTGCAACATGCATCGCAACACGTCAGTCTGGGTGCGGAAGTAAAGGAGGTTCTGAAGATGTTGGATGGTTTCCTGGATAGCTTTAATGGGGTTCTACTATGGAGAGAGCAGTGCGCAAGTAGTGGAAGTATGAGGCTTTTTTACAGACGCATCAGGCGCTCACAGGTTTGGTGCAATACTGGGGAAGAAATGGTGTGGGCACGCATGGCTGGCATCATGGCATGAAGAGGGTGTAACCCGAGACATCACACTGCTGGAGTCGTTTCCCATCATGGCGGCATTTCGGCTATGGTAGACGTCACTGGCCAATACAAGGGTCATTCTGTGGTCAGATAATCTAGCAGTAGTACAGATCATAAATCAAGGGACATCTAGCAACTTAAGGGTTTTGAGTTTACTCAGGGAGCTTACAACAAACATGCTCACTTTAAACTCTGAAGTGAGAGCGAGACACATACCGGGGGTAAAGAACGTAGCAGCTAACTCTCTCTCTCTCTCTCGTTTACAGTTGGGAAGGTTTTGGGAGAGCAGACCAGAGGCAAACGAGAGGATGACCCCTTTCAAGGGCCAATGGTGGGGCATGATTGGGAACATTTGAGCACACTGATCGGAAATAGACCAAAATGTCGCCCTCAGAATTCTGACTTTTTTTTCAGACCCCATTACACACCATATATATATGTGGAGGGGTATGGGCTATAATAGTAGTATGGGGGGCTGCGGGCGGTCTCCCCCCACATATGTATGTGGTGTAAAGGGGGTTGAAAAAAAAAGGAAAAAAAAATCAGCATTTTGGGATGTCGGACTTCTGGTGGTCGTAGTAAACACATAGATCCCACTGATTAGTACAGCATTGGCGCCAGACACAGGAAGGGGATACAAAAAATGTTGGGAGCGATTTCTGACTTTCAAGGAAGGTTTCGCTGGCTGAGCATCAGAGGGGATCCCCAGTGTGTGCCTTTATCAGGTGGGACTGGAAAACTCAGAAAACCAGAGCCCCGGTAGTTTACCACCTGGCAGCAATAGCCCACTACCACAAACTGGGAGGGAAGCCTGACTCCACTAAGGAACATTATGTCACAACAGCTATGAAGGGTTGGGCTAAACGCATGGAGAAGCCCCATAGACATTTTGAAACTCCACAGGTTGATGGGAATACTGCCAAAGTAATGCCGGAGCGAATGGGAGATGGTACAGTTCACAGCAGCATTCATCTTGGAATTCTTTGGGGCGTTCAGAGTGAGCAAGTTGGTCCCAGAGAATAAGGAGGGCCGGGGTACAGGTATTTTGAGGCTGGAAGATGTTATGATGGCAGGGGATTGGGCACAGATACACCTAAAAAAGTCTAAGGGCCTCATTACACGGAAGGCGGAGGACCAAGGTGCTATTAGCACCTTGGTCCATGCCGGTAAAATACCGGCACCGCCTTGGTGGAAAGGGGAATTACCGCCCCATTCCAAGGTTGGCGGGGCGGTAATTCCCCCTTCCACCACTGCCCTTCCCCATTCCCATTTTTGCCCCATAGGGCATAATGGGAATGGGGAAGGTGCTAATTATGGCACCGCAATTTTGCGGTGCCGTAATTAGCACCAAGGTCCCTTAGCGGGTTGGTTTTTAACGCCTGCAAAAAGCAGGCGTTAAAGCACCAACCCGCTAAGGGACCTCGTAGTAAGGCGGTAATGGTTAACGGTCACCGTTACCATTAAAGGTGACCATTAACCATTACCGCCTTCCGTGTAATGAGGCCCCAAGACAGACCAAAAAGGGAAGGGGAGAACAATCACACTCTACGGCATTAAAGGCAGCCCATGCTGTCCAGTAGCTGGTCTAGCCGCATGCCTAAAATTAAGACATCCTGCAGGAGCAGGTTCACCTCTCTTTTTGCACAGGGACGGGACTAATGATGTAGGCATATCTATGGAAGAGTGCCTAGGTTATACATCTGTACGCGATCTGCATCCAGGGCAATCTACTGGTAGGGGCTGCATCCGGCCACATTAACATTCCCATCAGGGAAGGGGCGATGGAGGCCCCCGCCACACATGTCTGCAATTTCTTTCTGTGGGGGCCAACTGTGCACTGACACCTTCATGAAGATAATTGCCCGGAGTACCCTGAAATGAGGCTTGCGAGTGGATAGAGCACGACCGCAGGGGCACCTGGACCACATTGTCATTTTGAAGCTGTCCCTCTGGCAAATGTCAACAATTTGCTTGCTATTTGGCTGTTCTTAAGCCAAAAAGTTTACAGTGGTGAACAGACAGAAGACAGATGAGATGTGAAGAGGGGCCCACAGCTTTCTTTTTTTTTAACCACACACTCACTACCTATGGACATGCTAATCCTTGTGGCCATGCCGACCCAAATACTATCCGCCCAAGCCCGCCAAAAACATATCCTCCTGGGATCTCTTTTAGCTAGCTCTATCAATCACTTACATCAAACTAAGTGCTTGCCAGTGTTATTTTAAATCTGTCTTCTGAAAGTTAATGGCTTCATTACAGTTGTAAATGTGCTACTAGTGTTAGTAAAATGGCTTAACTGAGTGTGCCTTCGGTCCCTTTATAAGGAGTATGTGTGTCCTTGAATCTGTTCCTTGCACGGTAGTCCTGTTATAATCATACACTGGCAAAGACAACAGTTTTCATTTGTACTTAGTTATTTTGTGGGCACTGGCATCATTTGCCCATGTGCTCGCGGTATTTTCCCGCTGTTTCCTCCTTATGGCGGGAAGCACCATTATGATAATGCTTCGAAAATATATACCCCATTCAAACACAAAAGCCCAATGCTCGTTTGATTAAAGGCCACCGAGATTGGTAATATTAGCCCTCACGCAGGTTCTATATCATGGCATGGGAGGTTATATGCGTAGATATTATGCGGTTATCCTGAAGGTTGGCCTGAAACCCGGAGGATCTCCAAAGCTTTGACTCCTTCTATTGAAGGACATGGGGTGAGGTGGAGAACGGGCAGCACGCGCGCACCGCGCTGCTGGGAACATCAAGGCTGAATGGGGTTTAATTTTAGGTTTTAAGCCTTGTGATAAATATATCGCCCTTGTTTATGGTTTTGTGGTGCAGATATTTTAAGAGTATGCATTTCTGTTTTTATTTTAAAAAAAAATTTTGATAGCCGCATCTTGCTTCCTGTCAGGCGTGGTGACATCGCATTGCATCTTGTGTAGAAAATTAACTGTTTTTAAAAGGAAAATATGTGATTTACTGCGCCCAGTGATTTCTACCATCTCGATCCTTATATCACGTGGCTTTCTATCCCCTGACCCACAGCAGACTAATGGCCTTTGTGCGAGGCCGTCAGTCCACCAAAATGCCTGGTGTAGCGGAATTCACATCACACACCCGATGACATCACAGAAAGTGGCATCCCATGACCTTTGGCCCACTGATATCGTAGCAGGGAAATGCCTGATGACTTTGGGCCTAATTAGATGACATGGTAGAACGTGACGTCACAAATGTGGAGGAGGCTAAAATAAGTATACGATTAGTAAAATAAACAGAACATATAACTAATGAGGGAAAAGGCTGCAGAAGTTGTTAACCGCCTTTTGACTGTGGTGCTTCCACGAGATGCCATGTGTGCAGTCATGTGTGAAATCATGTGTGCAGTCATGATATAATAAAGGCGCACTAATTGCAGCCATCACATACGAGGGGAACTGACGTCATTCTGTATGCCTGCCCAGCCTCATGTGGCCAGGTAGTGCCATCTTATGTCAGATATAGTCAACATATGCGGACTACGGCTTCACATCCTCACACGTTGCCGTACTATTCCAAGTGCAGCCTCACATACCGAGGTATATGCGATTTTATGGCATGTTAATCCTTCTGTGCCAGCTGTCGTGCCACTTAACCACCCTAAGTGTTGTCATCACATGCCATATGCAGTGTCAGTCACCCAAGTCCTGCCCCCTTGTAGCAGGAAAAGCTTGATATTGTATTGCATTGTACTTGTTATTATAATTATAATTACTCACTTATATAGCGCCTTTTACCATTATTATAGTCTCAATGCACTGTTCGTGGGCACGCCCTCAGAGGAACGAAATCCAGAGCGTTGGAGGCCAAGGAGTATGATTGGGATGTGTGTGTGCATTGGGCCAATGAGGCTTACCAGTGCTGGGTATAGAGCAACCCATGTGGGCAGGCATGTGGATGGGTGCTGAGAGGAGACAGCTGATGGCATGCGTGCTAGAGACACGCTATGTGTTCAGCGTGCCCGAATTTGTCATAGGTCTGTGCTGCATTCTGATGTCAGAGGAGTCGAGGCGTAGTCTGGTGTGAGTAGGCAGAGAATTATGTGAACAGCAGGACTAGATTTTTGTTATAGTCCTTGCTGTATTCTGATGTGTGTGTGTAGCCATGCCTTGTTATACATACATGCTATAGATGAATGTAAGTTACAGCGGGACACGCGCAGGAGCTTCCATCACATTACAGCATTATTTTGGAGGAGGAAGTGGCATGTAGTAGATTTGGGGCTTTTAATAGTTGGGTTTTGGGTGGTGGGTGTGACATTGGTTTATTTTAAGGGTAAATGATTCAGCTTGTTATTTTCTACAGTATAAACTAAACTTAATCTCTTCTTGTAGGTCTAATTTAAGGTACAATGATTTACCCAGAATCACACCATTTGGTAAAGTGGAGGAGCTGCGATTAGTCTCCAGTTTAAAAAGAAGACCAGATTTCCTCCCACCCATTCTTGAGTTGCATATCAGAATGGGTGCTTTGTTCAGATGTGTAGTCTGTCCAGATCAGAGCCAGTTATTCCTATTGGATGAAGCAGTTTTGCAAAGCACTAAATCACATGCTAAATGAACCTGACAATATATTAAATATCTTTCAAGAGATGTGTTGGGTTAAAGTATGATATATTCCCTTGTTTTTCACAGAGGGCTTGCTAACACCGTTTTTCTATTTAATAGCACTTTAAATACCAGGTCCCACTGTTATCCAAGAGTGACACTTAGCCATCTGCATACCTTTCTACACATTGTGTAAAAACACTAAAAATAGGGTAATTTCTGCTGTTTATAAAAGTACTACATGATAATTGCTTTGCACAGTTCCCAATGGGCACACATAAGGTATGAAAAATGATAATAACGCAAGCGCCTAACTGAGTCTTTTGTCACACACACACAACCACACACGAGCATGCAAAGAATACACATATTAAAGAGCAAAAGTTTTGAATATACCATGCTAGGTTCTGTGGTGGAAAACATTCCGATTGCAGGTGCCCATAGATGCAGATCAAACGAGTGCCCTTCATCCATCGCTTGTGTTGGAGGCTGAAGCATTGGTAATTTTGAAAATAAGGAATGCTCACACTTAAATGCCAAAATCATAACGATTGATTTCAGGCGAACCCTTCGGTCTGAAATCAGTCTCTTTTATATAATTTAAGTGAGTGGGTCAATGGCTAATGGTGCTGCCTCTCTTGCCAGAGGTCGCAGAAGTAGTGCCAGGAGTACCAAGGGTTTATCCAGGGGTAGCAGCTGCGACCCCCGGCAACACTTAAATGACAGCCATACCCGTGAGGTTTGCTCTGAACGCAATAAAACTGAAAAAACCATTGACATACATGAATAGAAGTCTTGTGCAGTGTGGTCCTTTTTCGAAAGATAGCTTAATGAGTTAATGTGCCTGCTGCAGTAATCTATGAGATGATCCCACTGGTGTGCGCTGTCTTTGCTGCGGTGGCATTCGTGGACACTGTTCCTGGCCCTCTCCTGTCTCCTGTATGTTATCTGTTTGGGAGAGGTTTAAATGGCAGATGATGAATTGCTTTGCTGGTGTGTCCAGTAACACATCAGTAGCATGGGACGGCCCCTGCAGTTCCATTCTGCTTCGTCATGCATTCCTTGGGCTCTTTGTTGTTGTGTTCACTCATACCTCCCTGATCCTCTTTTAGTTTTAATGTATAGTTTATTGTTTTACTGTTGTCAATGGCGGCAGCCCCCTTGTCAATGACAGGATTGCACATACGTAATGTCACACGGTCCACACCTTATGTGAGTGCAAGTGAAAAGAATAAGGTGGAATAATGAGAATATCTATTAGGGATTAATGCCCCAGGTGTTGGATACCTGCATGATGTCCGGTACATGTAAGAGCCCGAGATTGTATACTTTTCCTTTAATTCCTAGTGGACATTAGTTAGTGTATACGCTGCTCTACTGGCTGAAGCCAATACTTGTCCCCATGAGACCAATAATGGGACATGCGCCGTGCACAGTGCAAGGATCAGCAGTTTCTGTCACTCTCAAGCGGACCCGGTGAAGGCCATCCAGTTGCCATCTTTGTATGAAACTGGTTTGACCTGCACCCCACAATGGGGTAGTCTCTCTTAACGGAACTGCGTCATGAGGCGGTGGACCAATGCCCCTGGCTTGAGAAGGTGGAGGCCGGTATTCACCAGACACAATTGATAGGCCCGGAAGGAAACCAGCACGTGACCACCCTTCAGTCACCAGAAGTAGAGGACGGACTAAGAATTACTGTAAATGTGCCCATTGTTCTAAGGAAGGTGGGGAATTTCAACCGGATGTGACTTAATGAATGTGGGGCTGGGCCACAGGGAAAGTTTAAGGGCAGGTGAGTTGGAAGGTGGGGCTGGGTTGGCTTGGGTGGGGTTTAGGATAGATTCCGCGTTTTTTGGGACCTGCCTTGTCCATTTCTATATGGACTCATTACTTTACTTCGATGCTGTCTTGCAAATCCTTTCATTTTGCAAGGCCACCATTTTGGACTCTTTATTTGATTATTTTTTATGGTATTTTTCTTTTCTTGGTCTTTTTGTCTGTTCTGTTTTGAAATAGTCATCATATCGGTTAGGATGTACCATTTAATTCATTTGTGTAGTTCACTTTAATAGCACAGTAAATATTAATGCAAACTAAAGGTCACAGGTTCTATTTGAAGTACAAGGGACTTGAGTTGTGACAGGACTGAAGTAATCAGAGAAAATTCAGTTGCTGGGGTGCATGTATGCCAACATTATCCCTTCCATTCAGGGCTTGTTAGTCCAGACCTGGTTTTAACTTTGTATTTTGGGACTTGTACTCCTGGATGCCCCTATTATAAGCCAAGGACTACAAGTCTCAGAATGCAAAATTAAAATTAGGACTGCACTAGCGTCTCCCGAATGAAATGGCTAATGTTGACATGTATGCTGGTGGGCGCTACATAAAAGGTAAAAACAATTATAAATCAGAAGCCAATGAACACGTTCTCACTGTGACTGTTTACACATAGTAGAATTCCGTAGTACACAAAACAAGAAGCATAACTCCCTGTGGGGATGGAAATGTATTATTCAGGGGTGTCTGGCCTGCAGGCAACTTTGGAGATTTCCTGGCGGGCCTCTTCACTGTGGGTCCCTAGGTCCTCTCTCTCCACCTTGCTTGCGCACCCAGCGTCTTCTTTTTATCTCACCTTATCGCCCGCATCTCTTTGAACTAAAGGTTTGGCTATAAAGCTTCAAGTACCTTATTCCACACTCTTAACAAATGTTATATGCCATTATTTGTTACTTTAAGTACTTTTCAATCGCTATATATAATCACACTATACCACGGGACCCACCATCCAACCCACCAGGTTCCCGGTAGGGAGGGGCTCTGCATCTCAAAATAAAGTTGCTGTTAACAGGAGAGGGCTACACCCTGAGTTCTTAGATACTAACCGGACAAATGCACCAGAGTGGATTTCATAGGGATCCCAATGGGGACCCTTCTTAGTTTATAAAACACTCATTCACTTTTTTACTATTCCTTATCCCCTTCCTATCACCCCTTGGCATGAGTACCAATTAAATAGTGAAGCGCTTATTCTGCCCACCCTTCCTTGGAGGGGTTTAGGGGACCCTTATGCTGAGTCAGATGCAACAGGCCCCGAGGGGGCTGGCTGACTTGCTGAATGAGGCCTTGCCCCTAATGTAACTGGGGTTTGCCCTACTGCTTATTCTTCAGCATGGCCCCATCCACCACGTGAGGTCACTCGCACTCACAGGGATATCCTGTGGTGTTCAATGTTCTCAGGTAGCACAATGCGCGTGTCCGGGAACACTCGCTTCACTGCCACTACCCTCGGTCTTTATCAATCCTCAGGGTGACCCCCATAGCCTGGGGGGGGCACACCTGCACTCACCATTGAACCTGCAACCACATTTTGACCTTCTGGGTGGACGCATTGGAGTGGGGACTTTGATTTCAGCCAGTAGAGCAGCATATACACTAACTAATGTCCACTAGGGCTCTTCTTGCTGGTGTAACATGGTCCCGCCTGAAGAGGCCTGTGACCACCCTCACTGCACCATTTTGGATAACTTTCAGCCTGTTGATTTCCTTTTTGCTGATGCCAGTCATCAGACTGCAACAGTAATTCATTTTGGTGCCTACTATGGCTCTAGCCAGTGTTTCAGCATTGGCCTGGGAGATCATGGGTCTAAGGTGACTAAAATGTTTTAGGTAGTAGGCTGCCCCTGATACAACACTTCCCACATGGGCATTCATGGAGAGGTGTTGATCAAGAATCGCCCTAACGACTTAACTTTCTTGAGTGTGTTTAGTTTAACTTCACCAAGCTGGATTTTGCTATACCTGGGGGTCAAGCTTTGAGATCCGATTAGGTGATCCCACAATCATGAGCTCCGTTTTTGTTCTATTTAGCGCCAGTCCATTTTGTACCATCCAATTCTCAAAACAGGTGTAAACTTTATTTACACGCTCTTTGTCTTATGTATGGTCTCCCGTCAAAGGAATGATACATTGGGTATCGTCTGAGAAGTTGGTGAACCAGATGTTTTCGTGCACCAGCATTGAGAAAAAGGGGACGGTAAAGATGTTATAAAAACAGGGCGAAAGGCTTGCTCCATGTGGGACTCCATACTCAATCGGGATTGTGTCTGCTTTGGCAAAGTCTGAGCAAACACAACTGACCCTATTTTTGAGAAAGGAAGCTACCCACTGCGAGGCTTCGATGGAAAAATCTGCCACTTGTTCAAGCCTGGTGACCAACAACGTGTGGTCAACCAGGTCGAACCCGGCTGAAAGGTCCAGCAGCATGAGCATGGTAGTTTCTCCCTTATCTATGTTAGAGAGAAGCCTAGATTTTAGTTCCAGAAGGGCCGTTTCAGTGTTATGCCCTGCACTGAAACCCGATTGCTGACAGTTAAGAATAGGGTGGCTTTCTATATGTTTGGCTATTTGTTTGTAGGTAACTCGGTCCAAAATCTTCATCAGAAAGGTTGAGTTCATAATAGGCCTATAATTCAGGGGGTCCTCTTTGGGGAGGCCTGGTTTTTTAAGTAAGGGTGTGACCCAAGAGTGTTTAAATCCGTCTGGTACAGCACTCTCTTTAAAGGAGGCATTAACAAATTGCAAAATAGCCTCTTGTAGTAAGGGGGGACATGTTTTAATTATGATGGCTGAGAACGGATCACCCCTGCAACTGGTTGTTTTCAGGTGTTTGACCACCTCCGTCAGTTCTTCCAGCGTGATTGCCGAAAAAGAGAATTCCGGGATTGAGGGGCATCTAATGTGCCTGGCACCATTTTTTGTCTTTTGCGACTTCCTGGACCTCAAGGACAGGTGTCGATTCTTGCTCCTTGAGAATTTTGAACAATTACTTGGCCTCTGACCGTGATCCTATTGTTAAAGAAATTCTTCTTTAAATCTAGGATAGCCATTTTATACAATCTGGCTGCCTCATTGAAGGCCAGGCGTAGGTCAGCTGAGTAGTTCGTTTTCCATTTAAAATACTATTTACCCATAGCTACTTTTAGAGTGCATAGCGCAGGGGTAAATCAGGATTTATTGGGGGTGACTAGCTTGTGCTTTTTCGCTTTCTCCGGAGCTAAGCGATTGGTAATATCATCAAAGGTTTCCGTAAGTATTGTGGAGAGTTCCTGAGCTGATTCTGGAAGTAGGTTGTTGGTCAGGTGTCTAACCAATGGGTAGATCTATTCCAAGTGAGCAATTTGGAATTGCGTCCCTTTGTTGGAGGAGAGATTTTACTTTTAGGTTTGACGGGAAAGATCGACTGAATTGCAAAGTTAACCAAATAATGATCTGACCATGGGCAAGGCGAGGTGGTTAGGTCAGTAACAGGTACATTCATTGCTGCAAGCCAGTCCAAAGTGTGTCCCAGTTGATGAGAGGGATGACGATTGAATTGAACAAAACCGAGGGAGCCCAAGGTGGCTTCCAGGTCTGCTCCCATGGGATCATCTTGGTGGCCAAGCCAGTATTTACAATCACCCAACATAATGAACCTAGTATGGGGTTTGAGACAAGCCATAAAATGGTTAGATAGAGCAGAGACAATGTCCTCGGAATGAGAGGGAGGTCTATATAAAAGTAATAAATTGATGGTTGTC